>NW_021703772.1:59370587-59533026 GCF_005190385.1 Monodon monoceros
AGACGCAGACGTAGAGAACGGACTTGAGGACACAGGGAGGGGGAAGGATAAGCTGGAACAAAGTGAGAGAGTGGCATGGACATATATACACTACCCAATGTAAAATAGATAGCTAGTGGGAAGCAGCCGCATAGCACAGGGAGAACAGCTCGGTGCTTTGTGACCACCTAGAGGGGTGGGATAGGGAGGGTGGGAGGGAGACAGATGCAAGAGGGAGGGGATATGGGGATATATGTATATGTATAGTGATTCACTTTGTTATACAGCAGAAACTAACACACCATTGTAAAGCAATTATACTCCAATAAAGACGTTAAAAAACAAAAACAACAACAACAAAACTGATCTGAAAAGTGAATTAAAAGCTGTATAATTAACATCTTCATTAGAAATTCTGCCTATGGCTGATAAATATTTCTTTTTAAATTTAATAAGGCTAATAATAGAGTCTAAAGTCTTCTAAATCATCTTCATAGATCAAGTGAAACCACTTAAGGATTCTGTTTATATGATGCAGATTTCAGGGATGTTCAAAACCCTAGAAAGACACTGACTTGGAACAGAAAGTATAATAGCCAGTGCCCTATAGTAATTACCTATAGCCCAATTTTAGGTTAGAACATTGCAAGCGTGTCACTGAGGTTATCAATTCTGCTGCGTCCAAAATCTCTGCAGTTTCTTGATGGCAGAGTATTGAGCTATGACCATCTCTGGAATTTCTGTGAGGAAAATGGCAGCAGTCGAGAGATTAGAGAAATATTACCTGAATGATGGTAAACCTAGGTCTGGGTTATTACCTTTCTCTTTTGGCCTTATTTGGCTGCTTTTATTAATGCACCAAAACCTTATGTATAATCCTAATAGATCTAATTATTATTATACATTTTTATTTAATGTAAATTTTTTAAAATGTCCATCCCATTCATTTCATACGTTCTAAATTTATTTCCGGTTATTCTCAAATGAGAGACAAGGTTTACACTCTTTTTTTTTTTTTTAAGGTTTACACTCTTACATAAGGTGCACAGATCCCAAAATCAGCCCACAGAGATTCCATTATGGGTAAGGCCTTTCCTGACCACACTTTAAAGTCCACAACACTCCCCTATGGGCCTCATCCTTCCCTGCTTCGTTTCCCAGCGTGCACTTATCAAATGTTTACTACATGATGCATTTGTTCTGTTTGTTGTCCATCTCCGCTTGCTAGCCTGTAAGCTCCACAAGTGCAGATTTTCATCTAGCTGTTCCCTAGAACGGTACCGGGCGCAAAGGAGGGGCTCAATGAATACTGGTGGGATGGATGACTTTACCTTGGCCTGGGAAGATGTGCAATGACAGGCTGTGAACTACCTGGTCTCTGGCTCTCCTTCAGGTTACATGGCACAGAGCCCCAGGGCATGCTGGGAAGTCAAGAGCTGAAAACCATCCCCTCTGCTCCACTCCAAGATCTTCTGCTTGAGTGGCTCGTCTTGAATCAAGGAGGACTCCTCCATGTCTGAGTGCAGATAGGATGCCTATTTATGTTTGCACCTGTTTGTCACCAGCAATATACTGTGGTGTGTGTGTATCTGTGTCTATGTTTGCATAGACATAGGAAGCGTATCAGATTGGGTATGTGGGGAACCCATCTTCTAGGGGAAACGTTTACCTCTTCTTTCTGTGTTTGCCTGGTCTGTGGGTGGTAGCAAGGCCTGCAAACACCTCAGACTAGCTAAACCTTGCCATGTGCATGGTCTTCAAAGGGCGACAGAGTAGATTGGCTCGTGCAGCTTACGTTCTAAAGATGTTCTCTATCTTTCCTGAAAGCTATTCACTTTAACTTTCATCTCATCCTACTCAACAAATACCACTTGAAATTGATAGTTTCGTTTTCCAGGTTACAGAAACCACTTATTTTTCAGTGTCTTTTCACTGGCATAGTTAACAGTAGCTAACATTAACTGACCACTTACCATTGGCCTGGTACTGTGTTAAATGCTTTACATGTATCATTTTATTTAATCCTCACAACAATCCTTTAGGTAAGTACTATTACCATTCTCAAGTTAAAGGTGAGCAGACGTACAAGTTAAATAATTTGCCCAAGATTGCACAGCGATTTTGAATCACGATCTGACTCCAGATCCTTCTATTTATCACTATTCTATACAGACTGGTCTCTACATTTCACACCCAGAACATTTTATTAGTAATTTTTCTCTAAATAAAGCTGGCACAGAGTACTGATCATTTTGTGGTATTTTCCACCCTTAATGGGGATTGGAAGCATGTCATGCTTCAAATTCAAGGAGGCTTTTTATGATCAAATATACTTGGAAATAATATTAGACAATATCTATGATGATATCCTTTCTTAAATCTTCTATGGGCTTCCCTGGTGGCGCAGTGGTTAAGAATCCACCTGCTAATGCAGGGGACACAGGTTCGAGTCCTGGTCTGGAAAGATCCCACATGCCGCAGAGCAACTAAGCCCGTGTGCCACAACTACTGAGCCCGCGTGCCACAGCTACTGAAACCCGTGTGCCTAGAGCCCGTGCTCCACAATGAGAGAAGCCACTGCAATGAGAAGCCTGCACACCGCAACGAAGAGTAGCCCCCGCTTGCCGCAACTAGAGAAAGCCCGCGCGCAGCAACGAAGACCCAATGCAGCCAAAAAAAAAAAAAAAAAAAATCTTCCATAAAAAGAACCACCCAAAGTACTTTGGTTTAATAGTCAAATGAACGGCACTGCTTTCAAATTTAGACTGAAAAAAAATCTTTCTTTGTTCTTTTGCCTTTCTGTATGTACATAACTACAAATGTTTTGTAGTTTTTTAATAAAGTGTTTTATAGTTTAAACAAGCTTTGACAATTCTGTGATAACATTCTGAGAATATCTCTCTGGCTAGCTAGGTTTTCAGAGCAGCACCTACACTTACTTCTCTTTAACACCAGCATGGCTGAGTCAGGGTTAAAAAAAAGAAACCTGGAAGGCTAGATCTGCTATAAAAAGGACCCTTCATTCTGCACTTTTGCCTAAGTAAGGACAGCTTATCTTTGCTATTCTTTCTATAATATTTAGTTCCGTCTTTAAAATATCTCTACATGTATTTAGAATCCAGGATTCTCATGCCCCTCTGGAAAACAAACACACACGCATACACTCCTGCCCCCATATTAACACTCACACTGCCTGGAAGTGTGATCCCTTACCCTCTCTTTCTCTTTGTATAAAGTATAAGCTAAGCCTTAGATGACCGTGTGCTGTTAAGAAGCTTCTGGGGCGAGCACTGGTACGGAAGTGCCACAACACTGCTGTTTGGTTTCAAGTTAGAGTATTTCTCCTGCAAACGTACTACTGAAAACATCTCTTGGGTTTTACTTTCAGTAGTTGTGCTATTAAGTATTAAAACCCCTCAGCACTCAGGTATTTCTGGAGAAGTATTCGTTAGAACCTCCTTTCATTTCAATTTTTTTATTGTTAGATTTTGTAGTCACTATCAATTATTTCTGACAGTATGGTGTATTGCCATAAGGGAAACAAACCATAGTATATTACAAGAAAATCAAGTGTCAAAGAAGAATTAGGAGTTAAGAGTGCTTGTTCAAAATGTAAGCTTTTTAAAGCAACTGAATAAATCAAATCAAATCAAACTATAATGTATTCATTTTTTAAAAGCCAGAATGTCATTAGTTAAAAAATGCTATATTACATATAGAATCACAAGTTTCTATAATCAGGCACCACATTTGCTGATTCATTGAATAGACCTTTTTGGCTTAATCCCCTCCCCCCTTTTCTGTAAGCAAAGACAAATCAAAAGTAAAATCATAAAGAAATGACTGTCATATAAATGTGATTGGCCTAAAAATGCAGTGCTTGGTTTTCTACCTCCTTACTGGTTTTTGTACAGACTGAGATAACAAGTTTCTTTTGTTTTCCCGGACATTTTCAATTTTAATACTGTGCTCTCTGCTTTCATTCACTATTGTTATCCATGTCATTATCTTCCTCATCACCGTCATCATCACCGTCATCATCACCTTCCGACAAGTCAAAATCACTGAACCCCAGGGCCATGTTGACCTTCTTCCCCCTTCTCTTAGATGTAGTTTTGGAAGAATTCTGCTTGGCTTGCAGGTTTATCTGCATCCCAGAATGCATCACAGCTCCTGCTTTGTTCATTGAGAAGATATCCCCAAAGCCCATCAGCATCATGGCCTGCAGACTTTGGTTCATGCCATGGCCCTCCCCGTTACTTGTTGCTGTGATCTGACATGACATCTCTGCACTGTTTGACTCCTCTGTCTTAGATTCAAAGTAAGACTCCTCAGACATTCTTGCAGCAAGAGGCAAGAGAAGCTATCATGAGGGAAGAAAGGACAGAAGTAAAAAGAGAAATTAGGACCAATTTATATCAAGGAAACAGATACCACAAAATTAGTGGGTGCTGCACAGAAGGTAAATGATTAGTGAAATAAATGAATGTAAGGGATTATTTGAGAATTTATTTAACGGCAGGTTTGGCTCCAGCGTGTTTACCATAATTTATAAATGACAGAGTAAATCACAACCAAAGGTTTGCAAAGCACCACGGCAAGCCAAATTTCAAATAGGAAGGAAGTTGTAAGTTTTAAGCCCTCATTTTCCTTAAAACAAAGTAGTTTTTAGAATTTCTCTCCATTTTTCCCAATTTGACTTTCATATGGAAACATTTAGTTAACTATTATATTAAAAGAGAAATTAAGTAGAGATTAAATCTCGAGTTAAAAAAAATAAACAAGAAACCTTGGACCAAAGAAGAAAAGCTTAGAGGAAGCATAAAAACAGTTTAGCAGTCAATTGGGAGATTTGGGTCATTAGCTACCTTTTTAGCTAGATTAAGTATCTATAAACTAATAAACAGTCTAGAATTCACTTGTCTCCCTTTATTATTTATTACAGCCAGATATAATACTTGTTATCCAATTTATGAAATAATTCACTTGTAAACAAATTCTAGATTGTCTCTAACATTTAAGTTATAAACAAGTATGTAAATACATGTGAAAATTGGGAGGAAAGGAAACTAGTATTAATTTAGATTGTTACCTTTGTCTCTATTCTCTACAAGTTTCCTTCTTTTAGCAGAATTTTTTTCTAGGAATTCTTCTCAGAGCGGATACAGACATTTATTTTCAATCTTACATAATTATTTTAAACAGCCAACCTATTTCCATAAATGTTGTTCATTTCAGGGGTAAAACTTAGGATCTCAAAGTGTTACTGCCTCTTCCTTTGAGAAAGAAGCAAATTAAGGCTTATATTTTGATGCTGTTTAAATAAGGGTAAAAAGTAATATAATTCTGGGATGACCTTCATATTCTGCATGTAAAGGTACGTTTTAGGACCAATTTCCTAATTTTTAAATTAAAGTTGGAATCAAGTTTTTTTAAAAAAAATCTATCTTAACTCCATTAGGAAAAGACCTCTACAGTTATTAGTTCAATCAGAACTTCATATAATTCAACTAAAAAGCAGAAGTTACATGGAAGAAAGAAATTGTTTTAGATCCTTTAACACCGGAAACGGGCTATTACTTTCCTTGCAGTCAAATTTCTCAGCCTCTCAAATTTGTTTTCAATTGTTAGATACTCTCAGGATCTCTTTGCTGCTTATCTATTTTATTATTTCATAGGTCTTTCCTCACATTATGTTAAGATCTCAACAAGTGCCTCTCAAATAAGCTATTATTTTTAAAAGAAGTAAAATTTCTACATCAAGCTACAACAATCATTAAAAATAAACATTGTTCATATTTGTGTGTGGAAAATTCACCTTCCCAAATATCTTTAACTAATGTTTTAATTTCAGGAAAGAAAGCAGTGTCCTTCCTTGAAATAAATGCAGTAATACAATTTTTTATGACGTTACTTAAATATTAAACTTTTATAATTAAGATGAGGCTACAGAGAAAACCTCAACCTCCAGTCGCTTCCTTTTAAAAAAGGTTTATTCTATCAGTCTCTCAAAAACCTCATTTAAAGTCAACTAGAAACTGATGTGAGGATAAAAGAAAATATCTACTTATAAAATACCTGAGCACAAACCTTTCCTTCAGAAATACCAGCTCTATGAAGAAGAGACATTAAAAGCAAGTTCTGTACAGAAAGAAAACTTAGCCTTCATAAGTAAAAAAAAGGAAGAAAATCTCATTGAGATCATGCTGCATGCTGTCCATTGTTAGATGGTAGCCTTCAGAGCAGTTCCTTTACAGAGAGTTTTCTGCATTTAAAACGCAAGCATACAACCTACTGTGCACTCAGAGTTTTTCATCATTTATTATACAACTGCGTTACTAATAGCAATAATGTGTGCAAGGCAGCCCATAATTTCTTAGCAAAACTAATGCCAGTAATCTAAAGAAAGGTTCTAAAGCATACTTTAATGGGTCCTTTAAAGTTTTTTCTTAAAATGCTACATTTAGAAAGAGTCAAGCCATGCAGTGCTTTATAGCTTAAGATTTCAATGTACTTAAAAAATCCCCACAACCCTCAGACTTCAGAAGATGGTCATATTTTTGCCTCTCATCAGCTCTGGGAGAAGCAGTGTTCCCTTGAAGAACCTTAAGGTAATGCTTTCTGAGTCTGCCTCTTGGTACCAATTCAACCAGAACAGGAAACTTTCCTTAACTCCTTGAGAGCCAAGTTAAAATTCACTGAACTTATAAGATGTGGTACTGTTTTAATGTCCCATGACAGTCTTATGCATAGCAATTCAGTTCTTACTTTGGGATTCCCTGGATAACCAAAGTCATTTTTGAAAAAGTTAAATCGGATAATAAACATTTAACTTCACTGTATTTTCCTTTTTTGGAAATCAGGTTATTTCTCCACATAAATTGGAAAAGGAGGCAAACTATTTTATTCTTTAGACACTGGAAAATATTTTGCAGTTGGGCATTGGCTGCTAAATGGAGATTAAGACTTTTAAAAATAGGAAAGTTTTTTTTTTTTGCGTACGCGGGCCTCTCACTGTTGTGGCCTCTCCCTTTGCGGAGCACAGGCTCCGGACGCGCAGGCTCAGCGGCCATGGCTCACGGGCCCAGCCGCTCCGCGGCATGTGGGATCCTCCCGGACCGGGGCAGGAACCCATGTCCCCTGCATCGGCAGGTGGACTCTCAACCACTGCGCCACCAGGGAAGCCCAGGAAAGTTTTTTGAAGATCACAAAGTGAAGGGCATTTAAGAATTTTTTTTGGTATAATCGCCATAGCAACTATCAAAAATGAATTTAAAGTACATAACAAGTGTACTTTTAATCTTATTATTACTTGTGATCTTAAAGTGGACATATATTGCCCATTAAAAACCCTGGAAAAGCCAATGATAAATTTATACTTAATTCCTAAAATAATAAATTATTTAAAATAGGGAAGAATGCTGAAATTTGACTAGATTTTAATATATCATGTTAACATATAAGCTCATGGTAAGTATATAAATAGCAAAATCCTTACAAAGAATTTTTATCTTAGTCCAAATACAGGACTTGGAAAAAAAACCAGTATATTTTTTGGTGGAGTAAATACTGGACGCTTGTCCTGAGAGAAGTCTTTTTCCAATCTTTTGCTGCCCATGATCGTGACCCAAGGAATATTAATTCTCGTCATTTGTAGGTCATTAAGTTAGCTCTCTTTTAGAAGGAAAGCTCGGTTAAGTTCTGACACATCAACGACTTTCTCAGACAGCTAGCTGCCTTGGTATAACATTTATTAATTACCGACGGACTCTAAAGAGTTAATCAGCCTTGAGGCACAGGCTCTGGGGCTCTAGCAGATGGTGTGAAAATACACTGAATTTTATTTTTGTAATTCTAATACACAAACACACTGACAGAATAACAGTTCTCGGAGAAAGAGCCAGAAATAGGCTAAGCTTTCCTTCTAAATTTCTGGCATTTTGTTAATTGAAAAGAGATAGGAGCGCTACGGGAGTGTAAATGTGGATCCTTTAATGTAGAGGCACGAGGCAGGAAGTGAGGAGGCAGCAGGGGAGGGGGGAGGGGTGCCATGCTGCCATGCTCAGCCAGCCTCCTAAGTACGGGATCCGTGAACCCTGCAGGGAACACTCACCGGGGTGTTGGACTGTTCCGTCAGCTTTTGCTCCCACATCTTTAGCCGTCTTTCTCGTTCTTTGAGCTCCTGCTCTTTAAAGCTGAGGTCACGTTCTAGTTTCTTCAGCCTCTCAAGAGTTGCTTCAATTTCACACCTGCACAGGGATATAACCGGTTTAAGTCGCAACTTTGCTGAAGCGGTGTTACATGCTGAGGGGCCCATCACAATGCTTAACCAAAGGAAAAGGCTAAACCTGTGCTTTGAAACCAAACAGTAAATGAGCAGAGGAGAGGAGATCTTTCATATCCTTCAAAATCAACAGGTAGTTTCTAGCTTGGAAACATAAGCTCAGAATACTTTCTCAAAGCAGTGAAGAACCACTGGGTGGGGCCTGACCTATGGAGCTGGTGTCTTGGTTTAGCCATTTAATAAATGCTTATGGTAAGGAGTTCCCTGGCAGTCCAGTGGTTAAGACTTGGGCTTTTGGGACTTCCCTGGTGGCGCAGTGGTTAAGAATCCACCTGCCGGGCTTCCCTGGTGGCGTAGTGGTTGAGAATCTGCCTGCCAATGCAGGGGACACGGGTTCGTGCCCCGGTCTGGGAAGATCCCACATGCCGCGGAGCAACTAAGCCTGTGCGCCACAACTACTGAGCCTGCGCGTCTTGAGCTTGTGCTCCGCGACAAAAGAGGCCGCGATAGTGAGAGGTCCACGCACCGCAATGAAGAGTGGCCCCCGCTCGCTGCAACTAGAGAAAGCCCTCGCACAGAAACGAAGACCCGACACAGCCATAAATAAATAAATAAATAAATAAATAAATAAATAAAAGAATCCACCTGCCAATGCAGGGGACACGGGTTCGAGCCCTGGTCTGGGAAGATCCCACATGCCGTGGAGCAACTAAGCCTGTGAGCCACAATTACTGAGCCTGCGCTCTAGAGCCCATGAGCCACAACTACTGAAGCCCGCACGCCTACAGCCTGTGCTCCGCAACAAGAGAAGCCACTGCAACGAGAAGCCCGCGCACCGCAACCAAGAGTAGCCCCCGCTCGCCGCAACCAGAGAAAGCCCGCGTGCAGCAACAAAGACCCAACGCAGCCAAAAATAAATAAATAAGTAAGAATAAATTTATAAAAGAAAAAAGACTTGGGCTTTCACTGCCGTGGACCCAGGTTTGATCCCTGGTTGGGGAACTAAGATCCCACAAGCCGCACGGTGCAGCCAAAAAAAAAAAATGCTTACGGTCATCTGGCTCTATTATATATTATCTCATCTTATTCTCATTACAGCCCCAAGAAACAGGTACTAATCTCACAAAGAGAGAGATGGGAAAATGACACTCCAGTTATATGGTCACTGTCATACCACTAGTAAGTTCACCTTAGCCTATTTGCTGAGTAGCTCAAGTAACTGACTGATTAACTTGACTCAGTCTCCTCAGTTGTATGGGGTGGTAGTTATCTTCTATCAGGGCTCCACAAGTTGCCTGATCCTAATAATTACCTGGGCAAAACATACAACAAAACATAGATTCCTAGGACCCTTCCTCAGACCTCAGGATTCAGTAGGGCTGGGCAGGCTTAGGAATCTCCATTATCTGAAAGAAGAGCCAGGTCGTTTTTTGACAATCAGGCAAGTGTGGGAATCCTGGGCCAGATGAACTCTAAGGTTCCTTTTAACTCTAATAATTTTAAAAGCAAGTTAGTTCCCTCCTTAGTCTCTATGGGCTGACCAACCTCACCACCTGGAACAATATGTCCAGTTACAGAGACCTGTGCTTTATAGAAACTGAAATTGGTAAGATGGCTCAGGGCAGGTTTTTTTCTCCTTCAGGGCTGTCAGCATGTTTAAGTCTAAATTTATGCTCTGAGAGTTGGAAGTTCTTCCCCTTCAGTTTCTGAAGAGCCTGTGAGAAAAGCAACGGTAATGAGAGACTGAGAGAAAGAAGGAGAGACCGAGAGGGAGGGAGGGAAGAAGAGAGAAAGGAGGAGAGGAAGCAGAGCGAAGGGTGGAAGGAAGGGTTAGCGAAGGCGCAGAGGGAAGGACGCAGAACAAGGAAGGGACTGGAAAGAAAAGCCAGTTGGAGATTAGCCGCTGAGCCAACAGCTGCTCCCATGTGCCCCTGGGACACACCTACACGTCCGACTGTGCGATCCTGGTTGGGACTTTGACTACAGAAGGTAGATGCCCCCACATCTAAGTTGATGACTGTATGTAGCCAAAGTCTGCTTTTTTATGTCCAGGGAAAATCAGAATAAGTGGACAGCTTATCCCAATGCCCTTGTAGATGAGGAGCAGATAAAGGAAAACAAAAAGGTTCTGGGTATTAATTGGCAAAACCCAACTCCGAGAACAGCTACTGAGGTGTTTCTGGACTTGGGCTCCTCGTTTTACTTCCCTGGCTGTCTGCAAAGTACCTCAGAGCAAGGGAGGCAGGAAAGTAAGTGGAAAAGCCTCTGCTGTCAACCCCGTCCCTTTTATTGGTGCCATCTGAAAATGATAAAGCCAGGTAAGTCAAGTCACACTAGAGTCCCTAAGGAAAAGCAGTAAATCAGCCATCTTTCAAAATGATGACTGTATCATAAAATCCAAATTTTATCCCTGATATTTCAGACAAAGTATTATGCCCATTTATAAATAAGTGTTTTTATTTTTCAAATGGAGGACTAAGGAAAAAAACACAGTGTAGAAAACCTTAGGTTAAAACTTTTGTAACAAAAAGGAAAGAATGAGCCATCTTCAATAAATGAGAGGGTGAGAAAAGGAGGCAGCAGAGTTGGGCACACTCAGTGGGATACGGCAGGGGCCTGGGCACACTCAGTGGGATATGGCAGGGGCTGCTGCCACGTGGTGCTTCCACCAAGCCCAGTCCCAACTCTTTTGCCAGGGAGACTGAGCTCACTGGTGTTCTTTTTGATCAGGGTAAATGGCCAACGCATGCAATTTCACTTGTAATTTAAGCCAAGGATTCATCTCAAGTTCCAGCTCTGGGAGCCCACTCTGATTTTAAGCCCTTCTGGAAAATACATCAAGAGTTAAGTAAAGCTAAGTAAGCTGAGAGCTGTCGCAGAAAAACAAAAACTGACTGAGTAAATATGCTCCCCAACGAGGCTTTCCCAGACGCCCCGGGATATTGACAGCAGTGGTCCAGGTCCTACGCCACAAGAGATGTAACCCAAACCTAGATGGCAACACAAAGACAGTTGCTCCCCTGGCTGTTCCCTCTGTTTTTCTTGATGCACTGTTTCGCATCAAATGCGTTGGCTGATGCCCTTATATAACCCTCCTGTTCTAAAAATATAGTTTAATATGTTTTAAGTTGATGAAAATTTTCCCTATGTCAAAAACAGGCAATGAACTATAATTATCTTCTTTTACTAGACAGAAACTTACTTTGAAATAAAAGATTAATTCATAAAAACAGTTATATATATATTACATGAGAAATAGATAATATATATATTACATTTAGTGTTATATATTAAATGATTTGTGCTAAAATCCAAATTGCAAAGATTAGTTTTTTAAATCTCTGTGTTTTTTTTGTTTTTTGTTTTTTTTTGCGGTACGCGGGCCTCTCACTGCTGTGGCCTCTCCCGTTGTGGAGCATAGGCTCCAGGCGCGCAGGCTCAACAGCCATGGCTCACGGGCTCAGCCGCTCCGCGGCATGTGGGATCTTCCTGGACCGGGGCACGAACCCGTGTCCCCTGCATCGGCAGGCGAACTCTCAACCACTGCGCCACCAGGGAAGCCCTCTGTGTTTTGTGTTTAAGAAGGCGTGCCAGAGTAAGAATATTTTGATCACCAAGGAAGAATGCAACCAGCAGAATGTCTTACCAAGAGACAGAGACCCTGAATGCACTATCACAGCGACATGAGGCTCACTCAGTGCAGGTGACCACAGGGCTGCAGACAATCACAAAGGGCAACGAGAATTGAAAACACGACCAAGAGGGTGACACATTTTCTGTTCTTAATGCTCGTGGCCACTATTGCTAATAAGTCAATAGGAGGAGAAACAAGGTGAAGATGTGATGAACAAGGAAAGGTCTGACACTAGATTTCTTGCCTATCACCTATTAGGTAAAAGGAAAGGACATAGTTCATGTGGTTTTTAATAACCTAGTTTTAAAAAGAATTTTCAGAATAATCATTTAAGTTTCTAAGACTAGATGTTCCATCTGGTTTATGTGTAGAGGAAGCGCCACCAGCAAACAAGCATTTGTCAGAAACACCAGAGCAGGACGGGAGTCCGACTTCACTGATACTTGTTAACTTCCTACACACACTTTGGACCCTAGACGCATGGTTTCAGACACCAGATAAAAGTCAGGGGAAAGAGAGGAGTGGTCTGAATGTGCTGTCCTTTGAAATATCCAGATGACCTGACAAAACATTTCCTTCTTTTGGACACTCGGCACGTTGAGTGGGATAGTTGTTTTGCCCTAATCATCACTTAAAACCATCATGCCCTTGGGCTTCCCTGGTGGCGCAGTGATTGAGAGTCCGCCTGCCAATGCAGGGGACACGGGTTCGCGCCCCGGTCCGGGAAGATCCCACATGCCGCGGAGCGGCTGGGCCCGTGAGCATGGCCGCTGAGCCTGTGCGTCCGGAGCCTGTGCTCCGCAACGGGAGAGGCCACAACAGTGAGAAGCCGGCGTACCGCAAAACAAAAACAAAAACAAAAAAACCATCATGCCCCTGTGATGCTTCTCTTTGCTAAAAGGGAATCCAGTGGAGGGCATGACACTGGCCACAAATTCAGGGACAGCACCGCACAGCGTGTGTGCCACAGCAGGCCCGTGGGATCAGAACACCTGGGTGCCAGCGCTGGTTCTGTTTCACATGGTATAATCTTGAGCAGGTTGTCCAACCTGTCCAGGTCTCGGTTCTTGCACCTGTGATGTACACGCTAGGGTTGCTATGTGGATTAAAAAAGATAATCCAAATAAACTACAAGCATCTGGTTAAGAATTGATAAATGACAGCTGTGTTCGTTATTGTTACTCTAATTAATATGATTATTATTCCCCACGTTTTTAACCAATTACCAAGTTCAATTAAAACAGCTCTGCTGCCGCTCAAACTGTGGTTTAGTGCTTCAGGTAAAGATATGTATTCTTTCTCCAGCTCTCAGGATTAACGAATTCCTGAAAGACAGCCAACGAGGAAGCCCCCTAGGCAACTGTTTGCCTTTTACTAAAATACATTAATGTATTACCAATTTTATTTCTCTCATCTTTTTAGCTTGAAGAATTAAAAAAAATAAATTTGTTATTCAACTAATCCAGGTTTATTATACAAAATAAAGATATACACATAGAAAACACTTTCCCATAATCTCATTACCCAATGATATGTAACATTGACCTTTTTATACTTCTCTCTATGTGCACATACATGTATACATAAATATGTGTTTATTTTAGGATAAATGGAATCATTCTGAACGTACTGGACCGTAGCATCCATTTTTGAATCGTTTATCAGATCTGTAATATCACGAAAGGCTCCACACTATTTTGTGTGTGGGGATATCATAATTTTCTAAATCATAAAAGCCACAAAAAAACCAAATCAATCTTTTATTTCACTTTAAGCTCATTTCCAGTTTTATCATTCTAAAGGATGTGATAAACAAATGTCCATACATTCTTGCACAACCTTCCCGTTTATTTTCTTAGGAATGAAATGGCAGTGGGAGAGGTGTCTGATCTATATAGCCAAACTGTCCTCCAAAAGGTAGTATTTTCCCACCAGCGAAGTATGAGGAAGTTTATAACACTGGATATTTTCATGATATAAATTTTTGCCAATCTGATGAATAAATTATGTTCCCTTTGATTTGATTGCTAAATGAGGTTGAATACTTTTGACATGTTTATTGGTCATTTGACTTCTTTTTTTGTGAAATGCCATTTCAGGCCCTTTAATATGATATTTTAGTTAAAATGTTATTTTAAAGACAGAAGTGGTGGTTTTAGAGTGTGATCTGGGGACTCATGAGAGCTTTTCAAAGGTTAAATTGGTTTTCAGTATAACATTAAGACATGATTTACCTTTTCTACTCTCATTCTCTCATAAGTGTACAGACTTTTCCACAGGTTTCATGACATGGGATAGTACCATAGGCTGAATGCAGAAGCAGGATTTATTACTGTCTTTTAAATGAATCAATAACTACATATTTAAATTTTTTTCTCAGTTCTAATTTTGAATGTGGTAAATACTGACAGATGTAACTCATTTAAACAAAAGCGCTTTGGAGTCCTCAATAATTTTTCAGAGTGTAATGGAGTCCTGAGACTAGAAACTTTTAGAACAGATGATCTATTATATAGGAAAAAAGTTGTAACACTATGGCATTTGTCTTATAAATTTATTGATGGTGGGTATTGCTTTTGGTCTTATGGAGGTTTTACATTTTTATATAGAAAACTTACCAACTTTCCCCCTATTTTCTGATTTTGTTGACATACTTCAAAGACTCCCTATCTCATGGGTATTAATAGTAGTATTAAAATCCTACTAATCCTTTGGCCAACAGATCAAACAGCAGTTCCTCAGAGGATCCCCTTATTAAACCCTCAGACTAGATTAGATTTCACGGTTATATACACTCAGACGTCCAGTAATGTTCTGTCATAATACTTATCAAAATGGTAATGAAAGTTATTCGTATATTTGTGTTTAGTAATCCAGTACTGACACTCCATGTGCACTGGGGCTGTTCTGCTCATCGCCAGAGCCCAATACTAAAGGACACCTTTCCCCAGCAGAGATTTAATGAATATCTGAATGAATGAATGTAAGAAGCACATTTGTCTAAGCAAACAAATTAACTTACATATTTCTATTCTTTTGTGTAATATTGTGATGTCTTTTAATATTATTACCACCGTGGTATTTCCTTCTCCAAATATCTGTTGAGCAACTGCCGTCGGTATTCAAGATACGTTCTAGAGGCTCCAGTTACAGCAAGGAACAAAAGAGGTGATCCGACTCTCTTACATTTTAGCCAGCGAGACACACATTATTAAACAACAGATTGCAGAACTACTTATTAATTTCAACTGCAGTAGAAGCTATGAAGGAGATTCTCTCAGGGCACATAAAGTGGAACCTCAGCTGGTCTGGGGTCAGGAAACACCTCCTTAAAGGAGTTTTTTTCAGCTACTATTTGAAGCAGTAGTAGTAGGAGCTAAGTTGGGTTTGGGCATCAGGGCTGGTGTGTCGCTGAAATGGGATGAATTTTATACAGAAGATACTGCATTTGCAAGGTATGAGGGAGAAATATGCATGTGTTGAGGGACCAACGTCAAAAATTAAGGGGTAGAATGATGCTCTTAAGATGAGGTTGCTGAGGCAAGAGCACAGAGGGTGTCATGAATCTTAAGTATTTTGGCCTTTGTCCTAGAGTAATGGGAGCCCCTTATACTGATTTAAAAGGGGAGTGATCTGATTAGACTTGTGCTGATCTCTTACTGTAGGAAACAAATATTACTTACATGTTTTGTTTTGTTAATTATTTCAGCCCAGAACAAAGTCCCTCATACACACCTAGACTCCAGCAAACAGTATTACTTTTGTATCACTAAGTAAAAATTCATTTTAACTCACTGGTCCTAGAGATTCCCAAAGAATAAAAAATAAAGAAGTTTATTGTAAAACACCAAACAGAAAGCCCAAAGAAATGTGTCATCCCAGGAGTAAACGATTGTCGTTTTTTAAGTGCCTGCAGTATTCATTTGGTATCGGCAGGTGGCGCCAGGCGTCACGTTACTGCCATAGCTAACAGGAGCAGAGATGAGTTACTTAAATCTCTTGCTGAGTCAGGGGGGAATTATGTCAGCTTCCAAACATGCTATTTATATTCGTGCATCATGTGACCCGGCTCCAATGTCTCATCTCGGGCTTACTTCTTCCACTCACACAATACAATTCTCTCATTACTAAGTTTGTTTACACCTGAAAAAATTTAATAGGATTTATAACATCAAAAGATTTCTTTTAAGTGTTTTTACAGCCTCCTTAACTCTTCCATCAACAGATACAGTGCTCTGCATATTTCCAAGCAGACAGTGTTTTTATTTCTCACTGGACAGAGGCCAAAGTTTCCTAACACAGAGTGCATACAGAGGAATGTCAGGTAACCGTCTTTTATCTCAGAAGATACTGTTTTAATATGCTTTCTAAATACTTAGACATATGATAAAGCAACACTCTTATCACTTAGAGGAACACTCTTTGCTTACATATGAGAGGGAGGGCTTATTCGATCTCCAAAATTTTCTAACACAAAAACACACAAAAAAGCCCCAATTTCTAAGGAATCAGGACTGTCATCAAGTTTCCAGGTTCCGTTCCTGGCTGAAGCCACTCATGATCCCTTAAAGTCAGATGATGTGACTCGGATGCGAGGCACCTACCTCCACTCTGCCTTATTGTGCAGGAATGAGTTACACTGGTCAGGAAGGTTCGTGTCGTGCGACATGGACTCCAGGATTGAAATGATTTGCTTGAAAGACGGCCGTTTCTGAAGGAGAAAAAATAATCACTTGTTGGGATGCAAGAAAGTAGATCTTTAAGAGAAAACCCACAGGTATAGTAATAAGGTCAAGTCACCTTATTACTATATAAAACAAAATAAAATATGATGTAATGTCCCGATTTAGTTATTTTACAACTGTCAGGCTGCTCAGGTTTAGGGAACCATACTTCTTATTTTCAACCAGTTATTCATAATAGACTCAGATGTCATTTTTCTATTGTGTGGCCTAAGGTTGGAATGATTATAGTATTTTTGCAGGTAAGGAAAGTACTAACTAATTGTCTCTTTTGGGTATGATTAAGGACTCCTAAAAGGAAAAAGTTAAGTCTTTTAAAAATCTATGTGATAGGACTTCCCTGGTGGCGCAGTGGTTAAGAATCCTCCTGCCAGTGCAGGGGACACGGGTTCGAGCCCTGGTCCGGGAAGATCCCACATGCCACGGAGCAACTAAGCCTGTGCGCCACAACTACTGAGCCTGTGCTCTAGAGCCCACAAGCCACAACTACTGAGCCTGCGTGCCACAACTACTGAAGCCCGCACGCCTAGAGCCTGTGCTCTGCAACAAGAGAAGCCACCACAATGAGAAGCTCGTGCATTGCAATGAAGAGTAGCCCTCACTCACCGCAACTAGAGAAAGCCCACGTGCAGCAACGAAGACCCAATGCAGCCAAAAAAAGAAAGCTATGTGATAGAAGCTTCCCTGGTGGTGCAGTGGTTAAGAATCCACCTGCCAATGCAGGAGACACGGGTTCGAACCCTGGTCCGGGGAGATCCCACATGTCGCGGAGCAACTAAGCCCGTGTGCCACAACTACTGAGCCTGCGCTCCAGCCCATGAGCCACAACTACTGAAGCCCACACGCTCAGAGCCCGTGCTCTGCAACAAGAGAAGCCACCACGATGAGAAGCCTGCACACCGCAAGCAGCCTCCCACTCACTGCAACTAGAGAAAACCCGCGTGCAGAAAAGAAGACCCAACACAGCCAAAAATAAACAAATAAATAAATTTATTTAAAAAAATCTTTGTGATAAAGCAAGTATAGTAAAAGTTAACAGTAGAGTTTGGGCAATGGGTATACCAGTGTTTACTGTAAAATTCTTTCAACTTTTCCATATGTTTGAAAATTTTTATAATAAAATGTTGGGGGAAATCTACTTATTAATCTAGCAGAACTTATAAAATTTCCTAAACCAGTTGCTCAGAGAAAAATTCCCCAATTTTAAAGCCATCATAACTTCACTGTTCTCAATGTTTATTCCACATCAAAATTAGTTTTGATGCTGGGAAACTCTCAGGTACTGTTTACTAGAAATTGAAAAAGGAGTGGTTAGATGTATTTCTTTAGCTAGCAAAAACTACCCTAGTCTCTCTCTTTAGACTCTAGCCAAGATTGAGACAAAAGGTTTAAACAAAAATGGAGAAAAATAAAAGGATGATGTACATTCTCTCTTCATCACACCTCATAATTATACCATTTCTGAACAAATTACCGTTGCAGCAATTAAAACATGCATTTTAATTTAGGAGCACAAAAACAAGAAGGAAGAATGTTGAGATGGCTTGCTCTCAGGACTTGAGCGCTTCCTACATTAAGAAAAGCAATTTTTCTTAGGAATATAAAACTGGGATATTTATTCTGAGTTCTCCCATTATTGTTCTCTTTCAAGGGTGTGTGTGTGTATGTGTGGGTGTGTGTGTTTTAAAAGAGGGCGTAAGTAGCTAAATGTCACTGATTGTACATTAAGCCTTGTAATAAGCAAAGAGAAAAGTGCCTTAAGTAGGAAATTTGAAAAAATTCTGTTTGTCTTCTTTGAATTTGTTCCCATTTTAATTTCTCCCACCATGTGTCAAGGTTGCAAAAGGAAAAATGTTTTAATTGTTTGTACAGGGACTAATTATATAATAAATATAGGATTTTCATTTTTCATGGAAAAGCAGCAGGAGGAGCTGACAAATTTTCAAAGAATAATATTGTTCCCTACACTTAATCATTCTTTTTTTTTTGCGGTACGCGGGCATCTCACCGTTGTGGCCTCTCCCGTTGCGGAGCACAGGCTCCGGACGCGCAGGCTCAGCGGCCATGGCTCACGGGCCCAGCCGCTCCACGGCATGTGGGATCCTCCTGGACCAGGGAACGAACCCGTGT
This sequence comes from Monodon monoceros, assembly GCF_005190385.1. Classification (NCBI taxonomy): domain Eukaryota; kingdom Metazoa; phylum Chordata; class Mammalia; order Artiodactyla; family Monodontidae; genus Monodon; species Monodon monoceros. The sequence continues at coordinate 59,389,357 of NW_021703772.1, forward strand.
CCCCTGCATCGGCAGGCGGACTCTCAACCACTGCACCACCAGGGAAGCCCCACTTAATCATTCTTAAGGTAAAACTTTTTGTAATTGGATGGCAAGTATCCCTGAAAAAATCTTAATTTTATAGTTAGAATATGCTCTCAGATGGAAATTATCAAAGTGAACATTTAGAAGGTAGCAACAATGTAGAATTTTGTGTTAATATTTAATGAGTATTCTGGTTACAGAATACGGCGTTTGGTCTAGGATCTTCCTCCGAAGCGGTTTAGGTTCCTTTTATGTATTATGTAGGCTTTGCTTACTTAAAAAGGCACAACCAGAACAATTTATTAAGCATCTGTATACATTATTTGTTATTTTTGTTTTATAGATAAGGAAGATCAGTCTCAGAAAAGTATGAATTGCCCAGTATCACACAGGAAGCAAGTTACACAACCAGGGTCTATGCTCTTAAACACTTCAAAATGCTTTATCACATGACGGTAAGACATTACTTCCTATCAAACTCAGGGCTTTAACTATTATTTTTTTCTCCTTTAGAAATATCATTTTAGAACTTGAACCAATACCCACCTTTACTTCCTTCTTTTCTTCAAAAAAATTTTTTTGAACACCTGGTGGAAGCCACTGGAATGATCTAACATTTATTTACCTAATAGCAGCTTTCTCTTGTATACATTTCTACCTCCTCATTGCAAAAGAATATATTTCTATAGGTGAGCTGAATATTTTAATCTATGTGTTAATACTCTAGAGCCTAAGGACTGAAAAAAAAAGAAATAAAATATATTTTAACCAACTATTGCTCTATCTATGGGCATAGGACTGGCACCAACTCCTGGTTGAGTTGCTATATACTTCTAGCCAGAGAACTAAAATGTGCTTCTCAGGAAATAAACCTTGCTCTGGCCACTTGAGTCAACAAAAAATTGTACATCTACTTACTAAATTTACGGAAGATGCTATAGGGAAACAAAGAAAAGCTAGCTCTATTCCCTCATGGAGCCTGTAATCCATTTAGGAAGAAAAGATATTTTAAAAAATGCAACAGCACAAGATGAGGCAGTAGCTCAGATTATGGTTTTGGAAAAGAAGTAGTTAGTATGGACAGGGGTAAACAGAATAACCAGGGAAGGCTTGATGGTGAAGTAATCAGGGGAGAAAAGAAAAGAAGGAAAAGAACATGTTCAGGGAACAAAGAAGGTGTGTAAGGTGTGTCTAGAGGAGAGAGCAATGAGAGAGTTAGAAATGTGAGCTGGATGCATAATCAAATCAAATATAGAGGGCATATATTATTTGTATCAGAATAAAATGCCACGAATTTAGGAAATAAAAATTGATCTCAAACATTCTTCATACTTCACGGGGCTAGAACACAAGATTCCTCTGACCCTAAAAAAGGGTCAGCTTACTACATGTTCAATAGAGACATGCCAACTTCATGGCATCAACTCTGGACCTAATGTCCTTGTTGTGTAGGTGTTTACACTATCGTTTAATTAATACACCATAAATGTATATTCTTAGAATTTTAATTAACATAGTACAGAGTTTCTGATTAAGAAACTCAAAACCTGCTTTGCATACTGAAATATAATTAAAATTACAGAGATCTAGTTGCATTCATCTAATTCAGCACACATAACTTCAGATGAAATTTCTACTTGAGCATCAGAGAGAAAAATACTACAAAAATTACCAACTGGGCCACAACGGACATATAAGTGGTAGAGTATGAAAAGGGTAGTATTTTAATAGTATAAAATAAATGTTCTACAGAAAGCTTGCAAATAGCCACTTACAGTTTCCACTGGATTAGTTGCAAAGTGCAGGCATTTCTCTTAATGCTTAAAAATCCCCATATTCTAAAAAATCACACACTAAAATAAGGCCTACACAGGGGCAGGACAGACCATTCAAAACCTATCAACTTTGTCATAAAAAAACTAATGAAACAATAATAAACCTAAATAAAAATACTAACAGTTTAAAAACTGTTAAATTCCTTAATAAAAAACAATACTAAATAAATGTAGGACTCTTTAAAAAAGGGTGAGGGTAGTTTGATGAACGGGAGTGAAAGCAGATGGAGGCTGCTGGTTCACCAGGCCAAAGGTGAAACGCACAAGGCTGGGGAGAACCAGCAACAAACTCTTCCAAGACAAAGCACCGCTCATCCCAGCCAACAGGGAGCACGTGGGGCAGAGGGGCCTCTCCGGTCCGTGTCCCTTGCTGTGCTACTGGCTGCACTACTGTGTTTGGTGCTCGGCTGTTCTCGCTTGTGGTGTGGAGCAGTGTGCTGAAAACCACTACTCACGATTCAGCATGAATTCTGCCTGACACTAACACAATCCCCATACTCACCAAGTGCTACGAGTTACTCCCACTAGACAAAACGCACGTTTCCGTATTGGTGAATTCAATCAACCCAAGTTCGAACAGGCTATTGAACCCGAGGACGGTCGGGGGGTTCCTGACTCAACGACGCCATTTGATATACGGGACTTGAGCATCCGTGGATTCCACTGGGGTCCTGGAACCAACTATCCCCCCCACCCCCCACCCCATACCGAGGAACTGCTGTATATGTTACCATCATTCATTCTTCTTGGGGGTCATACAGGAACTGCATTTAAATTAAGGGAGAAATTCCATTCTTAAATCTTTCTTTTTAGATCTCTATTTAAAAGGTCAGTTTGTAATACACCTATTTCCATGAAAAACCGGACAAATTTGAACTATAAAATTTTAGTTCTTGAGAGTATCTCTTTTATTATTATTATTTTAATTAATTAATTATTTTTGGCTGCGTTGGGTCTTTGTTGCTGCACGCGGGCTTTCTCTAGATGAAGTGAGCGGGGGCTACTCTTCGTTGTGGTGCGTAGGATTCTCATTGTGGCTTCTCTCATTGCAGAGCATAGGCTCTAGGCACACGGGTTTCAGTAGTTGTGGCACGTGGGCTCAGTAGTTGTGGCTCGCAGGCTGTAGAGTGCAGCCTCAGTAGTTGTGGCACAAGGGCTTAGTTGCTCCGCAGCATGTGGGATCTTCCTGGACCAGGGCTTGAACCCGTGTCCCCTGCATTTGCAGGCGGATTCTTAACCACTGCACCACCAGGGAAGCCCCCTATTATTATTATTTTAAAAATATTTATTTATTTATTTTTGGCTACACTGGGTCTTGGTTGCAGCACGAGGGACCTTCGTTGCAGCACGTAGGATCCTTAGTTGCGGCATGCGGGATCTTTTAGTTGCGGCATGCGGACTCTTAGTTGCAGCACACATGCGGGATCTAGTTCCCCGACCAGGGATCGAACCCTGGCACCCTGTATTGGGCACGCAGTGTCTTACCCAATGGACTACCAGGGAAGTCCCTTGAGTGTCTCTCTCTTATTCCAATATTTAATCTGTGAGGATCTTTTTAATTTTTATCTTTTTATTATGGAAAATTCCAAACATACGAGAAAGTACAGAGAACAATATAATGACCCTCTATATACCTATCACTTCAAAAATTATCATGGATGACGGTATTTAATCTATACCATCATCCATTTCCCTTCACTTTATTTTGAAGCAAATCTGAGACTCGCCTGTCATTTTACCTATAAACATTTCTGTATGTATGTAAGAGTCTTTTTTTTTTTTTGCGGTACGCGGGCCTCTCACTGTTGTGGCCTCTCCCGTTGCGGAGCTCAGGCTCCGGACGCGCAGGCTCAGCGGCCACGGCTCACGGGCCCAGCCGCTCCGCAGCACGTGGGATCTTCCCGGACCGGGGCACGAACCCGTGTCCCCTGCATTGGCAGGTGGACTCTCAACCACTGCGCCACCAGGGAAGCCCTGTAAGAGTCTTTTAAACAGATCTTTGCGGGGAAAGGAAATGAGCCATTCATGCTCGAATGGGATAACCACATGAAAGCCTTAATTTTTGGAATTTCTCCAACTCTATTGTGATAGCTTAAAAAACATCACTGAAACTCCACAGGGAGTGTGTATCAAGATTCTCTAGAAGTGCTACCTTTGCCTGGTGTTTGGCTAGAAAGGCAATATGGTGTAGTGGTTAAGCACAGGGACTTATGTCGGCTGGTTTGGCTTCATCCTCCAGCTCCACCACTTACTAGCTGTGTGGTCTTGAGCTCACTAATTAACCTCTGTGTTCATGTGTAAAATGAGGATAATAACACTACCTAGTTCACAGAGATATTCTGAGGAATAAATGAGTTAACATACATAAAGTGCTTGGAACAGTTCCTGGCTTACAATAAGCACCGTGTGCTAGCATCTGTATAACATGGAGGTGCAACAGTTACTATTAAAGATTAAAAACAAGGTAACAAAATTCTTTTTTATTGACTCAAGAATGCCAGAGTGCTGTAAGAAAGACCCAGTAATGATTTCTAGGGATCAAGACAAGTAGATGTCAACAGAAAGCCTTCACAGTCAATCTGGGGCTCGGAAGAACAGCAACCCAGTTTTGCTTTGTAATGAATTTTATTACCCCAAGTTTTAAAAAGTCAAAGCCAAACAAACAAGTGAAATTTCAGAACAACAACAACAACAACAAAATATATATATATGTGTGTGTGTGTGTGTGTGTGTGTGTACCTTGGCATCAGCTTCCCAACACTGATGTAACAGTTCAGCAAAACTCTTCGGGCAACTGCTTGGAATGGTTAATCTCTGTAACAGGGAAAGAAAAAAATAAATCAAAACAAAACACAAGGATTTTCTCACTAAAGGAAGGAAATTCTAATTGAAAGGTATAAAAGAGTTAATTTAGTAGCATAAACAAGACATAAAATTTAAAACTTGCATTGATTAATATGTGACTGGTGAGAATTTACATTTAGGTTCATAGCATCTAATCTCTAAAGACACTTTACCGTTTTCCTCCAAAGAGGAATCACAGTGGATGAAGAAATAGGGTTCAGCACAACAAGTGCAACAAAATATAGAATCAAGTCTAAAAGAAACCAGTACGAGAGGGGCCAGTTGGAACTTAAATACTAAATCTAAACCACACATCTATCACTGTATTTTTATAGACAACTATGAGATATGCAAACAGGCCAGGTAACTAGGAAAACAGTTCAGCTTTGGCAATAGTGTACAACTTCTGAAAACATCTTGAGCACAGAGATAATTTTAAAGAAGTGTGCATTCTCTCAGCAGCAAATGAGACATTCTGAATGGATGACTCATGGCTTAGTTTTGGTCAAATGCACAAATTATAAGGACTTGATAGAACAGATTATGTGAGGATTAGTCTTGTTCTAACATTGTACAGCAGTGGTTCTCACAGGACATGTAATGCCCCCAGGGGCAGTTCACAGATCTACAGAGACATTTTTGTTTGTTTGTTTGTTTGTTTGTTTGCCCCACTGCGGAGCACAGGATCCGGACGCGCAGGCTCAGCAGCCATGGCTCACGGGCCCAGCCACTCCGCGGCATGTGGGATCTTCCCGGACCGGGGCACGAACCCGTGTCCCCTGCATCGGCAGGCGGACTCTCAACCACTGCGCCACCAGGGAAGCCCTACAGAGACATTTTTGTTTTAAAGTCTGGAGGGTTGCACCTGGAGCAGGTCAAGGATGCTGGCCATCTTTCGATATATAGTAAAGCCCTGATTAAAAATTCTCCTGCATTCCACCAAACTTCAAATGCCCCAGGTGCATTCATGTGAATAAAACAAGAAAACAATGAGGCTTATAATTTTCTGAGCCTTAGAATCTGATTTATAAATAGAGTATTTTTAAAGATATTTTAAAAATACACTGAACATTCTATGAATGCAACTACTAAATAAAATAAATCAAGGGCAGATTGATTTTTGCATTATTCATAACCTTACCAAGATTTTGGGAAAATGTTGCCTACAACAGTGTTGCTCATGGTACTGGAATCATTAATACAACCCATTTCTACTCTGCATTTGTAGCTGTTGAATTCTATTTATCCATAGGTGGAAGCATCTAAAACTTCCATCATCACCTCTACTGTTGTTATGCCTGAGCATTTACACATTGCAATACATATTTACTTCTTCCTTATATTACATTTAGAGCATCATGTTGACTTAAAATACAATGTTGTACTACCTCCGAATTTCATTTCAGGGAAGAAGACGAAGCATTAACATAGTTGTTATAAAGAGAGCATTGGATGTGATAGAGCTGAGAACCTCTTTACTAAGAAGATTTATTTCACAGTATTTTTTGCCAAGAAGTTTTGCAAATAAAAAACAAAACAATTTAGTTGGATTTGGGGGAGGCTACGTATAAAACTAGAAAAACAGTTGCCTTGGCAAGAAAACAGACAATCTATATTTGGAATTAAAATAAAAATAAACCAAAAAAAATAAAACTTTAAAGCAAAGTAAAAAAACAAAAAAACAACTCTCCAACTTAGAGGCTACACTAAGCATTTTTCAACTTCTGGTCTTGTGATTTCATAGAATAGAGCAAGATGTAGTAAATGGTACTATTATTTTACTGTAATGCAAACTGGAAACCTTTTGATGAAGGTCAAAAGGAAAATCATGTGTTTACTTAAAAAAAAAAGTAAGATGGTTGGGGATGGCAACTAATAAAAACAGTGACTGCAATTATGTGACTGAATGTACTCCATGTGTAATGAAAAATAAGTTTTCATAAAAGGTAACATTTTCAACATAACTTTAGCACAACATTTTCCCAAGAACTGAAATGTGAACTGGCTGAATATGGATGTTGATCTTTTCTTACTGACAAACTTTTTAGATACCACATGTAAGACATTATAAAAGGAGACATAATTATTTTAAATTATCTGAGATGGTCAAAGATCAGTTAAATCTAGACTCAGACACTTCATGTAACGGATTATTTTGGTACACTAAAAAGTACTTTAAAAGAGAATCTAAAATATTTAAGTCCTGATTACATAACTGTGGGCATTCCTAATTCATTAAAACATCCTGAAATAACCAGATATTAGCACCAGGTTTGCAACACTACTTAAAACTTAAATATTTTAAAGTAAAACAGTTTCAAATTTAAAATTAAAATATTTCCTAATCACTAAATTAGGCATGATATTTTTTAAAAAGATCATATTCTTTTTTGCACCATTTTCAACGTAAGATGCAATAATTATTTTTTAAGTCAAGTTCATTATCTTTTTTTAAAGTGTAGTCAAGAACAATGGATTAAGTTTTTGAGGATTTCTATGTTAACAAAGAATAGTAATTTTGCTACTTAGAATAAAACATATTTAAGCATTTATAAAGATAGGAATTATAATGCCAGAACACTCTGAATGACTACTAATTGAGTTTTATGGAAATTACAAAGGCAGATAGACACATCTGTAAGGTTTTTAAAATTTATTAGTAATACCCTCTTAATTTCATGCTTTCTATGAGTCCACTGTTTGCTTTGTAAAGTTTAACAGTGTTTTATGGATTCTAGTTTCAATAGGATTTAATAATAGGAAAAATGATTGAAGACCTTATTTCATTATTAAGGGTTTGGAATTAAAGGTCTTCAGATATAATTTTTAGAAAGTATCGATCTTCCTATAGATGCAAAAAGTAATCCTAAATGGTGAAACCAAATAAGGTCTAGAGTCTGGTTAACAGTAATGTATCAGTGTCAATTTTCTGGTTTTCATACTATACTATACCTATGTCTCACCAGTGGGGGAAGCAGGGTGAAGGGTACACAGAATTCTTTGTAATATTTTTGCAGCTTCCTATGAGTCTAGGATGACTAGCATTCTAGTGTGACTAGCTCACATTTAAAATGTCTCTCTGAAAGTTTAAACATGTCATCCTTTATTTCAATGAGGCCTCTTAAAAAAAACTATAGCTTTCTCTTTTCAACTCAATAGCGCAAGGTATTCCAGAGTAAAAATAACTAAAATAAAATAACTGGAATTTGAAGGGATTTTTACAAATTGTATTTAAGTCAAAGTCTCAATTTTATTGTAAAATAAAATAAATCCTTGGGAATTATTTTAATGCTATCTCAACAGAATTTGTTTTGGTAATAAGTGCCTCCATTTATGAGGTAGAATGAAGACATTTTCTTGAATGATGACAATGGAAACTACATTTCAACTTAATTTCCATATTCTGATAAATGAAATAAATATGCAGAATGAGAACAGACAAACAAATATCCTTGTTAATACCCAATTTTCATTAGGTTCATTATAAAGTTGAGAAAAATTACTTCACCGTGTGGATTTCTTTCAAATGACTATTTCATTTAATAAATATAGTATGCGAGGCATTTGAAGAGTCTCCATCTGTTATTAGCTGATCATGAGATCACACCACGGACACTCTACTTTAGGGGATTCCTGGGGAGAAAGGGGGAGACGGCCTCCTCATGTAGCCTGCTGAGGAGATTCTGAAGGTTATTTATGGGGGACTCTCAACCCTCAAGTCAGCTACTCAAAGGCAGCTTCTAAATTCATTTTTCTCTTTGTTTTTAAAGTGCTTTAGATTCACACCTTTTCTGCCCTCCTTTAAATGAAATATTTTAAAATATTAGTTAGTCTGTCTTATACATATTTGGAGGGTCCAGTCAGCTTTTAAAAAAAATTTCCTCCTAGTTTATCTTGAAACGATACAGAGGGAAAAAATGACATTGAGTGTTCTGCTCCAAAGTCAACAGAAGGTCAATAATCTTCTTCACTCTATTTGTCAACCCAGAACTACACGTCTAATCATCTCACTGGCAAAAGAAACTGAACAGAATCAAGTGGGTTCTCATACCATGAGATAATCAGTTACCTTGTGTGTGAGGTCTGATTTAATAGCACACCAGGAATAACCATCCCATTTAATTAAAACAGAACAGCCTCTGTGAAACAATGAGTAAGACACATTCTTGAATATAACATCTTTTTATTTTTCTTAAATTGGCAGCTCTCTCCCATCAAGTTCAGCTATCATGAACATTTCATCCATTCTCAATGGCTCAGGAGGACAAATTAATAAGGTAACCATGAATTATGTGATCTAAAATATGGAAACTTGGTTTCTCTCAGTCAATAGCAGCTTTTTGATTGATCTAGTTTGCTCCTGCACTCACGTGGGGAGCGGATCAATCTAATTCTTTTAAAGCGTTAAAAAGGGAATATTGCTACATATTCACCGTTTTGCAAATTATTTTACCCTAAGCCTGCACCCTTCCCTTTTGTGAAGGGCACAGATAAGATGTGGAAATGAAGAAGTTTTGTGAAATAAAGTTGTTTTGCAGCCTTGCAAAGACAACTGCATGCTTCCATTACTTGATCTAACTTCTCATAATACCTTGATAATGGATGCTTCATCCTTATGCTGAGAATTTCCATGGCTGTGCGTTTCAGTCACAATTTTAAACCTTTCAAAATGTATTTGCTGTCTTTGATATGAATGTACCATGTTCTCTGATGTTGGCTCATGGGTCCAACTAACGGAAAGCCTCAATTTGTGGGAAGAAGAAAAGCGAGGCTGGGGACACAGCACAAACGGTGTTTACGCCACTGAAGTTCTTTTGAAATGGAAAGGCTCTGCATGAAGAAGGGAACAGTTATGCCACTGCCTCGCCAATTCCAGTGAGGAGCTCATCTTCAATGTAGTGTTCAACGTAGGTGGCAAAACTGTAATTTTTCCCTTTTTTGAAACTATTTTTTCTTCTTTTATTTTTGAAATTCTCATCTAAGCGACAGTTTCTTGTACTATAGTGACTCCTGCTGGGAGAGGTAAGTTGAAGTAGCTGAAGGTCTCTTACAGATATACCAACTCCCGGACAGTAAAAAAGATGTCCTAAACGCAGGAGATGGAGTTAAAACTGTTCCCCTACCTTGGACGCAATGGCTTCTTTCATCACTAAGAACAAACCCCTAGGTTTTACAATTGAGACTGAGAAACTAGTACAGTACTTGTACAATTTTTGATCTACAGCATCACGACGTGAAGCTGCAACAATTAGATGTAAAGGGTCCATTCATGAGGAATAACATCACTTTGACCCTTTGTGTTAGCTCCTACTGCTAATCTTTCCATAAGCGTGAACTTACTTTCAATTTGAAGAAGATGAAAAAGTCTTTTGCAAAACCCCAATACTGTTTTCTGATCTATGTACCTGAATGGAGGATCGCAGTCTTACCTCGTTTTTTTCCACTACAAGCCAAGCTACTTGTAATCCTTCCAGACCTTTAAAGGGGGCCTCCCTTGTTAGCATCTCCCAGAGAACCTGGAACAAAAAGAAAATGGAATTTTTATTCTTGTACTTCATATTTTTGGTATATTACTGAAACTTTAACATTTAACTGTATCCAGTTACCAGGCACAACCAACTCCATCTGTAGAAACTTGGGCAAAATGTATATATTCATGCAGAGGACTTCTTCCATATATTTTATATATATATATATTTTTTAGTTGTTGTTGTTGCTGTTCTTTTTTTATATTAAAAACAAAAAATCTGGTTTAGGAATTAGAATGTCTAGAGCCAGGCTTAAAAGTTTATGAAACCAGTGGGCCTCAGTGATTTAACTTTATCTTGTAAATTAACAGAATTCTCATGTAACACCACAAACTAGACTTTATATTTTGTTGGTCAAAACTCTTTTGCACCTTCAATCTCTGATAAACTGCTCTATAAGATAATAACTGGGAATTCAACCATATTTTCAAAGGTTCAATAATGGTCTCATAAAAAAAAAAAAAAAATCGAGGGCCAAATCCAAATCACTGGCTAAACCACTTACTCCACAATGGCAGGTACTCGCCAAACTGTAACATTTAGATTTTGTGCTTTGGAGAAATCTCTCTCAAAATGAGTCAGTCTAAAGGATTCATTTTCCTCCACCTACCACATAATTTATTATACTATATTCTAAAATGTAATAAACGCCTTATATATATACATATATATAGGCTGTGTATGCGTTCATGCGTGTGCAAATTTATGTTTGTGTTATCTCTCTGCAATCCTTGAGATTAGCAGGATTAATAAATTTGTACTGAAGCAAACTGACGCTGGAAATGCTGAAAACAGCCAATGATTTTGTATTCTCTTTAAACTCTGAGTAATGGAGATTTTTACATTCAGTTTCTTTCTCTATTTATACACATGAGTATTAAGATTTGAATCTACCAATGCTTTTGTGAAGTGCAAAAACAATTATAATTTTTTCAATGATAATCGTAATAATAACAACCACTATCATTTATTGAGTGATTATGTTCCAGTTACTCTGTTAAACCCTTTTGGTATGTTATCATGATTAATCTCAATCCCATCAGAGAGGTATCATTCTCATTGTATAGATGAGGAAACTAAGGCTTAAGGAAGTTAAATAAACTTGCCCAAAGGCACTGAGTTACCAGGTGGCAGAGCTAGAATATGAATTTGCTGTCTCACCCCTAAAGGTCAAGGTCTTGACCACATGTAATTGTAGAGAGGGAAGAGCTACAGTATAAGAGAGAATGCAGCGGGCCCTACTTTCGGTATGGAGCCATGGCAGAAGCAAATTCAGCACCTCTGATTTACACTTCTGTTGTTCTAAAAACAAAAACCCATTTCTAAATAAGAATGTAGATTGAGGATATATACACTATTCAAGGGAATCCAATATCCACTATTTCCTCAGCCAGCGCTCGGTCTTATTGGAGCCATAACATGTTAAATGAATTCTGGCTAATACGAAGATAATTAGCAGCAAAATCAGGGAAACTGGCAGACGCTGCTCAAGCAGGAGGAAAAGAAATTCACGGAAACCTCTTTGGGCTTTTAATCAAGTGTGTCAGGTACTTCTTTAGAAGAGCTACTGAATAATTCTATTTGAGTCACAGAAGTGCTTAGGAAAAGGTAAGGGGCATCCCAGAAGGGGATGATTCCAGCAAACACTGAATGTAAAGAAAGGGTGAGAACTAGAACAGGTGTGTGGTAACCTGACACAGGGCGGCACGGGGCTGGGGTGGGGGACAGAGGCAGCAAGAGGGCTGAGCAGGAAATGAAGCCCCTCAGTTTGTTGCAATTACCACCCTCCCGGTGGTGGGATTGGGGAGGGGAAGGCGTATGAAGGGCAAGTAAGTGAATGGATTTGGCATTCCTAAGGAGAATGGGAAGAATGACTGCCTCAAATAAATCTGATGCCCTGGACCCCCAAAACGTCTGGATAAGCAGCCTTGCACCCCTCCTTCTGGAGTCGGGCCTGCCTGCACATGCGCACACATATGCACAAAGGCGGCCTGGGTTTTGTGGGGTAAGATGCAGAACCAAGAGCCTGGGGAGTGACACCAGAAAAAGATTTATGTCATTCTTTATCCCAAAATATTCAGTTGGAAAGTGTCCAAAAATCTAATAAGACCCGAGTTATATTTCTCCGAGGGTTCTAATCCTGGAAAAGATAAGATAGTTTCATTCTACTCCCTCTCTGTGTCTCTAAAGAGCTACCACAGCTGAGGGAGCCACTTGATGGATGTGAAACTGGCAAGAATGGTGGGGATGGTGTCCTTAATCACTGGGTCCTGAAGCCCAAATGAGGTCTTTAGTTTAATTCCAGGATCAGCACATCTCAAGATTTCCTATTATTTATTCACCATTCAGAAATGTTTCAAAAAAGTAGGTGGTATGAGATAGGACAACAGCTTTTTCTACTGAACAAAATGACATGTGGCACAAAAAATGTAACTTTGTGGAGGAAGTCACTTAGAGGTCAAAAAGTATATTAAACTGTGACCGAAAATATCAGTTATGGAAAATGCAGGCCAAACATTATTGTGATCTTTCACCTTAAAAATATTTTCCAACTCATTTTATATTGAGACATCCCCATGTTTAAACTGGGTTCACAAGGGAAATTTCTATTTTCAGTTTACAGAAGAGAAACTTGGACAAGGCTGTGTACTTTTCCTGCCTTTTCTTTTACAAACAATGGAAAGCCATTACCTGAGCCGGGCTGGTTCTGGAACAGGGCTCAGAGACAAGTGAGGCAGTGATGCTCGCTCTTAAGCTACTCTATTTTCAAAGCTGGTTTTGGCTGAGAAGCTTCTGAGAAGGTAATCCTTTCTTCATTGGCATTAGGAGAGCTTTGTTTTTAAAGAGTGGCTAGGTCTTGAGTTCTCAGAAGGCTAATTCTTCAATGATTTTGGCTCTCCTGAAGTCTTTTCTTTTTCGTGGATAATATCCTAAACACTCCTGGATTAGTCCTTCAAGAGAAGTCACCAGAAGGGGGTAGAAAAAACCTACTGCCTTATAAAACAGAAACAATTCCCTGCCTAGCGAATACCAGCGCAGAAGCAAGGATCACAAGATCCATTTCTGGCATTTCACCAGCACGTTTATTTCAGGGCTATACAAGGCTGGCTAGTCTCCTCATGTGTTAAGAAGAAACAGAGGTTAATTAAACTGGGGAGGGCTAGGGACTTTGAGACTATGAAGGGCTAAATTCTTACAGCAAGTCTGAGAAAGAAAAATAAAAAGCAAACATATATTGGGGTTTGGGGGATGGGTTTCAAAAAAGGGACAACTGTTTTTTATGTTCTTATTCACCTGCATGTGACTGCTCTGTGGCTGGGAGCTCAATTAATGGAGCAGGCTTTTTAATGAACCCTGGTATGTGTTCTGCAAACAGATGCACCTACTGACAAAGGAGTTCTGGTTACTCACCTGTTTTGAAAGGACATCAAAAATTCTAAATGCCCGCATTGCTCTCCTAGATAGATATAATTTTCAAGGTTTATGCACTATAAACTTCTACAGCTAACATGGCCCCTACCTTAATAGCTGTCCTCTACTGCTCTTTTAGGGACATGTAACGCTATTTTCATTAAAAAAAAAAAAAACGGATTGTTTAAACAAAAAGGCTCAGTAAAGCATACCTTGTACTTTTTCTTTCACTAATGGTGTTAATTGACAGTACTATGGGAAGGGGTCAGAATTAAATAAAATCCTGATTTGTCATTTATAATTAAATGAGCACATGTGCACTTTTCTGAATGGAATTCTGCTGATGCAGCTATGGGGTAAGAATAACCAGCATTCTGAGTAAACCCCTCTCTTTAAGATAGCAAAAGAGTAGCCCCTGTTTTAAAACTAACATGCAATGGGACAGAGTGAGAATTGTGGTTCCTTATCAAAATACTAGGAACCGTTCTTCAGCCATGTGGCTTGTCTTCCAATCTTGAATAAGAGGGTTCCACAGGGGTCTCAAATGTCAGTCCGCTACAGATGGCAGAGTGGTTTCACCGGTTTTAAAGAGTTGTAAAAAACAAAAGAATATGCAACAGAGATTGTAAGTGGTCCTCGTAGTCTAAAATATTTACTATCTGGCCTTTATAGAAAAAGTTTGCTGGCTCCTGTTTCCACAGGATAAAATGAGACACTGGTCCCAAGGAGCAGGCAAAGTAAAATGTAAATTGCCCTAAGTTGGTGTCTAGCACAGTGCCTGACACAATAAATAGATTTTTGCTTAAAAGTGAGGAACATAGGGCTTCCCTGGTGGCGCAGTGGTTGAGAGTCCACCTGCCGATGCAGGGGACACGGGTTCGTGCCCCGGTCCGGGAAGATCCCACATGCCGCGGAGCGGCTGGGCCCGTGAGCCATGGCCGCTGAGCCTGCGCGTCTGGAGCCTGTGCTCTGCAACGGGAGAGGCCACAACAGTGAGAGGCCCGTGTACCGCAAAAAAAAAAAAAAAAAAAATGCGGAACATAACTTCATTAAGAGGAAATAATCTCACAAACAGTCTTAAATCGCAACAAATTTCCCCATTTTCAGACTCCCCAGCAGATGACTTGTAGAATGGTTAGAACGTAGTAACTTTTGACATACGGGACCAGCTTTAGAACATATTTCTTCAGGAACTTTTGGTTTTTTCCCTTTCTTTTGATAAGAATTATTTTATCACTGTCTAAAATAGGTTATAGCCTTCATTATTAGAAGCACACAGAATTAAGGAAAATTAGGTATTTAACCTGATGCTACTACTGTCTTCCAACTTTTACAATTCTAGCCTTTCATCAAAAACATATATTTCATTCATGAAATGATTTTTTTCAATAGCCAACAAAACTGCTATTATATTAATTTGGTATACATAAGATGTACTAATGATTTAGAAAAAGCTAGCTAACTGAAACCAGCCCAGAACTTACTGAGGCTAGCAGTAATTACCTAGAGACTGATGAACTCTAAAGAAAAAGGAATGGGTTTGACAGTGTTGGTTTCCTGTGCTATCAGCTGTCACCTTCAGTTGAAAACACAGAAGTTCAGGAAGAAGAGGCATGTTGATTTGGTCTACAGTTAGACTGCTTTTTCCCCATTATTATGAAAGTCTCCTTTTAAGAAGTTATAAAATAGAGAGGCAATATGATCAGGAGATGAGAGGCGAAGACAAGGGGTTCCAAACACTATTTTGGACTTTTTAAAGGAAATACAGCATTTTTAGGGATAAAAAACTTATCCTCAAAAAAGGGCAACAAATTCCTTCGTCCACCAAGGAAACTCCCTGCCCACTCTCCCCTCCCTGCCTCTCCTCCCCCATTGCCCCCACTTCCTTCTCTCTGCTAATTCAGATACAACTTATTCCTCAAGAATGATCCATCTCAAAACTCCTCTAGCAGCTTCTGCTCCTTCACTTCATTCCTGTGGTCTCTCTTCCTTGAGCATCCCACCGGCACATTATTCTGTTCTTGTAACTATGTGGCTCTGCTGGTATTCTTATGTGAGACCTTAGATTCATGCTTCAGAAAGCCATTGCAGCAGACATGGGCAAGGCTATGTGCTAGATGATAAGCACATTTTCTTCTGTATTCTCCAGAAATTCACTAATCAGTTAAATGGTTGACATTTCCTGTTAATTAACTCATTTGGCAGATCCATTGGTGGTTTCTGAGCAACACATGACAACGAAGTCCTGTTCCACATTGTACCCACTGACTTGCAGAGATATTCTACAGACATATGTCCACCCAGGAAGGCACTCTCCACAGGAGGGCATCAGGCCCAACACTATTTTAGGTTCCATCTAAATTTGCTTCTTGCAGATGGCACTGGCTTCTTCTCAGCACAGGACAAAATAACTCAGATGCATAAAAATGATCAAAGTAAACCTTCTAGTAATTAGAAAATATTCTCTCTGTTGCCACTGCTCTGGGCATTCCACCAGAAACAGCATCATTGTTTTAAAACTGGGTTAAATTGTCATACCCCGCTTCTGCAAGTTGTTTGCTTTTTGCATGTCCTTTAGCAACAAAAAATAAGAAATGAACTCACCACACCATAGGAATATGTGTCACAAGTTTCAGACACAGGGAGACTCTGGATAACTTCTGGAGCCATCCACGGGAAAGTCCCAACCAAGGACATGTGCGTTGTGTGGTTGTGGAACCGAGAGGCACCAAAATCGCAGATCTGAGAAAAGAGAAACGAGTATCAACTTTTTACTCACTGACTAACAAAAGAATTACCAGTCACAAAACCTACATCTGAAATTAACGAAATTTTTAAAAATTAAAATAAAGAGTCCTACCTTCAACACCCCATCAGCAGCAATAACAACTAAAAGGAAAAAAAAAAGATAAATTATGAAACTCATCTAATTTGAGTTATACTGAAAAATATTATAAACTTCTATTTCTATCTTCCATATGGCATTATGAAAGGTAAAATTAAAGTATTTACTGCACTGAAGATTTTGTAAAAAGGAGCTGACATTAAAATAAAAATAAAAAACTAATTCTATGAGGTGCTGATTAAAAAAGGCTTCAAAACACTGGTTTTAAATTAAGTCCAGCAAGAAAGGCGTAGATTAGTAGTAGTCAAGAGAACCAAATTTTTACTTGGGTTTTGCCACTAGACTGTCAACATGATACTGAGGAATAATCAGCATTATTACTTCATGGTATATATGGTTTTTCCTCCCAGCTGAAGAGTAATTTTTCTTGAAGGCAGAGATAATACTCATTTATTTACTTATTCATACATTCATTCATTTAACAAATATTTGTTGAGCATATACTATGGGCAAGGCCATGTACTATGTTCTAGCAGAGGAAGGTGAGCAAGACCGACATTGTCTCAGCTCTGGTAGAGATTACAGTCTAATGGTAAAGACAGTTAAACATCTATAATAAAGTGGGATAAGTTCCATGATGAGAGGCATGGAGACTGCCATAGGACCAAAGAGCAGTCTAAGAAGTCAAAGTGTAAGGAGGCTGAAGTTTCCTGGAAGAAATGATGCGATGCTAACCAGAAAGAGGAGACCTGGGGGAGGAAAGCAGTTTTCTAAGCAGAAGAGTGAGCTTGTGCAAAAGGTCAGGAGCAGAGGAAAAGGCACAGCCCAGGTCCAGAAGAGCCTTTGTGAGAAATGGAAAGGCAATGAATGATTTTAAGTGCAGGAATGAAACGGTCAAATGTGCAGAGGGGAACAGAACACAGGTAAGTAGATCACTGTGTGCACCAGTGTTGTAGTCCAAGAGAGATGAGGATGCCTGCACTAAGGCTGTGGCAAAGGACGGGAGAGAAGTGGACCGAGTCAAGAAACAGGAAGCAGAATCAACTGGGCTTGGATTATTGGCTATGGGGGAGGAGGAGGAGAACTCAAAGAGGAAATAAAATAGAGGCCACACAGCATAATGGTTAGAACAGGAACTCTGCAATCGAACTGTAATTCCTTTTTATTTGATTACTGGATTAGGCAACTGGTATTGTCACTCACTGAGAAGGGAATGAAGGAATAATTTTTTGGGGGGTAGGCAGAAGATGAAAAGATCAACTTGGACACAGTACATTTTAGTACACAGATTTATAATGTTAGACTTTTTTAATGAACACTTATTAATCTTATGATAAAAAAAGTAGAAGTATTTTTTAAATAACTGAATATAGTATTAACCATATTTATATTTTTATTTGAAAAAATGTACAGCTTATTATATATAGTATCAAATTTACCCTTAGGCTATTTCTGTGTATTGGAACATGCAAAGGTTATTTTCTCCACTTATCAAGGTCATTAGTAACAGCTAATAAGTATTGCTAAACTACCATGTTCAAGGCACTGTGTGGCTTACAAAGGAAAGGCTAGAAACATTTCTTCAGGATTCTGCCCTTGGCCTTCTCCCTTCTTATGCTCTTATTCGCCCACTCCCATAAAAGCCCCAACTACATCTTAACACTCTCAAATAGATCTCAGCCTCAAAACTATATATCTATCTGCTTATTGAACATATTCACATACGTATCTTGTGAGTCACTGCAATGGGAAGCCTGTGCACTGCAACGATGAGTAGCCCCTGCTCACTGCAACTAGAGAAAGCCCACGCACAGCAACGAAGACCCAACGCAGCCAAAAATAAATTTACAGTTTGTGTAGTTACTTGATGTGAAAACACATACACACTGAAACAATATAGATCAAACTTTTAACAGTTTTGGGGTGGGGGTGGAGACAGAATAGTAGGACTTTCATTTTCTAAGTTATATAGATTTATTTATTTATTTATTACATTTATTTATTTTTGGCTGTGTTGGGTCTTCGTTGCTATGCACGGGCTTTCTCTAGTTGTGGCGAGCAGCGACTACTCCTCTTTGTGGTGCGTGGGCTTCTCATTGCGGTGGCTTCTCTTGTTGCGGAGCATGGGCTCTAGGCATGCGGGCTTCAGTAGTTGTGGCACGTGGGCTCAGTAGTTGTGGCTCGTGGGCTCTAGAGCACAGGCTCAGTAGTTGTGGCACACAGGCTTAGTTGCTCTGCAGCATGTGGGATCTTCCTGGACCAGGGCTCATACCCGTGTCCCCTGCACTGGCAGGCAGATTCTTAACCACTGTGCCACCGGGGAAGGCTGCAAACTGTAATTTCTAAAAATGGGAACATTCTCCATTGTTAGTCTTCATAATGACATCTTGGATAATTTAACCATTCTCCTCTCATGGGATATATAGGATATACTGGTAAACTAGATTAAAAGGAGAGATGTTAAACAACTTATTTAGATTGAAACTCTGAGCAAGAACTGAAAATGTACAAAGTCATAAAACTCTGATACTTCCTACTAGATTCTGTATTATTTCCTAATGACCTCCTGCTAGCCAATATATATTAAAAGTATTTAGCTCCAGGAAGCTTATGTCTAAGAAAAGCCAAAGGATAAGTGATGAAACCTAGAAAAGGGCAAGAACAATCAGCCAGAGTGAACTGTCAGGGTCAGGGTGCTGGTCCAACCTGGACTGCTGAGGAGTGGCAGCTGCCGACAACTTCCCCTTCTCCACCCCCGCAAGCATCAAGGTCCTGGGCAGCTGGTTGGATTCCTGAGTTCTCTTCCTCGGCTGGCCATGACTACCCATTCTAAGGATCACACTATTAGCAGTTACCCATTTTAACTGCAGTGATTTAAAGATTTTCTAAAAATAAATTGTTTTCCTCCTCCTCCATACTTAGAAGAATCACTTAGAAAGCAAGTAAAAAATTAAAGCATGTGAATGAATTGACAGCAAGATTTTTTGTTTTTAAGTAGCAAACTCTGAGTGCTGGCTAGCTAAATAATCCCACTGCCTTTTTCCATTAATTTTCAAGTGATGTAATGGACAAAGCATTCTATTACCACTCCTACTTGAAGGTAACATCTAATCCTGCCATTTAAAAGTGCTCACTCTCCGAATTATAAAATACAGGATCATAAATAAACTTTAGGAAGTAGAGAAGAAGAAAAAGAAAGCTCTTACTTTCCAAACCTGTGCTGATCATTTTTGGGCACTCCTTCGGGTAATGTGAGTGACATAAAAAATTTACACCAAATAACTCAGGAGTAACAAGAACAAAACTGCAAACTGCTAGTACAGAGAGCCATCTAAAAATAGAAGAACTAGAAATACACAACTATGTGCTTTGACCAGCAATACCTGTTTTAGAAAATGATTCTAGAGAAATAATTAGGGATGTGTTGAAAATTTCTACTGAGAAGTATTAACTTCAACATTTCTTATCATAGAAAAAATAATGTAAACAACCCAAATGTCCATATTCTGTGCTACTTATACAGTGGAATACTATGCAGCCCCTTGAAATAATGTGGAGGATTTTAACATTTATTAATAGAGGAAAGATTTTCACAGTATCAGCAGTGAGTCAAAACAGCAGGTTACAAAAGAGATGGAAAGCATGATGCCTATTTCTATACAACGGTGCATGTATTTTATAATAAAATAGGTAAAATAAAAACATATGACTACGTTACCATTTCTTGACTTGAGATCTCTGTGAATCACCTTGACAGGAGCCTCCATATGTAAATAGTGCATTCCTTTTTGTACAAAAAGGAAGAAAGGCCTATTAATATAATTTTTCAACATTGCATCAGTATTACCTTTCTATTTTAAACATCAGTATTACTTTCCATATTTTTGCAAAGGATTTAATAGCAAAAACTAAATTCATGTGCTCTGTTCTTCCATGATGGATAAAATAGGGACAGGATATGCCCATATTAAGACAATTTATATGCTAAGAAAAATTTATGTGCTTTAACTTCTTAGAAGTTGGAATTTGATTGTGGATAAAGCTAGCTTCTTATAATACCCAATAAGGACACCTTAATTTTCTGGAGTCTGCAAGAAAATAGCACAGATACTACTGGAAGAAATGCTCCAATGACTAAGGTATTCTATACTACCAACTGCCTTCTAAATCAGCCAAAGTTCTGACCAAAAATTTCAGTTTTCATTTGCATGTCTGCAGTTACCCAGTGAAGCTTGGTTTCTCAGTACTCATTCCAGTAAGACCCTGGGAGTGGAGGTGGGGTAGGGGTGGGGAGAACTGATTGGATTCATTAGTTGTGGTTGGTAAAGGATTTGGGGATCCTCAGATAGAAAAATATACAGTAGTTACAAAATATTTTATTCTTCTTACAAGGATAAATCTTCGACATAATATATATTTAAATGTACTCCAAAATTCTCTACAACATATTGAAAGTCAGGTTACTTCAGTAAATTGGATGTATATAGAGTTTCATTATTTTGAATTAAAAAATGACTCTTTCCCAGTATTTATACAGTCTATTCCCCTTAGAATAAAGAACAAGAGCATTTTCTACTGAAACATTTCCTCTCTTTATTTCTCAAGTTGTCTTTTCTAAACAATGGAATAGCCCCTCACCCCAATCAAACAGGTTCCTTTGGTTAATGAACTATCTTTTTTTTTTTTTTTTTTTTTTGCGGTACGCGGGCCTCTCACTGCTGTGGCCTCTCCCATTGTGGAGCACAGGCTCCGGAAGCGCAGGCTCAGCGGCCATGGCTCACGGGCCCAGCCGCTCCGCGGCATGTGGGATCCTCCCGGGCCGGTGTCCCCTGCATGGGCAGGCGGACTCTCAACCACTGCGCCACCAGGGAAGCCCTAATGAACTATCTATTGAAAAATAATTTAATAACTAGGCCTTGGTTCTTTTTTTTTCAGTATATAGAAAATTTCAGTTTTATAAAGGCTAATTTTAAAAATAATCTATTATTTTCTACATTCTGATTATTATATAGTGAAGAATCATGAAAGAACAAAGAAAAATTTCAAAAAATTTAAATTCTTGCCATATAAAGATATTACTGAAGAGTCAACAAAAGTATTAGTAATTCAAATGATCTTAAACAAGATATAACTGGAATAAAAGAAAAATTTCTTCTAATATTAAGTTCTACATATTCTAAGCTGTGAAAATTCAAAAGCTACAACTCAGGTAACTTTTAATAATTTTTATGACAGAATTTCATAGTTATTTCTCTTTGTCTTTAAGAATCAAATTCCTGAATAATTTTTTAGGTAGAAACTAATTAACTATTAGAGGTAGACCTAGATCATTTCTACATTTGCTGACAATAAAGAATTTCAAAAAACGTTCAAGCACAGAAGCTTTAAATACAGGCACTTTTCTTCCTCATGGCAGCTATTACGAGAAAAAGTGTTGTAACTTATTTGTGTCTAACATATAATATACATTTATAGAATATTTAGTGTACATAAAAAATTGTAATCAAAATCATATAAAATTCTATTTAATGTGTTTTTATAGAGCTATCTACAATTCTGTCTGCCTTATGTTTATTGCAAAAAAATAGGAATGCTGAAAAATATTTTCATCAATTTTAAGATTCAGAGTTTCCTAAAAAAAGATTTCACAGGAGTCACTGGGGAGATTTGGAATCAATGATGACCATTTGGAGATTGGATCCTGGTTTATTTGCTTTAATTGTTCCTTTTACCCATTGTTGACTGACCTGTAGCAATTTCAGCTATACTGGCTGGTCTGCCCTCTCTCCCTCTTCCCAACCAGAAAGAAGAGAATCTTTTTTTTTTGCCTTTTAGGAGGTTTTCTCTTTGCAGTGATGTTAAGCAATGCCTATTTCAAAATGCACGAATCCACTCTTATTTGAAATGAATTATTCATCCTTTCATTTCTCAACATCTTGTTGCTTCAGTGGCTTCGGTCATGGTCAAACTGAAGGGCACAGCTGAATTCAAAATGGAATCAACAGAAATCAAGCCTTCCTATTTCATCTCCAAGTTCTACACATAGCTTTATCAGAGAGGGTGGAAGTCATTCTGAAAGCACTGATTTCTTCTTCCTTTCGTAGGCCATTTCAAGTATTAAGTATTACTTGTGACTACACATAAACAAGTCTCTTCCCTGCCTCACGCTTCTCACCTGAGTCCAAACACATTAGAACTTGCCTTTCAGATTAATTCATCAGCCGCCAAAAGGTGATTTTATTACCGTGTGGCTCTGGACACTCCCATTTTCTCCACCCCTATTTTTTACCTCTAGTTCCAGTGTGCTATTTAGTCCTATTCCTTTTCCTCCTTGTACTTCTGATACAGAGTCCAGGGCTCTTGAGAAACCACAGGAATGACTGAGCTGATCTGGAGCCAAAGGACTTGCCCTACAGACAGGGACTGTTGCAGGGGAAGGGACCAGGAGGGATGAGGTTTACAGGCTGGGGGCCAGAGAAGCTTAAGTGGAGGGTGTACAGCTGGAAGCTGAGTGACTGGTGTCGGTTGATTTGTTTGCTGTCTATCCATCTTAAGTGCCATTAAGTAATAAGATGGGTGTAATTGGCTGAGCACCCTAAATGCAAATGTCTGTAAGGTGAAGTGTTTTAAGTCAAGGACTGCTTGTATATGTATTTACATTTCTGTAAGTGTATTTCCACAATGCTTCAGGCAGTTTCCAATAATAGCACATTACCCTGCTTACAAACAGGTGGCCTACTGATATGCAGAGAAGTGGCTATGATGTTACATGAAAATGTCTTGAAGAATGTGAAATTTTAAGGCTGATTTGAGACGTCTGATGCATGAATACACAATTAAGTTAATTAACACAGCCAAAGCCTTAGGTATACCATCCTAAACATAGAGCTTATTATTCTTATAAGGTAATGAAGTATCATTCAAGCAGCAGCATTTAGCATGAAACTTTTTTTTTTTTTTTTATAATTTTCACTTTCTCCATTTGAAGAATTTGGCAGGTGTTGATGAAACTTAAAGCAGACAAGATAATTCCCCAAAGGAAAGGCTATTGCTTTTGGAAGTCCCTGTGTAACTTCCCAGTGAAAGCAAAGTATGAGTTGCTTTCCTTATTGGATGCTAAATATTCCTTTATTTGCTTTGTAAAGAGATGTTGGTAGAGATTGGAGCGGCAAAATGCAAAGGAGTTAATTGCTCCAGTAAAATTTGGAAAGACTTGCTTTCTAGGGGTTGCTAGAATACAAACGTAACCATCAGCATTCATTAGATTAAGTTGTTTCCAAAGCAACTTTGACAGTTATAAATAAAACTCAGAAACATTCAGTTAGGAAAATGGAAAATAAAAAGATAAAAATAAATGGAATTTAAATTGCTTTAGAAAGCATTTGTCTATGCAGGAATTTATGAGGGAAAAAGAGCTAGGCACCTTGTTTAGGCATATTGTGTATTAAAAATATTTCATTTCCAAGGGTGATTTCCAAGTTTACATTAAATATAAAATAAAATCTGAATTGCTTTTGCATGGCAGGATAAATAAAAAAATTTTTTCCAAGTGGTTACTATTTTTAGCATATTATTATGTATCCGAAATGAGTAGAACTAATCCTACAGTAAGTCATGTTTTCTGGATACTGCATCTAAGTAGAGACCTGCAGCACAACAGAATTATAATCTTTCCATTTAATGTATCAAACAAGCTGGCCAATTACAATGTCACAAAATAGGGCAAAAATGCTGCCTTGGAGCCACTGATTTTGTTGGAACTTGGTTTTTGGTAAAAAAGAAAGGAAGGAGAGAAAAGGAATGCAGGAGTAGAAAGGCAATGACCTAAAATATTATGTGCACAGTAAGCTGCAGAATTCTTGCTACTTTTGGTCTGAAAAAAGAACATCTTAAGATACAGAATAAGAAATCCTCCGACTAAAGTCACTATGTCAGGATGCTCTCCATCAATTCTGTAAGAATACATGAAGCATTACCTTTGGCTACATCAGTGGCCCAGGTCATAATGTGATCCATGTCCATCTCTTCACTTCTGTTACTGTTAATGTAATCATAGAGTGACCCCAGAGAAGCATATTCTATTTTCAAAGGAAACATAAGCATATAATTAAAACCAAGGTACATTTCAGAAATAAGACTTCATAGTTTCATTGGGAAAATGTGTTAAATAATTTAACAAAAGGCATTAAAAGTTTATAAAAACTGTTCCATGCCGTTTCTAAAAGTTTCTAAAAGTGAATATCATCCTGGTAAGAAATCTGTCAAAGACAAGACCACTAACAGAATGAATAATAAAACTTGAGCTGACAATGAAATCCAAAGACATTCAGATGAAATTCAGAAACACAAGGATGTTGCAAGAATGTATTTGAAACAAAGGTAGGCATGAATATAGGTATTTCTTCAAAAATTTGTTATTCTTATGAGATAAGATGAAACACATAAGTCAGAGGGTTTATGTGACAATGCAAACAAATCAGTATTTGTTGCATCAGGATTTAGAAGAGCCCTCAAATTTGAAGCACAAAAGGCCAAGAAAGTGAGAACATTCCTTTAAAAATGGCTTTGAGATATAAATTCTCTATCTTAAAATTCACATACTGTAAGTGTACAATTTGATAATTTCTATGATCCATTTTCAGTTTACTTTTGTGTATGGTTTGAGGTGAGGGTCTAAGATTTTTTTTTTTTTTTGCATGTGGATTTCTAATTTTCCCAGCACAGTTTGTTGAAAAGACTATCCTTTACCCATTTAATAGTCTTGACACTTTTGTTGAAAATCAATTGACCATCAATGCAAGGTTTTTTCCCCTAAATATTTAATTTTGCTCCATTGCTCTATATGCCTGTCCTTGTGTCAATACTGCACCATGCTAATTACTACAGATCTGTAATAAGTTTTTTTTTTAACATCTTTATATAATAAGTTTTGAAATGCGGCAAAGACCTTAAACTTAGATCTTTCTTAAAACTGGTTTGGCTATTCCAGTCTTTTATATTTCTATGTGAATTTTAGGATCACCTTGTCAATTCCTTACAAAAAATGTCTGCTGAGATTTAGACAGGAATTGTTTTGAATTTGTAGATCAATTTGGGAGAACTGCTGTCATAACAATATTGAGTCTTCCAAGCCACGAACATGTAATCTTTCCATTTATTTAGAACTTTATTTTCTCTCAGCAATGTTTTGTACTTTTCATTGCACAAGTCTTAACACTTCTTATGTTAAATTTATACCCCAATACTATTAAGTTTATACCAAAGTACTATTCTTTTTGATAGTACTGTGAATGGAATGGTTTTTAAATTTCATCTTTAGACTGTTCATTCCCAGTATATAGAAATACAATTAATTTTTTTTTTTTTTTTTTTTTTTTTTTGCGGTTCGTGGGCCTCTCACTGTTGCGGCTTCTCCCGTTGTGGAGCACAAGCTCCGGACGCGCAGGCTCAGCGGCCATGGCTCACGGGTCCAGCCGCTCCGCGGCATGTGGGATCTTCCCGGACCAGGGCACGAACCCGTGTCCCCTGCATCGGCAGGCGGACTCCCAACCACTGCGCCACCAGGGAAGCCCCCTACAATTAATTTTTGTATATTAATCTTGGATCCTTGTGACCTTGCTTACCCTGTTTATTAGTTTTGGTAGTTTTTTGTGGATTCCTGGGGTGTCCTGAGTCTTAGAGAATCATGTCACGTAAGACCGTTTTACCTCTCCCTTTCTAACCTGGATGCCTTTTATTTTCTTTTTCTTGCCTGATTAAACTGACTAGAACCTCCAGTACAATGGTGACTAGATGTGACAAGAGCAGAACCTCATTTCCTTGTTCCCAACCTTAAGGGAAAAACATTCAATTTTTCACCTTTAAGTAAGATCTTAGCTGTGGGTTTTAATAGATGCTATTTATCAGGCTGACAAAATTGACTTCTATTTTTAGCCTGTTGAGATTTCTTAGCGTAAATGGGTGTTGTAGAATGCCAAATCGTTTTTGTCTTTTATTCTATTATCTATTATGATGCTTTATATTAATTGATTTCAGATGTTAAATCAACCTTACATTTCTGGGATAAATTCCACTTGGTTGTGGTGTATAGTCCTTTTTATTGGTGGCTGTATTCAGTTTGCTAATACATAGTCAAGGATTTTTGCATCTATGTTCAGGAGGGACAGTGGTCTGAAGTTTTCTTATTATGTTTTTATCTGGCTTTGATATTAGGATAATACTGGCCTTATAGAATGAGTTGGTAAGTGTTCCTTCTTCTGTTTTCAGAAAGAGTATGGGAAGGACTGGTGTTATTTTTTCTATAAACATTTGATAGTATTCACCAGTGAAATCATCTGGGTCTGGCGTTTCATTATGAAGATATTTTAAATTATAAATTTAAATTTCTTTACTTATAGTTCTGGTCAGATTTTTTGTTTCTTCTTGAGTCAGTTTTGAAATTTTTTATCTTTTCAGGGACTTGTTCATTGCAACTAAATTGTCTAATTTGTTGGCATAAAGTTGGTCATAACATTCCCTTATAATCCTTTTAAATTTCTGTAGGGACTGTAGTGCTATCCTCTCCCTCATTCCTGGTTTTGCTAATTTGTATTTTCTTTTTTGTTGGTCAGTCCAGCTAAAGGTTTGTCAGTTTTACTGATCTTTGCAAAGACCAAACTTTTAGTTTCATGGATTTTCTCTATTATTTTTCTGTGTTATTGCATTCTGCTCTAATCCTTATTATTTCCTTTCATTGGGCTTGCTTTGGGTTTATTCTGTTATTTTTGCAATTTGTTAAGGTTGGAGCTTAATGATCAATTTCAGACCTTTTTTTTTTTTTTTTTTTTTTTTTTGCGGTACCCGGGCCTCTCACTGTTGTGGCCTCTCCCGTCGCAGAGCACAGGCTCCGGACGCGCAGGCCCAGCGGCCATGGCTCACAGGCCCAGCCGCTCCGCGGCACGCGGGATCTTCCCGGACCGGGGCACGAACCCGTGCCCCCCGCATCGGCAGGCAGACTCCCAACCACTGCGCCACCAGGGAAGCCCAGACCTTTTTTTTTTTAACATAGATGTTTAAAGCTATAAATCCCCCCCCAAGTATTACTTTATCTGCCACCTAAAATTTTGATATGCTACATTTTACTTTTCTCTCTGTCCAAAATATTTAAAAATCCACTGTAGTTTCTTGACTCACTGGGTATTTAGAAATATGTTGTTTAATTTCCAAATATTTGGGAATTTTCCAGGTTTCTTTCTTGCATTAATTTCTAACTTAATTCTATTGTAGTTGGAGAACTTTTCAGTCCTTTTAGATATATTGAGATTTATTTCATGGCCTAACTTATGTATGCTAAAGAATGTTCCATGTGCCCTTGAAAAGAATATGTATTCTTTGTTGGGTGGTGTATTCTATGTATGTGAGTTAGGTAGAGTTGGTTGAGAACGTTTGTCAAGCCTTCTATATCCTTGCTGATTTTCTATCTAGTTGTTCTCTCAGTTACTGAGAGTGGGGTAATGAAATCCATTATTGTTGAACTGACTATTTATCCTTTAAAGTCTGTCAATTTTTGCTTCATGTACTTTGAGGACCTATTGTTAGCTGTATATACATTTACAATTGCTGTATCTTCCTGATATGCTCATCCTTTTATCATTATGAAATGACCCAATTTATCTCTAGTAATATTTCTTTTCTTAAGCCTATTTTGTCTGAAATTATGATAGTTACTCCAGTTCATGGTTATTGCTTGCACGGTAGTACAGAATTAAGGTTTCCAAAGATCAAAGAAAAGATGGTCCACTATTGTATCTTTTCTTTTGACTTTGGAGATTGAGATTCTAGTCACCCCATTTCTCTGTAGATCTGGGAGAAAAATGTTCACTTCCCTTCCAAGGGAAATAAAATGGCAGCTGCCTCTTGGACTCTGTTCGAGGTCTTATAAGCAGATTTTAGAAAATCTTCTCTGTGATGAGAAGTTTCAGCAAACACACATGCACAGGTGCACACATACACATACACACTCTCACCCAGAAATCATCAATTCTAGTCCCTTAATTCACGTATGAGAAAACTGAGACACAGATCATCAGTGACCCACCTATGCAGCTTTGGCAGAATCAAGACAAGATTTCATCTCTCAATTCCTATTCTGGTGTTCATTCCATTCCATCACTCTGATAAATTATTCTTTCAAGTCCTCAGTATGAGTGACAACAGCTGCCTGCTGTAATAACCTTTTCTATTAACAAGTACACTCAGGTTGGAATAGATTCAAGCCATTCAAGATTCCCCCCTCAGAACCCCAACATCTGAGAAAGACAATGAGGTTCTAAAGAGAGGGAGCTAGCTAGGCGGGGTGATCAAGGTGTGTGTGCCTGTCTCTTTCTGCCTTAACCTTCCCGTACTAAGACTTATTTGTGTTCATTTCAAGAGGCAGGGCAAGTGCTATCATCCCCTACCCATTTGATCTTCCACACTTGACTCAGTTCGTGTACGTATGTCATCCCTCAGCATCTGTGGGGGGTTGGTACCAGGACCCCTTGCAGATACCAAAATCCAGATACTCAAGTCCCTTATATAAAATGGAGCAGTACAGTCGGCCCTCCACATCCGTTGGATCTACAGTGTGCTCATAGGCTTCTTGCATACAAGAAGAGGAGATTCTGTATAAAATCAAATTGAGAAATGTATACCACTGTGGTTCTACCACTGGCTGGGTAACCTTGGGAAAGTACTTAAGTTAGAGTTTTAGTTTCTTATGTGAAATAAAATTACTTTATCTATTTCATAGGGTTATTCTAGCTGTTAGATGAGATAATTTATAAGGAAGTACCTAATCCAGCCCTTTTTACTGAGGGTGTTTTGTCATTTTATATAAAGACAATCCAAGTCCTTAACACTACAGTAGAAGAAGAGAGGGCTAATCTTTTAAGGTTTTCTTTTTTGCTTTGTTTTGATCAAAGAACTGCCGTGATAAAGAACCTGGTCAAAGTTACGTATTGTAAAATTGAGCACTATACTTATCATAGACCTGAAGCTGCTCATTGGATTATACAAATATGAGTATAAAGTATTAAAAATATGTGCCTTTCTGTGTTTTTATACGGCAAAATTTTCTGTGTGCTCCTTTTTGGAAAGGGTATTTCCATCAGTTATAAACTGCTGCTCCAAATTATGTGATAATTTAGATCAAGGTCATTATCAACGCAGATGACCAAATCTGAAAAATATTCTCATGTCAGAGGCCTTGAAAAAAGAATGCTCTAACGGGATTAAAATGCCTTGCAAAGAATTATAACATGAATAGCTCAAGAAATCTTAATTTGTAAAAGGTCACAGAGTTACAAAAAACATCGCTCATTTCAACTAA
Organism: Monodon monoceros; assembly: GCF_005190385.1. Taxonomy (NCBI): domain Eukaryota; kingdom Metazoa; phylum Chordata; class Mammalia; order Artiodactyla; family Monodontidae; genus Monodon; species Monodon monoceros. Next base: position 59,419,192 of record NW_021703772.1, read on the forward strand.
TTAAATGAAATTTTAGTTAAATGGCACCTTTAAATATTGGTAGTGCAGCTGCGAGTGCATTTAAATAGCATTTACGCAGATATAATTAGCACAATTAAACATGGGTAGAAGTGGAAACACCATTCTTAATTATATTGATATAATCAGTTTTATTAATGCTTTATAGCAACAAAAGTGACATCTGACAGTAGCACACAATTCATGACAGAACCTAATATTAAGCATTTTAGCATATTAAAGAATCTAAAGCTAGGTAATTGGGGAAAGAAAAAAGTCAAATAGAGTTCTTACCTGTGACGATACCATAGTTGGGAGGTTCAAGAATTACTCCGTAAAACTGGATGATGTTTCTGTGACTGAGGACACTGAGTATTTCTGCCTATACAAAAATCAAATACAAAATTGCATAAAATTTCACATTTATAAAAGTCTCATAAAATAAGTTTCCTACTCAATTTTCTTTTACATACATTTACAAAGATGTATATGTGCTCAACAAGTATGTGATGCTGATAAAACTGTCTTTGGCAGCACTCTTGACAGATTAAGAATTTATATATTGAAGCTTTCTGAAAAATTTAAAAAAGAAGTGGGGTTGAACTGGCGGCAGAAGAGGTGCTTACTAGCAAGCTGGCATGACTGACAGTGGAAGGGGATGACTAAAGAGGGGAGATGCCACATTTATTTACAGTAAAAGCCCTCTTCCTAAAAGTCAAGTACATTTTTTCCTGCATAATATTTCTTTTGGGAGACTGCAACAAGACTGAACTTCTGTCGGTTGGATGAGTAGTCATGACAAAATTACGGCAGGGTTTCTTAACTATTACTGGAATAGATTCAGGTAATACCTATTTATATTATTTATCTAACCATTTATTTAAAATATATTATTGCTCTTGTACCGTATGCAAAGTACTGTAAAGGACAGACACGTGGATTCTTGACCTTCAGTGGTGATTTGATAGGGAAGCCAGACTTTACACTGTGAAATGTGTTAATTATTAGAAAACTGTACTGCAGAGTGTCACGGTAAAAAATACTGTTTATTAAACTTAATTGTTTTTAATTAATTAATTTATTTATTTTGGGCTGCACTGGGTCTTTATTGCTGTGATGGGCTTTCTCTAGTTGCTGCAAGCAGGGGCTACTCTTTCGTTGGGGTGCACAGGCTTCTCGTTGCAGTGGCTTCTGTTGTTGTGGAGCATGGGCTCTAGGCCCACGGGCTTCAGTAGTTGTGGAATGTGGGCTCAGCAGTTGTGGCTCACGGGCTCTAGAGCGCAGGCTCAGTAGTTGTAGCACACGGGCTTAGTTGCTCCGTGGCATGTGGGATCTTCCTGGACCAGGGCTCGAACCCGTGTCCCCTGCATTGGCAGGTGGATTCTTAACCACTGTGCCACCAGGGAAGCCCTAAACTTAATTTTTTAAATGAAAAATAAAAGAGGTACCACAGTGTATATCTGCTAATGTCTACAGGAGGATGTTCTCTAGATTAAGTAAATTACATGTAGTCATTAAAATTTTATTGCTTTTGTGGAGTTAAAATATGGCTAATCAAGAGTTAAAAGTACAATTAAAGTCAGCAATGAATAAAAATGGAGAAGCCTTGGTCATAAAGGAGACTCCCCTTTGGGAATTTGCACATTTGTTATACATTTTTCTTTTCATAGTAGGAGTTGAGTTTTCATTTAAAATGCTGTGAAACTTGTTTTGAAGGTGGTGTGACTAGATAGAAAACAGAAGGTTGAGGGTTGACAAGGGATCAATGTGGGAACAAGAGAAAGGAACATTATTCGTGATTGGATGAGACATTTATCAAGGTTGATTTGACAGTTTTTTCTTTTAGTAATATAGGTGTTGAAGGGAGCCATCAAAACGATTCCTTAACATTCACTGAGCGTCCACTGTATGTAGAGGTTCTGTATTCATCAAACAACCTTCTCATAGTTTAGTTTTCCAAGTAGAAAGAAAATGCATTAATTGAGTAATAAATACAATTATTCATCCATGTGACAATTCTACTTCTCATTAAATAATCATAAATGACCTTGGTTGTAAAAATTGAGTTCATGTGAAGCTTGGAAATCATAAGCCCTCTATTTTTTTAAAAATTAATTTATTTTATTTATTTTTGGCTGCATTGGGTCTTCATTGCTGCACGCGGGCTTTCTCTAGTTGCGGGGAATGGGGGCTACTCTTCGCTGCGGTGCGTGGGTTTCTCATTGCAGTGGCTTCTCTTGCTGTGGAGCACGGGCTCTAGGCATGCGGGCTTCAGTAGTTGTAGCACGTGGGCTCAGTAGTGGTGGCTCAAGGGCTCTAGAGCACAGGCTCAACAGTTGCGGCACACGGGTTTCGTTGCTCCGTGGCATGTGGAATCCTCCCTGACTAGGGCTCGAACCCGTGTCCCCTGCATTAGCAGGCGGATTCCTAACCACTGCGGCACCAGGGAAGCCCCAAGCCCTCTATTTTTAAGTGGCAGGTCAACTCTTTTGTGAGTAAAGAATGAGAGTTCAATGTGAGGAAGCATTAATGTTGGGACTAGTATTGGTCAAAATAGGGGACTGTTATCCTTTGGTGTGTTTTGGTATATTCTTTGGAATATCTAAATCCTGTGACCATTAAAAATGTTTGTAACAATAAAGAATAAATACAAGAATATTCTGAATCCTTGGAGAACCTTTTTTTTAAAAAGTTTATTTATTTTTGCTCATTGGGTCTTTGTTGCTGCACGCGGGCTTTCTCTAGTTGCAGCGAGCGGGGGCTAACTCTTCGTTGCGGTGCGCGGGTTTCTCATTGCGGTGGAGCACGGACTCTAGGCACGCGGGCTTCAGTAGTTGTGGCTTGAGGGCTCTACAGCGCAGGCTCAGTAGTTGTGGCGCACGGGATTAGTTGCTCCGCGGCGTGTGGGATCTTCCCGGACCAGGGCTTGAACCCGTGTCCCCTGCATTGGCAGGCGGATTCTTAACCACTGCGCCACCAGGGAAGCCCTGGACGACCATTTTATAATTCAGCACGACATGGGATTTTCAGTGTTCCAGCTAGTTTTCATGCTTACGTTTAAGATATTGACAAATTATACCCTGCAGAGAGAATTTATCTTTTCAGGTATTGGTAAGCATGTCTAACAGCTCTTGAGTAGGCATATGCTAATGACAAAACAACAACTATTATCTTGTGTCCCTTTGTTGTGCTCGTATTTTAATTTTTTTAGTTATAAAAAACTCTTGTAGTATGATTTGCAAGTAAAAGACATTTTTATGGAATAAGACTTTAGGTTCCAATTTAATAAACTAAGAATTTGATTTAACATCTTGAAAACAACATGCTATTTTACAGTGCTGTACTAGTTTCATGGAAATGGGCTAATAATAAGCAGAGGTAGATTAAACAAATAAGTGGTATTTGCAATAAATGAAGGCCAAGTGTCACCATGTTACTAATTCAAACAAGCTCCAACAGAAATACCTGGGATTAACTGAATTACTAAAACCTGTACTTGTAGCAGCCAGTAACTGATAGCAAGCGTATGTATTATGTAGATTTGCCTTTATAGGCACCTGCTTGCCAACAGTTCATTAATGGAAATTGCTGAAGTAAATATGCAGCAAATAATTTTTCCTTAGATTGTTGTTTTCCAGATTTAAATTCTGGGATACTCTAGCAAATGGCCTGCACATCAAAATAATGGATTAGTGGTTTTAAAAAGTTCACTATTAAAAAGGAAACATAACAATGACGAAGGCTAAAATAATGCTCCATTGTACTGAAAACTGTAAATATCTTTTTACACTATTAAAACTAACAAAAGAATTATTTTTAGTACATATAATTTGATGAAAGTTGTTTATTTCTGTTGTATTGATTTTATAGTTGCATTTTTATTTAACTGAAAAATTGATTTTGATTTTACGAGCTATACACAATAAAGAGTTAATTCTTAGGTTTATGTTTACTCAAGTTACACTGAAATAATAATTTTAGTCAACACTGGAAGTCCAGATGACTTCATTTTTCTACACAATGTATTTACATTTCTGTTTGCAAAATGCTATTGTAAGAACTCTAACAGATACTTGTATGCGGACTCACAGCAGCATTATTCACAACAGCCAAAAGGCAGAAACCACCCAAGCATTCATCAAGTGACGAGCAGATAAATAAAACGTAGTAAATACAATGAGTATTATTTGGCCGTAAAAAGGAATTAAGTTCTGATACTTGCCACAACATGGATGAACTTTGAAAGCATTAGGCTAAGTGAATAAGCCAGGCACAAAAGGGCAAACATTGGATGATTCCACTTATATGACATATCTTGAAGCTGGCAAATTCACAGGTTAGAAAGAATGTAGATTAGAGGTTACCAGGGACTGGAAGAGGAAGAAATGGGGAGTTATCACTTAACATGTAGAATTTCTGTTTGGAGTGATGAAAAATTTTGGAAATAGATAGTGGCGATGGTTGATTTCAACACTGTGATTATAGTTAATGCCACTGAACCATACACTTAAATATGGTTAAAATGACAGATATTATGCTGTATGTATTTTACTACAATAAACATTTTAAACGTTTTAAAAATGTTATTCTAGACTTTTGCAGAGATGAATGACCATAATCTATTTACTAATCATCCAAGAGTTACACAACCCAAGGTCTAAAGATCTTTGGGGTAAATAAGTAGTTTTCCAGATTAGGACGTGAGGATTTAAGGAAAGACCAGGACAGACTACAGCAATTTAAACTCACGCTCAAAGATTCTCCATAAAATAAAGGATCCCAATGTGACAGACAAGTGGAGTAACCACAGGTCTATTCATAAAAATGTCTAGTAGTAATGTCCTTATCAGAGCACACAGATGTCTATACAGCTATTGTGTTTGCAGTAAGATATGTGACTGCTCCCATGGTTTCCAATCGGGGCTGGTTTCTTCTTCCCTCCCTCCCTCCTTCTTTCTTCATAGGAAAACTTATCAGGGATTTGGGGAGGAGGTGGGCACTCTGTTAATTTTCTTTCAACTGGCATTTCTAAGCATTTATGTGGGGAGATGACCCATTAGCTCAGTTGGCCATGTTTCCAGAACTCAACCAGCAGGTTCCAAATGGCTGATCCGATCAGAGAGAATAAGAGAAACTAAATATCATAATTTAACTAAATTTACTAAGTATCATAATTTAACTAAATTTAAGTTTAGGGGGTGGTTAACTTTTAACATCCTTCCTTTAAAGTACTTTCAACAGCTTTATAATAAGGTTTTAAGTTAATTAGTATCTTCATCTTCAGAGCAATCCCTTTCCCTCTATTCAAAACTTTTTTCAACCTAATCCCAAATTTTAATTTGTCTCTTTAATTTTGGAGAGCTACCATAGAACCCTTAAAGATTCTATGAGTTTTTTTCTTTTAGTTGAAGTATAGCTGATTTACAATATTGTGTTAGTTTCAGGTGTACAACAAAGTGATTCAGTTATATATATTTTTTCAGATTATTTTCCATTATAGATTATAAAATATTGAATATAGTTCCCTGTGCTGTACAGTAAATCCTTGTTGCTTATCTATTTTATGTACAGTAGTTTGCATCTGTTAATCCAATACTCCTAATTTATCTCTTCCCCTCTCTTTCCCCTTTGGTAACCATAAGTTTGTTTTCTTTGTAAGTCTGTTTCTGTTTTGTATATAGATGCATTTGTATTATTTTTTAGATTCCACATATAAGTGATACTATATAATATCTATCTTTCTCTGTCTGAATTACTTCACTTAGTATAATATTCTCTAGGTACATCCATGTTGCTGCAAATGGCAATATTTCATTCTTTTTTATGGCTGAGTAATATTCCACTGTATATACACGCGCGCACGCGTGTGTGTGTATATATATGTATGTGTGTGTGTGTATATATATATATGCCTCATCTTAAATCAGTGGGCCCTTGGGGGTTGTTTCCATGTATTGGTTATTGTGAATAGTGCTGCTATGAACATTGGAGTGAAAGATTGTTTGGGTTTTTTTTGTTTTTTTTTTTGTGGTACGCGGGCCTCTCACTGTTGTGCCCTCTCCCGCTGCGGAGCACAGGCTCCGGATGCGCAGGCTCAGTGGCCATGGCTCACGGGCCTAGCCGCTCCGCGGCACGTGGGATCCTCCCGGACCGGGGCATGAACCCGTGTCCCCTGCATCGGCAGGCGGACTCTCAACCACTGCGCCACCAGGGAAGCCCAGATTTTGTGTTTTTCAAGCTTGTTTTACATTTAAAAATATTCCATTGATAGTCTGTATGTATTTATGTGATAACATATTAAAAATAAAGTTGGGTTCACTTCTTTTTGTGAAAGAAAGATACCTATGGCACTCTACTTATCACTATAAAATCAAAGCAGTAGTTTATGAAGACCCATATCATGAGGCTGGCAGGCTCTATTTACATCTTATATTAGGAACAAGCTTTTCTCCCTGGTTGTCAACAGCTCTTAGCCGCTACATAGCAGCAGGACCGTGTCTCACAGGGTCCATCTTTCTGCCTGTGATGTGGTACCGACCACAAAGATAGTAGGTGTAAAAAAAAATCCAAGGTACACTTCTACTGTCCACGAGTGTCAGCTGCTCCTCCTTGCCCTCTGGTGTGTGGTATTTAAAACATTCCTGATTTCTGGAGGACCTTGATTTCTGAGGTCCTCACCAATTCCAAGAGTCTATGATTCCATCAGAGTATGATAGTAAAAGGAAGAAAAGTGGCTCATCCAATCCTTCAAAAGGAAGCAGTCTCCTTACTGCACTGTGCATTCAAGGTCAAAGGCTCTCTCCAAAGACAGCTCTGTCTCCAAAATATCAATCTGATCCAGCATCAGTATAGTCCCCCAAAGTTCAAGAAGATATGAGATGAACCCACATTTTTAAAAAAATTAAAATTACACATATAAGAAGAGAGATGGGGAAGAAATAAAATAACATATTGATTGTGGTTATCTGTAGGTAGCGAAAAGAATCATAAATGATTTTAAATTTTTATATATTTCCCAAATTCTTTACAATAAGTCTCTATAACTTTTGAATCAGAAAAAGTAATACATGCATGTTATATGTAATATATATGACTAGAGCATATAAATATAAAAATATTGATTTGCATGGAAATTCTGATTTTTCCCTAGGATTGGGTCAGGAAGAGATAAAACTCTTTCCTTACCTCCCCAGAACTACCCTAGGTATATAAAAACTAGTTTAGTTAACCTCTGAGCTATGAGTTTCTCTTGATATGGCTCCAGAGCAAACTAGTGTTCACCTGGGTTTTTCTTGAAGGCCATGGACTCTGAGAGGCCATGAGACAAAGGTGCTGGGCACTGAGTGCACCTATGCAGAGTCTGGCTCAGTGCTTTATTAAATCATCATCCTTCCTCTCCCTTCTGACATTTGCTCCTGTGGCCCAGTGCTCTTGAGGGAAGCCTTCCCTACGTTGCTCATCTTGCACCATGTCTAGTATAATACCACATGAGGGAGAAAGGTTAGATGCTTTATATACCAGAAGTACTCAATAATATCTGAAGGGTGGATGAACAAATAGTATTTGATGATAATGATATTAAATGTGTTTAAGTAATTGCCACGGTAAGAGTTCATGTTAGGTAAATGTTTACTCTGAACAGGACAGTAAGAAGATTAAAATGCCTGTGGGTGTGGCTTTGCTTTAATATTCATTCTGTTCTTTTACATGCATAAGGGTTACTTAAGGGTATTATTTTATAAGAATGACAGTCAATCAATTATACAACCATAGCAGAAGCCACATGGAAATTTATGTTCACCAGCTCATTATTGATTTGAACTTTCAGAATGAAGACTTGGATGGCTACAGGTTGCCTCTTGCAGGCTCTGCCGTCCACAACAATCAAACAGGCAAAATTTCTTGACCGCCCTTCCCTGTTTGGCTATTCTCCAAGCATGCCCTCATTGCACTTTTTCAGATTCAGAATGCAGAGGCTTGCTTAGTCTTAAACCTTCCAGTTCCAGTTTTCTACCCAATGCATTTTACCATTTATATTTCCAAAAATCACCTCTGCAAGTAAGCCAGCTTCTTATCAAGTCCACACTTTCCATACCCACTGTGGCAGACACTCCTCTACGACACACTGAAAAATGGAGCCCTGATTCTCAGGAGTGGGGCTACATTTCACGAAGGCTTCTTTCTATAGACTGAACGTGTTCCCCTAAAATTCATATGTTGAAACCTAACCCCCAATGTGATAGTATTTGAAGGAGGGGCCTGTGGGAGGTGATTAGGTCATGAGGGTGAAGCCCTCATGAATGAGATTAGTGCCCTTATAAAGGTGACCCCAGAGAATTCTCTCACCCCTTCCTTCTGCCCTGTGAGGGCACAGCGAGAAGATGGCCATCTGTGAACCAGGAAGCGGGTTCTCACCAGAAACTGGATCTGCTAACAACTTGGTCTCAGACTTCCCAGCCTCCAGAACTGTGATGAATAAATGTTTGTTGTTTATAAGCCATCCCACCTTCGGTATTCTGTTACAGTAGCCTGAATGGACTAAGACAGCCCTCTTCCTAGGCTTCGGCTAGTATCACAAAACTCTACAACAACTGAACCAGGCCTCTTATGAACAGGAGGGGTTCGAAAAGACAACGCCACTGGTCTTCTCAGAACAGCATACCTCTTATCATTATCCCCACAGAGCCCAGAACTATCGGACTTAGCAGTGGAATGTAAGGGAAAAGGGGAAATTCTTGATTTAAAAACTCCTAAAACAGTAGTGTGTTTACAAGTCTATAAGGTCGAAATACCTGGTTCTTTCAGGCAAGAAGTGGGTAGACCTTCCCTTCCCTTTTAACTCTTTCAGCCTCTGATTATAAAGATAACTGAGGCAGAATGTTCACTCCCAGTAATCAGAAGATTTACATATCAGATCACAAGAACCAGGGTCAAGAAAAAGTTGTTTAATTCATTGCATTTTTACTCCAAGAGTATCATGGCTAGAGGCATTTTCCTAAAATAAAAATTTGATTCTTACATGTACGGCAAGATGGAAAACCAGCCCCCGTTCCTCCTAAAAACTCAGTGCTATAGAACAACTTTAAAAGTAGGCTTGGATGATTCTCAATCCTGTATTTAATCACCAGAGTCATACCCAGGTCATGCTCTTTGAGTCATTTTAGGCTTAATGAGACTCATTCAATAACATGACAAGCAGCAAACCTCTCAGTTCTGTACGTTCTCTTTCAAATGCCGCCCTTTAGGTATTCAGGGAAATAAAGAAGGATAGATGAACTGAATTCAGGTTCCATAATATAATACAGCCTATATTCCTCATGACATTTGAGGTCATGAAAACTTTTCTTTGGAAGAAAAATGGCTAGAAATACTAAGGAGGAAAAATAAACAAGTCATTCTGCTCACTCTTCATGAACAGTCAAGATGGAGCCACGTGGGATGCATTACAAATGTCACTGGTACTGGGAAGTCTAAATTGCTCAGTGGTTTTCCTGGGGTTGCAGCAGACTCACCACATGCAGCTGCTTGGACAGCAGCCTAGGCTCCCCTCCAGGGATCAGGCTGCTCTCTAGTTAAGTACATACCCAACTAAGGGCAGACTAACCTGGCAGGATGGAAGGGTGGCTAAAACTGAATGAAATAAATAGTGAAGATTTAAGGATAGGGATTTAAGAGATATCTCCAAGGCATAAAAAGGCTAAGAGACTTTAGATTCTTCATGCTCACAACAGAATATCACTGTGATGACGTGAAAAAGTAAAATATATTATAAACAACCTGTATTCAGTTTGGGTGACAAAAGCACATTCAAGCACCTAACTTTCCACTAAACAACTTATGTAACTTGGTCAAAGAGATCACTTGGGGCTAAAATTACACAGAAAACCTCCCCAAAGAAAGCCTTTGAATAAGACTTGAAGTATGAACTAACGAAGGATTAGGCTTTTTTTTGAAATGAAAAGCAATATAATTTAATCAAAATCTAGATTAGGCGAGTGGAAATTTAAATTCTAATTACAAAATAGATGGCCCTGGAGCCACCTGGTCACTCTGGACCTTGTTTTCTTCCTAGAAAACTACTTGGTTGGACGAAATTATCTTCCAGATTCCTTCATGCTCTAAATTTCTTTCCATTTCTATAAAAAAAAAACAACTGATGCATTATTAACTACTTTATTCAGAGTGGGTGCTCAATAGATATTTGCTAAACTGAACTGAGGTAGTTAACTGTGGTGTGTTAGGACATCCTCTGGAGTCAAACAGGCTGAAGCATGAGTCTTGGCTATGCCACCAATAAGCTGGGTGATTTAAAGGAAGTTATTTAACCTCTCTGGGCCCGTCTCCTTAAGGGAGAACAGAAATCCTACCCCAGTGTCTAGCAAATACTAGGTGCTTATCCAATGCTAATTCCTTTCTCTGAAGGCTTTCCCCTTCCTTTTTAATCAGTTCATCATTCAGAGTCAAGTCAAGCTTACGAGCAAAGATCAGATCTCTTCCAGCAGTGGATTATACTTTCGTAATTGGTTTGTATTAGTTAGCTTCATGTATTTATTATATTTGACTTTATGTTTATCTGTGTTTTTACCTAAATATAGCACTTTAATATTTCCAAAGCACTTATGTTATTTGACTCTCACAAATAAGTTAGATATTTTTATCATATTTAAGACTTAAGAAAACTGGGTCATTGATTTGATTTGTGCAGGCTCATTTTTTTCCCAGGAGCCTAGTAAACGTCAGTAATAAAGTTTGCAACTAGGTCTTCTACTTCTGCCTCTTTTTATAAATTTCCACCCCCCTTTAAAAAAAAGTGCAATAAAATATGAGTCCTCTCATCTAAATACATATTTTTAAAAATCTATTTATTTATTTGTTTTTATTTTTGGCTGTGTTGGGTCTTTGCTGCTATGTGTGGGCTTTCTCTAGTTGCGGCGAGCAGGGGCTACTCTTCACTGCGGTGCATGGGTTTCTCATTGTGGTGGCTTCTCTTGTTGCGGAGTACGGGCTCTAGGCGTATGGGCTCAGGAGTTGTGGCACGTGGGCTCTAGAGCACAGGCTTAGTAGTTATGGCGCATGGGCTTAGTTGCTCCGCAGCATGTGGGATCTTCCTGGACCAGGGTCGAACCCGTGTCCCCTGCATTGGCAGGTGGATTCTTAACCACTGCGCCACCAGGAAAGCCCTCTAAATATTTTTTATTAAAAGTTGCCCTTGCTCAAAGAGATTCCAGTTTGCAGACTCCTGAATAATTAATAACAGCTAGGATGTACTAAGTGCCTAGTATGCCAAGCACTTTATGTAGACTGCTTTTGTTTTTTAATGTTTCCATTTTTTTTAACATCTTTATTGGAGTATAATTGCTTTACAATGGTGTGTTAGTTTCTGCTTTATAACAAAGTGAATCAGCTATACACCTACATATATCCCCATATCTCCTTCCTCTTGTGTCTCCCACCCACCCTCCCTATCCCACCCCTCTAAGTGGTCACAAAGCACTGAGCTGATCTCCCCGTGCTATGCGGCTGCTTCCCACTAGCTATCTATTGTACATTTGGTAGTGTATATATGTCCATGCCACTCTCTCACTTCGTCCCAGCTTCCCCTTCCCCCTCCTCTTCCATTTGTTTTTATTTCAGTTTGCGATCTTCTTCTTTTATTTTGAAATGTTTTATATTTGCTGTGAATACATTTGCCAATGCTATTTAATGACTTAGATCAATCTAGAGAACTAAAACATAATATAAATGTAATTTTAAAACGCATACTTTTTTTTGAGCAGAGGTACTTATTTATCTTTATTTTGAATGTATGTAGTATGAAGAAATTAAAGGAAGAAATGGAAGGGGTAGTTAAAGAACTTAATGACAATAATCATATTTTAGAAAGGTAAGTAATGCAAAAATCATTCTGCCTGGTGATTGCATATGCAATTGGTAGACTAACCTTTTAAATCCTCACAGCAAACAATGAGCGAGGGCCCTTCACTATCACCCTTAACTAGGCACAGAGAAATTTTAAAACTTGCCTAAGGGCACAGAAAATGGCAAAGCCAGGTTTTTAACACAGGTTGTCTTATGTCAGAGCTCTGCTTATAATCACTAAACCATCCCACTTTACTTTACAAACCTAATTTGAATGCAGGATGGAACCTTAGTTTATAGAACATCCGAAAATTACAATAGGCCTAGAAAATTTTAAAGTGTGAGAAACAACTCCTCATCAACTCCCCCTTAGAGCCTTGGCCACTGCCCCCACTGCAAGATTTCCATACCTTCCTGACACTCAACTGTGCAGGATCAAGTAAAGAACCAAGATCTAAATCCCGTAGGCACTAGGCCGTCAGGCCAGCCAGGAACGACCAAATTGATAGCTAATAAAACCAGTTAATTGCACAGCATGAAGCACCCTCTCTCTACGCAAAAATTACATGGTTAGGAATTTTGAGCGACTCTCGCAATCTGATTAGCTAAGTGCTTTATAATATTACTCTACAGTGCAACAGAGTTTGATTATTTACATCCCATAAGAGAAATGTTTGCTACATTTATTATGGAAATCTGAAAAATCATTTAGAAGAATTCAGGCAAATTTAATTTTTAAATAGTCTTGAAAAGTCCTTTCACATCTTGTAGACTCCAGTTAGACAGTATCTTGAATACCTGGATTCTTCAGCTAAATTAATGATTTCACTATATCTGGGCTCTGTCAGCATAGTCAAACAATAACTAATGACAAAGGCATGTGTGTGATATCTCACAGACTATTGAGTGAAAAAAAAAGTACCAAATCCCAACAAATATATAGTAAAAATAATCTGGAATCATAGGCTCTTAAGATCATTTCTCCCCTAAAGGTCTGATGAAGAGATAGCCTCCACTTAAGCAAACCCTCTAATACTAATAACCATCACCACTTACCATGACAATCTTTCCTTCCATTAACCTTCATGTTGAAATCTAAGTCTTTCTTTGTGTTCAATAGAGATGGTGAAAGATAACATCTGAAAGCTAATTTTTATATTATATTACATTATACATTTTCCTAAGCCTAAAAATTTTAATTCTTATCAATTTCTTGACATATCTTATTTTTCAATTTTGGGGAGTTATCTTTACCTAAGTTTATGCAAAGACATCGGTGATTCTGAAAACATATTTAAATAATTGGTATTAGGTACAGCCATCTGACTGAATGTATTCACTTTTCAGCCCAATATTGGGATATGTTGTAAACTTGGTTACCGTGGCTCTCCTCAAAACCATCTTTATATTCCTCCCATCTAAAAGAAAATTTTTGATGTTCTTTTTAGTTCAATCATATAAAGTTATAATTTAAGTATAATGGTCTTAGTAAAAGGAATATTTGTGATTTTCCTGAACTGGTTTGTTTTTATCCCGTTGCTCAACAATCTATCATGTTACATTTTTCAAGTTGATTGCTAAAAAGCTTAGACACAAATTTGTTGCCTACATCTAGAAAGTACAAAGAACCTCATGAGTGTGTTTTTATCATACTAACTTCACTCCTGTTTTCATTTTGTTTTTCTACCATATTTTCCGTTTGCCCCATTTTCCTACTTTAATTTTTTTACATCTCACAATTTGTATTTTTATTAGCTGCCTTAAATCGTTTTGACAACATGGTCATACAATAAAATAGTATTCTGCAGTGTATCTCAAATTGGAGTCCTCAAGATAAGATTCCGGGGTCCACAGATAGATCCTTGGCAGCCCATCAAGTGAAAACTCAAAGAAACACTGGTCTAGTTGAAGGGTTACCTCTTGGTTACCTATCTGTGCACACAGATACTATTTCCTTAGCTTTTTCTCCTCCAGCAGGCTTCACTAGCATTCTGCTTTAGCAATTTATGACAATCCCTTAGATCCTTCCACTACCCATCCATCGCAAACTTAGAAGCCCCTCCTTGACCTTAATCTTTTAGCCTTATTCCCCTTAAACCTGCTCTTCAGTTGGTCACATTGAGGTCTCTAGTCCCTTAATTCCATTCAGTTTTTCCTTTCTAATCAACTGGGTTCTATTGAAAGAAACAGAGATCCAAAATAGCAGTAGTTTAAAGAAGTAGTTTATATTGTCTCAAAACATGAAGGCTGCACGAAGCCCAATATGGCAGCCCCACAATTACCTCCATCCCACCGTCCTCCCTTAGCACTGGTTGGCATCCTCAACGTTACCTGCTGGTCACAATACAACCCCTGAGGTTCCAAGCCATTATATTTACATTCCACGCAGCAGGAAGGAGGAAAGTGCATAAGGGCATCCTCTTAGGTCAGCCTCCTTTAAAGAGCTTTCTCAGCAATCTCATCCAATGAGTTCTGTTTACATCTCCAATTATTGAAAGCTAAAAAACTGTAGCAGTAATTTTGAGTATCTCCAGTGTGCTCCCTTTTTTCCGGCTGCACCAGGCAGCAGGCGGGATCTTCCCCAACTAGGGATCGAACCCGTGCTCCTTGCACTGGCAGTGCGGAGTCTTAACCACTGGACCACCAGGGACGTCCCAGCTCCCTTCTTCATTCTCTGTTCACCCAACAAATATTTACTGAGTGTCTATGTGCCAGGCACCATTTTTTTGGTGCTGAGGATAGTGATGAACAAGATAGCAAAACCCTTGCCTTCATGGAGCTTACGGTCTAGTAGAGGAAGACTGACAATGATGATACCAAGTAGTATACAAGACAACCTTTATGAATCAGCTACAATAAACCTCGACTATTTTCATGTCCTTTAGCTACTCTTGCCTTTTTCAGTCTCAGGTTACTATGACTACTCTACACTGGGGAAACAGGCATAACTGCCTTCAGTATTCCTTCCTTATGCTTCCTGCCTTTCTATCTGCCTCTGAGAAAAAGGTATCCTTTCCCCCAGACCTTACCCTGACACCTGTGCTCTTTATATCTCCCCTTCTTCCCTCAGGACATTACGATCCATCAATTATATCCTTCCTGGAGCCTTTAATCTCTTTCTAGTTCTATCCTCTAGGCTGAAAAAAATGCTTGAGTTTCATCTCTCCAAGAAACAAACAACTTTCCTTGACCCTCTCTCCTTCTCAAACTACTTTCCTAAACATCAAAATGTCTTGAAATAATACTTTACACTAAGTTCTGTTTCCTTGCTTTCTATTCACTTCTTAATCCAATTATATTGGGCTGGATTTTTATTCTATTGTTAAAGTTTCCCTAACTAACTCTGAATTCTGATCTTTTCTTTTAAATATACCCTTTATAGGTTCTGTTTTGAGTTTTTAAGTTAAATATAACCTCCCCTTAACAGTCTGATACTGTCCTTAGCATCTATACCTGTGCTATATCCTGGTATGAATGAAAACAAGGATGAGACACAGGCATTGTAAGTTATATAAAAATAAAATAAACCCCTACCATCAAGACTTACACAATATCAGGGGAACAATAAAAGTGCAAAATAACAAGATGCAACACTACCACCGTAAGAAGTACAAAGTGTTGTGGAGGACCCATGTGGCGATTAGGTGAAGCTGGGGGATAATGGGAAGCTTCAACTAGACAATGCAGAATGAATTCAGTTTTTTCTTGTTTTTTTTTTTTTTTTTGCGGTACGCGGGCCTCTCACTGCTGTGGCCTCTCCCGTTGCAGAGCACAGGCTCTGGACGCGCAGGCTCAGCGGCCATGGCTCACGGGCCCAGCCGCTCCGCGGCATGTGGGATCCTCCCGGACCAGGGCACGAACCCGTGTCCCCTGCATCGGCAGGCGGACTCTCAACCACTGCGCTACCAGGGAAGCCCCTGAATTCAGTTTTGATTTATAGCTGGTGAAGGCTTGGCATTCCAAGCAAAGGGAATAGCAAGAGCTTTGGTAGAGACACAGCATGGGGCAGCATATCTGAGAAACAGAAGCACTTTTGTTTGGTTGGAACATGGAGTATACGTAGAACACAGATAGGTAATGGACCTGCAAACCTACAGCAACATGACAATACATGCTAAGCTGATTTTCAGGTTGAATTTCAGTAGGATAGACTCCTAAAAAGTAAGAAAACATATTAATGTTTAAACAGACCTTCCAGCCTGGCCTGCAGAGGTAAGAGAATTATTAATTTACCACTAGTTGGAATTTAAAGGCGATCTGCTCCAACTGTCCTTCTAATGAAGTAGTTCCCTTAGTATTATTTTAAGAAATAGGCATTCCACCTCTGGTTGAACACTGCTAAGGACAAGTTAACACCAGGAAAGCAGTGATGTATTGAGGGGAATTTGGAAATGACTGACTTAAACAGGTGAAAGCAGAGATATGCCAAGTCCCTCTAAAGTGAAAAGATCCTTTCAGGCCAGCAGCGTGGGAGATAACTTGATTGAAAGTATTGACATACTTAAAGTTCATGTGTGTGCACGTGTGTTCACATGTATATATTTGTGTAGTTAGTGGTAGTTAGGGATGGTCAGCCATAATGGCCTAGAACAAAGTTAGAGATAATAAGCACTGGCAGGGAAGTTTGTAAAGCATAATAACTTCCCCAATGAGCGGGTCCTGTTGGAGGGTAGATAAATCAGATTATCAGCAGAATGTAGGAGGAGAACATATTCAAATCCCATTACTAACTCCTCTTGTTCTGAGACCACACTCACAAAGCAATGTCTCACCTACGAATGGAAAATTTTTAAATTAGTAAGTTGACTTTATTCTTCAGTTGCAGTCAAATATGTTAGCATGATTTAGCACTGAGTCCACTCAACTCTGAAATTTCTCATCACATAAAGCAGAAGCTACCTGAGACTTCCCTGGTGGTCCAATGGTTAAGACTCCGTGCTTCCACTGCAGGGGTCGCTGTTCGATCCCTGGTCGGGGAACTAAGATCCCACATGCCACGTGGTGCAGCCAAAAAATGATTAAAAAAAAAAAAAAAAGCAGAAGCTACCTTACTAGTGAGCTATTTGGGCAGCTACCAGCTTTCCCTAGAAGTTGCCTTCCCTATATCCTTGGGAGCCTTCGATCCCATATAGTAGGACACTACTTTTCTAGATAGCCTATTCTGTTGTCTCAAGTTACTTGAGTTGACCTATGTAACTTCCTGTGTTCCTTGAACTTGCTTGCTCAGATTTTTATGTCATTTCCAAACACCATCACACCCCAAATTCTGATTTTTCTCTTTGATTGAAGAGTCAGTTGGTGTCCTTAATCTGACTGTGGCTCTATTTAATACCTTAACATTGACACCTCTGAGCAGAAAGAAAAAGAGTCCCTTTTTCTTGGCTTTTGATAATGGTACTTAATGATACTGTAACATTCTTCCCGCACCTGTTGACTGAAGCAGTGTTTGTGTAACAGGATTCCTTTTATTTCATGCAACAACGCTTAGAACCCTGGAGAGATCAGAGACAGGCCTCAGTTTATATTCTGAGTGCCCTAGGTGGAACTCTTCTCATGCAACAGACCATTATCATCACTAAAAGTCTCAGAGAAAATAATTCAAGATTTTCTGTATAATTATGCTTATCAATGGCATATGACCCTCAAAACACAAGAATCATTTTGCATGTAAACAAATATAAACCTGGAGATGACGTATGTTATATATCAACAAGAGCAACACTTCTGGGAGCCCGAGACCTTTGTTAACAAAACACACAGAAAGTCATTGCTGAATATAGCCGGGATGGAATAGTGAGCCCAGAGATACAGGGTCTCACTAAGTAGTGAGGTCCAACAGTGAACCCAGAGATAAAGAAGAAAATAAACCAGAACATCGGCATGTTTTCCGAAGGAGTTGGGTAGAAGATTGTGGGTTATGAAGCATGAGAACATACACCTTGTTAAGGGCCTAAAGAAAGCTATACAATTTTCTTTAAGGCTGGGAGAAAGGGACTTGATACAGATGAACCAGCTCCCATAAATACTATCATTTTATAATTCTTTTGCAATCAATGAATGTAATAACTTTTGAGTTTCAGAAGTTGAAAGTTGAACACACCATCACTCACACACTACTCTACCTAATACTCACGCAGGGCTTCCTGTGTATTAACACTGTCTCATCACTTTACAGACATTAATGCATTTAATCCACAAAGTAAATACTATTATTACCCCCAGTTTATCTCTAAGAAACTACAGAACAGGAGGCTATGTATCTTGCTCATGGTCAGATAGCTGAGAAGCAGTGAAGCCAAGATTCAAACCAGGCAGTCTGGCTGTACAGCCTATGATTTAGACCATGACACAGTACTGCCTCTCTCACAAATGAATGTCGATAGATGAACATGCTCTATACATGTACACAGATGTGCATGGACACACATTTCTATATATTTCATATAAATGGACAAACTCACCTGTGACAATACATATGCCTAATATAGTAAATACTCCAACATATTTATTTGATCTGGGTATGGAAAGAACTCTAGAATCAGAATCAAGAGACCCACATTTAGTCTTGGTTCTGACACTTGATGGCTATGTGCTTTGGGGCCTAATGATAAAATGTCAAAATGTGGAGGTAAAAAGGACAGAATGAATGATTTAAAGTCCCTTCAACTCTAACATCCTGACTCAAATCGGATTTAATTGGTATGGGGTGGGGCCCAGGCATGGGTGTGTCTTAGAAGCTTCTTAGGTGAGTCTAATGTGCACTGGCCTGGAGAGTGGTTTCTGTGGCAAAGCTACACTGTAGCCTCATTACTTTGTAGTCGGAAACCCTGGGGCTGAATTTCAACTTTCTCATGTGTGAGCCGTGTGGCCTCACGAGTCTCTTAATGTCACTGAGCTTGCTCTCCATCTGTAAAATAAGAAAACCAGTATCTACTTAAAGCAGCTGTGAGGGCCAAATATGCATGGAAAGTACATGCTAGGCACCTGGTTTTCCTCAATGAATCATTCCTAGAGTGAACAAAGACAAAATTTTTAGAAGATATACAGAACTGAACTCAGATACACAGAACATCAGTTAGAACTATGAAGTGCTGGAAAACAGATGCAAAGACTGACAGCAACAGCACAGTGAAACTCATAAAGGAGAGAATACCTGTCTTGCCACAGGTCTGGGCAGGAGAGTGACCACAAACCAGAGAGTCTAGTGAATACAGCACTGGAAGAGAGTGAAGGCATATGTCATCCTGCATACTCAGGTAACACCACAGCAGCTGGAAGAATCTAAATCCAAAGACCAAAATATACCAAGGAGACCAAAAGTTGTTAAGCCTAGTTCTTCTATTCTCTAAATAAATCTCTTAAAGTCCCCTACTATTTTAAAAATAAAGTGCCAAGCTGAAGGAAAGTGAACATAACTTCTCTTTTCCACACACGGGGTAAGGAATCCAGCTTACCATCATTAGCCTCACAATTACTGCATTTGCAGAACGAATGTGAATTCGGTGGGGCAGGTCTTGTGTTTCTATCTTCTGCCTATTCTCAGATCTCTGTGTCAGAGGTCACAGAAGAGCACACAATATACCATTATTTGTTTTCAAAACAGCTGCCTGTGGCCCTGGCTGTCATTCATCATAATGAGGTCTCTGTTGTGTTAGTTTAATCAAATGAGCCCAGTACATGTAACTGTATTCTCCATTCAAATATGGAAGGACTATTGGCTCAAAGGCAACGGGGAAAATATTTTTCAGTTATTTTTCCAGGAGTGAACACGGATCACAATGATCTATTATCTGTAAAGTGAGGATATTATCTCTCAGTTCTCTAAAGGCTGTTGGGAGGACGGCCCAGAGAGCAGCGCATTCTTACTGCGGCAGCACGGAGAGGAATACAGGTGCGGCATCAGGAAGGCAAGGACTTGGGTTTTCGGTTCTGGTTTTTCACTAAGTCCCCTGTGTGCCATACAGCAAGTTACTTGGCCTTTCAAACACTATACATCTGTGGAATGGGGGATAATAAAAACTTTAAACTTTTTCGTTTGGAATAATTTTTAGGTTCAGAGGAAAGCTGTGCTTCGGATTCCATTTAGAGTCATAGAAAAAAATAGAGGCCCTGTAGAGCCCTCGCCCAGTTAATATCGTGCATTACTATTAACCAAAACTCCAGACTTCGTTTGGATTTCACCTGTTTCTCCATGAATGTCCTCTTTGTGGTCTAGGACCCACTCCAGAGTACCACATCACATTTAGCTGTTAGGTCACCCTAGTCTTCTCTGGCCTCCTATCACAGGCTTTTAAGAAGAATCAAATAAATGTGAAAACACTTCATAAAATGAAAAGGAGTATTAGAATACATTTTACTACTGTTAGGCATTAAATGAGTCCATGCATATAAAGCACCAAGAAAACTGGGATGTATTAAGCTCCCAATATGGGTTATTAGCGTTATCATTATAATAAATATTTATACATATCCTACAATGTGGCCGGTTCTACATGTCTTCAACAGTTGCTTGGGGTTCAGAATTCCTCTACAATTACAGATTTTTCTCCATAAGAAGCCAGCTTTATAGAGATAGCCCTTGACCACATCTTCAAAAACACCTTGCTCTAACCAAGTGAGTTAGCAAAAGCAGCTCAATCTAGCAGAGCAGGAAAGACAAGAGATAGAGTGAAGGCAGGGGAGGCATCAGTGGAACCTCAGAAGCCACGCAGGTTTCACTTCATCATCAATCTTAGTCCTAGAGCTACACAGCCAAAGAAGCCATGAAGTTCAAGAGGGACCATTCCACAGAAATCAGCAAAGCAACCAACACTTATACATTTCCTGTTAAACAATCTGCACAGTTTCCAAGCACCATTAGGAAGTTAGAAAAGATGACCTGTGGTGAGGGGGATGCAGGAGAGTGAAGCTTTCTTCACCCGTCAGTACACTGAGCTTGCTAACTTGCCTGGGAGAAAGCTCAACCAGAGTCCATGTTACTCACATAACCCATCTCAACAATATCAGGAAATAGTGAATAAATTCCAAGTTGCTTTAGAAGAATAAAACAAAGGAAACGTTCTGGAGTTGAACATGTACTGAAAGCCACTAGACATCCTGCCTCTCACTGCATAACATATTACTAAGCAGTGTTCAGAAATTTTTACGACCCAAGAACCAGGGAGGTCCTATGACCTGTTTTTTAGCAGAGAGGCCAACATGTCCTTTAGGATATGTTTGTCAAACGCATTAATATAATGTAATGTTAGCAGGCAAAAACTACACTCTGTGTGTGTGTGTGTGTGTGTGTGTGTGTGTGTGTGTGTGTGAGAGAGAGAGAGAGAGTGATGGTGGGCAAATAGTTGAGTGGAGGCATAAAGAAGAGTGAAATAAATACTTTAATTGTAATAAATAGCATTTCTTTTCAGCTTTCCACATTACCTTCTGGAAAACCATGTTAACAAATATAATCCAGGAAACTTTTTAAAAAGTCTTTTCTGAAGCCAGTTATAGAATGCCTCTTGATCAAATTCTTATTTCAGAAAGATTAGGATAATTCTTCATGAAATTTGGTAGTGCACTATTTTGGGTGAAAAGTAAAAACTGACAGCTGCTGCTGCTTGCATTCTATTTTGTTTAGGGTAGCAAGGTCCCCAACCAAAACCTTCATCCCCCAAGCCCCCTTATAGCTAATGTGACCTTATAACAAAATTCTAATAAGATGTAAGAAGATATTATTCACGCACACAAAAAAATGAAGTTGGACCCCTTCCTCACACCATACAGAAAGGTTAACTCAAAATGGATCACAGACAAAAACGATGAGCTAAAACTATCAAGCTCTTAGAAGAAAATATAGGAGTAAATTTTCATGACTTTGGGTCAGGCAGAGCTGTCTTAGGTATGATACCAAAAGTACAAGCAACAAAATAGATAAATTGGACTTTATCAAAATTAAAAACATTTCTGCTTCAACAGGCTTCATTAAGAAAATGAAGAGACAACTCATAGAATGGGAGAATGTATCCATAAATCATATATCTGATAAACGGCTTATATCTAGAATATATACAAACTCTTATTACTTAGTAATAGAAAGACAACCCCGTTAAAAAATGGGCAAAGAATCTAAATAGCAGTTCTCCAAAAAAGATATAAATGGTCAATAAGCATACAAAAAAATATTCAACATCATTATTCATTAGAAAAATGCAAATCAAAACCACAATGAGGGACTTCTCTGGTGGCGCAGTGGTTAAGAATCTGCCTGCCAATGCAGGGGACACGGGTTCAATCCCTGGTCCGGGAAGATCCCACGTGCCGCAGAGCAACTAAGCCCATGTGTCACAACTACTGAGCCTGCACTCTAGAACCTGTGAGCCACAACTACTGAAGCCCGCATGCCTAAAGCCTGTGCTCTGCAACAAGAGAAGTCACCTCAATGAGAAGCCTGCGTGCTGCAACGAAGAGTAGCCCTCACTCACCACAACTAGAGAAAGCCCTCGCATAGCAACGACGACCAAATGCAGCCAAAAATAAATAAAATTTAAAAACAAATTTAAAAACAAATTAATTAATTAAAGTAAATTTTAAAAAACATGATGAAATGCCATTTCATACCCACTAGGATGGCTATAATAAAAAAAGACAAGGGGCTTCCCTGGTGGCGCAGTGGTTGATAATCTGCCTGCTAATGCAGGGGACACGGGTTTGAGCCCTGGTATGGGAAGATCCCACATGCCGTGGAGTGACTAGGCCCGTGAGCCACAACTACTGAGCCTGCACGTCTGGAGCCTGTGCTCTGCAACAAAAGAGGCCGTGATAGTGAGAGGCCCGCGCACTGCGATGAGGAGTGGCCCCCGCTTGCCACAACTAGAGAAAGCCCTCGCACAGAAACAAAGACCCAACACAGCCCAAAATAAATAAATAAATAAATAAATAAATAAAAATAATAATAAAAAGACAATAACAAGTGCTGGTGAAAATGTAGAGAAATTAGAACCCTCATTCCCTTCTGGTGGGAATGTAAAATGGTAC
The DNA here is from genome assembly GCF_005190385.1 of Monodon monoceros. Taxonomy (NCBI): domain Eukaryota; kingdom Metazoa; phylum Chordata; class Mammalia; order Artiodactyla; family Monodontidae; genus Monodon; species Monodon monoceros. The sequence goes on from NW_021703772.1 coordinate 59,442,064, forward strand.
AGCCACTTTGGAAAACCATCTGACAGTTACTCAAATAATAAACATATAGTTACCATCTGACTCAGCAACTAAAATTAAAGAAAATTAAAAACATATGTCCATACACAAACATTCATAACAGCATTATTCATAATAGGCAGAAAGCAGAAAAAATCCACATGTCTATCAACTGATGGATAAATAAAACATGGTATATTCATACAATGGAATATTATTTGGCAATAAAAGGAATAAAGTATGTGATATTGTGATTTATAATAAATATGTATTTGGTCTTCGTTCCCATTTCTGGCACAGAGCTCCTAAAACCCTTGGAATTCCCTAAATACTGAGAGCAACAAAGGTACCTTTTGTTATGTTAATGAGATGACTCTTAGAAAACACCTAAGGATGGCAGCTGGTTGCCAGGAGCACCAGCCACGTGATTAGGAGGGTTGGAACTTTCAGTCCCATCCCCCTGACCTCCAGGGAGGGCAGAGGGGCTGAAGGTTGAATCAATCGCCAAGGGCCAATGATTTAATCAATTGTGCCTATGTAACAGTCTCCATAGAAATCCAAAAGAACAGGGTGCAGAGGGCTTCCAGGTAGATGAACACATGGAGGTGCTGGGAGAGTGGTATGCATGGACAGAGGATGGAAATTCCACATCCCTCCCCACATACTTTGCCCTTTGTTCTTATTTCCCTAGAGAGGGATGTTTAAAATTTACAAATATAATGATGGATTTGTCTATTTCTGTCTTTAGTTCTGGTGGTTTTGTTTCATGTATTTTGAAGCTTAGTCATTATTTACATACTCAGTTACGATTGTTATATCTTTTAAGGAATTGACCCTTTGGTCATTATTAAATCAATATCCTTATCTCTGGTAATATTCTTGGTTCCTGAACCACAGCACCTTTATTATGCTTTCCAGTTGTGTAAGATATCTTCATCTTTTCACTTTCAACAGATCTCTAATATTTAAAATACATTTCTTGAATATAGTTTATAGTTGGGTCTTGCTTTTTTTATCCACTTTGACAATCTCTGACATTTAACTGGGGTGCTTAATCCTTTTATACATAATGTTATTATATATGTTGATTGCTTTAAGTTTACTATACTGTTATCTTTTCCATTTGTTCCATTTGTTTTCCGGTCCTCTTTTTCTCCTTCCCTGTCTTCATTGTGATTAATAATTTTTTTTTTTTGGTATTTCATTTTCATTTCTCCATTGGGTTTTACGCAATACCTTGTGTGTGTGTGTGTGTGTGTGTGTGTGTGTGTGTGGTTGCTCTAGGAATTCAATCTGTACCTTTATCACAGTCTACTAGATTTAATTTTGCGTTACACATAAACTGTAAGTAATTTTCTTATGCCCCCATCCTTTGTGTCATTTGCATTATGCAATTTAATGTACATACATTATAAAATCCATAATATGACAGAACAACTCTTCCTCTAAACAGCTGTCTTCTGAAGAAATTAACAAAATAAAAAGATTGTCTTTTATATTTATCCTCATATTAAGAATTATCATTTCTTGTAGTGCAGATCTGCTGGCAACTAACTGTCTCAATTTTCATTTATCTAAAAATGTGTCTACTTCACCTTCAGTTTTAAATAATATTTTAACTGGATATAGAAATTCTGTTGACAGTTCTTCTTTTCACCCAGCACTTTAAAAATGCCTCTGGCCTCCATTGTTTCCGAGGAGAAATTACCAGAAATTTGTATTATTTTTCTTCTTTATGTATGTGTCATCTTTCTCTGACTGTTTTTCCTAGTTTTCTTTTACCTTTGATTTTTATCAGTATAGCTATGATGTGACTAGGTGTAGTGTTTTTGGTTTTGATTTTTGTCTTTAATTTATCCTGCTTGGGGTTTGCTGAGCTTTTTTTTTTTTTAATAAATTATTTATTTTATTTATTTATTTTTGGCTGCATTGGGTCTTTGCTGCTGCATGTGGGCTTTCTCTAGCTGTGGTGAGTGGGGGCTACTCTTCGTTGTGGTGCGCAGGCTTCTCATTGTGGTGGCTTCTCTTGTTGCAGAGCACAGGCTCTAGGCATGCGGGCTTTAGTTGTAGCACGCGGGCTCTAGAGAGCAGGCTCAGTAGTTGTGGCGTGCGGGCTTAGTTGCCCTGCGGCATGTGGTATCTTCCCAGACCAGGGCTCAAACCCATGTCCCCTGCACTGGCAGGAGGATTCTTAACCACTGCGCCACCAGGGAAGCCCTTGCTGAACTTTTTGGAGCTATAAGTGTATGCTTTTTACCAAAGTTGGAGAACTTTAAGTCATCATTTCTTCCAATTTTTTTCTGTTCATCCTCCTTTTTTTTACCCCTGGAATTCCAATTACATGTATATTAGATTGATTGATACTGTCTCATATTACTGAGTGTTCAATTTTTTCAGTCTTTTTTTCTTATGTCCTTCAGATTTGATAAGCCCTATTAATCTGTTTTTACATAAACTAACACTTCCTTTTCATTTACTAATCTACTGTTAAGCCCCATCTAGTAAAATTTACATTTCAGAAAATGCAGTTTTGCAGGTCTAGAATTTTTAGTTTCCATTTCTCTGCTGAATTTCCCACTCTATTCTCTCATTAGGGCCATGGTTTCCTCTAAGTTCTTGAACATGTTTATAAAAGCTGCTTTAAAGTCTTTGTTTGCTAATTACAACATCTGGGTCAGCTCACAGTTTGTTCCTTTTGAAACATTTTCATGTTTCTTCACATGTTTAGTAAATTTTTATTGTACATTGGCCAAGAATATAATTTAGTATAATAAAGAAAAGGTAAACAAATGAATACTATTTAAACACAAAGTATAAAGGTTATTAAAAGGAATGAGGTAGCTCTATATAGAGTCACATGGTACCTCAATATACAAAGTTAAAAATTCAAGTTGCGGGCTTCCCTGGTGGCGCAGTGGTTGAGAGTCCGCCTGCCGATGCAGGGGATGCGGGTTCGTGTCCCGGTCTGGGAGGGTCCCACATGCCGCGGAACGGCTGGGCCTGTGGGCCATGGCCGCTGAGCCTGTGCATCCGGAGCCTGTGCTCTGCAACGGGAGAGGCCACAACAATGAGAGGACCACATACCGCAAAAAAAAAAAAAAAAAAAAATTCAAGTTGCAAGTTAGTATATATATAACAGCATGATCCAATTTTTTAACTTTTTATTTTGAGATCATTGTAGATTCAGAGAGCTCAGCTCAGTGCTCTGTGATGACCTAGATGTGTGGGATGGGGGGGGGCGTGTGGAGGGAGGTCCAAGAGGGAGGGGATACAGGTGTACATATAGCTGATTTGCTTCATTGTACAGCAGAAACTAACACAACATTGTAAAGCAACTATACTCAATAATAATAATAATACAGAGAGATCCCATATACTCTTTACACAGTGTACCCTAATGGTAACAACTTGCATAACTACAGTACAAAAACATAACCAGGAAATTGGCATTGATACAATCCACAGACCTTATTCAGATTTCACCAGTTTTATATGCACTTGTGTGTGTGTGTGTGTGTGTGTGTGTGTGTTTAGTTCTACACAATTTTATCATACATGTATTCAACTGATTTCCACAACAGTCAAGATACAGGCAGTTCCATCACAAATTTCCCACATGATTCTCTTTTTTGGATGATCTATTTTTTTATGGGGTGGAGACAGTATTAGCATAGCTATAAATGCAGAGAAAAAAATCAATCTGTTAAGTCATTCATAAACTGAGAAGTTTTAGAGAATAGGATTGTAGGGAGGAGAAATTTTTTGCCTTTTATACTGTCTACTCTACTGTAATGTTTGATTTATTTTTTTTTTTACAATGAACATGTATCACTTTTTTTTTTTTTTTGCATTGGGTCTTTGTTGCTGCATGCGGGCTTTCTCTAGTTGCAGCGAGCAGGGGCTACTCTTCGTTGCGGTGCGCGGTCTTCTCATTGCAGTGGCTTCTCTTGTTGCAGAGCATGGGCTCTAGGCACACAGACTTCAGCAGTTGCAGCATGTGGGCTTCAGTAATTGTGGCTTGTGGGCTCTAGAGTGCAAGCTCAGTAGTTGCGCACACGGACTTAGTTGCTCTGTGGCATGTAAGATCTTCCTGGATCAGGGCTCAAACCCATGTCCCCTGCATTGGCAGGCAGATTCTTTTTTTTTTTTTTTGTGGTACGCGGGCCTCTCACTGTTGTGGCCTCTCCCGTTGCGGAGCACAGGCTCCGGACGCGCAGGCTCAGCGGCCATGGCTCACGGGCCCAGCCGCTCCACGGCATGTGGGATCTTCCCGGACCGGGGCACGAACCCGTGTCCCCTGCATCGGCAGGCGGACTCTCAACCACTGCGCCACCAGGGAAGCCCCTGAGGAGTATAATTTTAATGTTGTGTTTTAAAATCACATTACAGTATTACATTATTCCTTTTATTATTGGCCAAAGAAGTACTGTTAGCACTTGGTATAGACTCAGAATAACTCAGAGAACAACTTTGTGATGGTCACAGTTTTCCAAAGGTGAAGTGGATTGTCCCAGAAGGTCAGTGAGTTCTCCATCTAGTAATCATAATTCAAACAGATGCTAAAGGCCCATTCGTGGCAGAATTTTGAAGAGGAGAGCCAGGCATCAGAAATATGGTCAGTAGGGCTTCCCTGGTGGCGCAGTGGTTGAGAGTCCGCCTGCCAATGCAGGGGACACGGGTTCGTGCCCCGGTCCGGGAGGATCCCACATGCCGCGGAGCGGCTGGGCCTGTGAGCCATGGCCGCTGAGCCTGAGCGTCCGAAGCCTGTGCTCCGCAACAGGAGAGGTCACAGCGGTCAGAGGCCCGCGTACCGCGAAAAAAACAAAAAGAAATATGGTCAGTTAAGGTCTTTTCCAAAGCTGAGATTCTATCGTGGGTAAAGAGTATTGGATCCAGACCCAAAAAACCTAAGATTAAGCTCTGGTTTCTAAGGTATAATTTTGGGAGTCACACTAAACCTGTTTCATCATTTTGTAAATGGAATGATAATATAACAGTGCTTTGTAAATGGTAAAAGTACTATCTGAATAATATTATTTATAATCATTTGAGGATAATGCAAGGGATATTGAGTTAAAACCTTAACAGAAGTTATTTAAGCCAGCCATTAAGCAGACTTCTGAATGGTAAGGATCACAGAACCCGTTTTCCAGAGAGGTGGTGGAATTTTAACATGACATATAATTCTCAGTCTCTGGGATGATTTAGATATAGTCTTGATTGCGAACAGGAAGCTGAATTGTGATTTATGTGGCACTATTTCTTAGTTGTTAGAAATACTAGGAAGAAGAAGAGCAAAATGACCTTTTACTGCTCATGTTAAAGTGTTATCAAACACTTATCATTCAAGCATATTTAACCTTCTCTCTTATAACAAGCATAGTGTAGGCAGTTTAACGTCATTTGAAAAATAACAGATGCAGTAGGAACTTGACAGTGTGCTCCTGACAAGAGCTCCGAAGAGGCAAACCAAAGGCCTGGGCCCTACAGCTGAATTTATTGCTACCCAATATAACAGTTCTTAACTTCAAATTACTGATTTTTAAAATGGGGGTTTGGGATTGTTGAACTAAAATAGCTATTAAAATTTCAGTTTGAGGGACTTCCCTGGTGGCCCGGTGGTTAAGAATCCATCTTGCAATGCAGGGAACACCGGTTCGATCCCTGGTCGGGGAACTAAGATCTCACATGCTGCAGGGCAGCTAGGCCCGCATGGCAACTAAGCCTGCGTGCTGCAACTACTGAGCCCATGCACCACAACTAGAGAGGCCGTGCACTGCAACTACTGATCCCATGCACTCTGGAGCCCACGCACCACAACTAGAGAGAAGCCTGCATGCCGCAACGAAAGATCCCACATGCTGCAACTAAGAGCCAACAGAACCAATAAATAAATATTTTTTTAAAAATTTCATTTTGAATATATTAGGTTTCTAAGATAACAGACCTTTTCACAATTATGTGAAAACCTACCTATTAAGCAAAACCCCTATCACAATATCAATCCTTCGTCATCTTTCAAATCTCCTTTCTCTTATTATACTGATGAGACTATCTACAAAACAGCCAAATCTATATCCATCCATAATTAGTTCACAACACACAAAAAAGGAAAGAAGTCCCATAGTTCAGTCATGCACACTCTCAGATTTTAAATATTCTCTCTAAAATGACAAATACTTATCAATCTATGTATCTTTTCAAATAAGCTATTTCTGTGAAATAAATGAGGATTGTTAAAGTACAAAGAAATTGCTATGTAATTGTTTAAATAGATTTTTGTAGGTTGGTTGGTTGAAGGGCACTTTTATTTTCCTTTACTTAAACCTTGCTGCCCAAGAGCCAACAGTCCTAGTGTCAGGACATTTTATGTGGGTTACAATTTAAGTCAGTACTTTATGGAAGAATTTTTTTTAAATTTATTTATTGTATTTAATTTTGGCTGCACTGGGTCTTTGTTGCTGCATGCGGGCTTTCTCCAGTTGTGGCGAGCGGGGGCCACTCTTCGTTGCAGTGCACGGGCTTCTCATTGCGGTGGCTTCTCTTGTTGTGTAGCACGAGCTCTAGGCGCACAGGATTCAGCAGTTGTGGCTCGCAGGCTCTAAAGTGCAGGATCAGTAGTTGTGGTGCACAGGCTCCGCGACATGTGTGATCTTCCCAGACCGGGGCTCGAACCCGTGTCCCCTGCATTGGCAGGTGGATTCTTAACCACTGCACCACCAGGGAAGCTCTCAAGCTGACATTTTAATTAAGATGGATGCTTCTGTCTTCTGGTGCCTCCATACTGATGCTTGCCTCCCCAAACGGAGAACTCAGGATATCTGTAATTCTCTTCTCTGCCCACCTATCCCACCCTTTATGCCTCAATAACAAGGTGACTATCAAAATACAAAAGATTTAATACAGCTATAATCACTATTCTTTAGGCCAAGTGTTTTGGCAGATTTCTAGATTCTGAGAGTAAATGGGGAAATTTACATATGAATTTTATGGTAAATGATTATATTTAAAATATTAAAATATAATGAAGAGCTTAATAAAATCTAATACTTTAACACGACCCAGCAACCAACCCAGGAAATCATGTCTTCCCATGCAAAGTTCACAAACACAGCTATGAATCCATTTCAGGTTGAGAGAGAAATTGGGAAGACCGATCTTCTGAATATTTTCACAGCTACTGCTTCCGAAAAGTGGTGCTCCTTGTAAGAAAAGGATAGAACAAAGATCTTAATGTTGCAGGTCTGAAAGACATCCACATCAAAACCAGGTATAGTGGTCCCAACCCGAGCAGCTGGCAAACTGCAGGATGGATGTGGGCACTCTTCTGCCTAATAAAATCTGAATCAAACACTTTGCATCTGATTCTCCATGTGAGCTTTTTATGCAAACTTCTAAAGTGCAAGGAATCCTGGGGTGGAAGAGCTATTCTGAGAGATTTCACATAGTTCATGTAATTAGGGAAACCACTTCCTTTGATTTTAAGTGTTCAAAACAGCTGAATTTCTCCTATCAAAGGCACTCTGTGATTTGGGTCACCTCTTTTACTTTCTCTTTCATGTTTCTCAGGATGAGAGGTGAAGCTGGAGAGCACATTATTTAGGGGAAAAAAAGATCGTGCTTTTTGTTTTAGAGATTGAACTTACACTATTCAAAAGACTGTCATTTAGACTCTCCCTTTCTTTCTCACCCTCTGTCTCTTTCCTTCCCCATCCAGGCTCTCTGGTAGCTACAGAGAACACAAAACAAAATGTCAATGTAAGGTGGATGGAAAACTGTCATATTGTTGCAAAAGGATTCTAATGTCCATGTTTGGGTTTAAAATATAATTAGAAAGAACTGTAACCTGCAGGCTCTTGATCTCCATATTATGTGTTTTTGTTGTTCTAACAGTTGAAAGACAAGAGAGACAGAGAGACAGAGAAAGAATGGAGAAAAGGAGACCATTCCCGCCTCCCAAAAAAGCACAAGCCACCAGTAGCAAAGAGTGTAAAAGAAACTACCACCTTGTTCTTTTCCTATATTCCTGGAGTATTCTTTTTCCCCGAAAAGTAGAACACTGGCTATGCAATGAGGTAGTTCATACTGCTTTTGCTATACCTAATCTTAGCCCTGGATGCTGTTGAGGTTTTCAGTACAACTTATTCTAAAATACCTTGGTCAGTTTAATGCACAGTTAGGTTTGCCAGTCAAAATACAAATTAAAAGAGGTAAAAAATAATTCACCATTTACCAACCACTTTGATGTCCACATTTCTACTGAATGCAAAGCAAGATGAACAATAAAGTATACGGCACAATCTCTAAGGTTTTAGTTATTTAAATTTTAGTTAATTAAAATTCCAGATGGTTAATAAAACTAGGAATATTGTCAGTCATATCAAGGAAAGAGGGTTTTGAACCATATGAATAAAATGTGACAAAATTCTCTAAAGTGACAACAGTCCCACTTGTATTCATTATATTTGATCTTTACAATTCAAAGCAAATACAACTAGGCAGGAGTTATGCCCATACTATAGGTGAAGAAACTAAGTTCCAGGGAAGTTAGCTGACTTGCCCAACATCCCAGTTAATAAGAGCAAAGTAAGAACAGATCTAGAACTTTAAACAGAGAATAGGGCATGATCTTCAATGGTTCAGGATCCTAAATTTCTCTTATCACGGTTTGAAAATCACATTAACTTTTCTGGCAAATATATCACATTTTAACTCATAATAAACCAAATCTAAAATGTCCTTCCCTTAAGCCATATCTTCCTCACCTTCTGCCTACACTTAGCTCCTCACAGTCTATGTATAAGATTTTTCATTTCCATCTGTTGGTTCATTGCTCTCATCCACTGAAATCTTTTCAGGTTCTTGTTCTTACCAAGCCTTTCAACATGTCACCTACTTTTCCTACTATCATACTAAATGAATCAGATGCTACCTAAATTATTAAAGTAAGTGTTAAGAAGGATGTGAGTAAATGTATTTAATTTAATTCCACAAGGATTAAATGCTCTTTATGTCTTTCGGACATGTAAAAGCATGTACAAATTCACCTAATTTGAACATGGAAACTTTAATTCAATATTTTTATTTCAGTACCAGATAAACTTTGCCTTCCAAGTTGTAATCCATCCTCTTTGTTCCTATCACTATTATTGCCCTTAGCTTATTTTTTATCCAAAATGTATTGAACACTTACTGTATGCCAAGCATTGTACTGAAAACCTTTAATTCCCTCAAAGGTACTCTGCGACAGGTCATATTAGTATTCTCACCCTAGAATGAGGAAATCAGGACACAAAAAGCTTGTTGAAAGACCAAGCTAGTCAAGTGATTGAACTAGGGATTCCAAGAAGAGTCTGACTCCAGAACCCACACTTTACACCACTGCCTCTGTACTGAAGGTATCTATTTACAAGTTCATCTCTCCTAGATCAAATGTAAGATCCCCATGGGTTCTCCAACTTCCAGCACAGTTCTGGCATATACTAAGTCCTTAAATATATGGCTATATGGCTTCTGAATTAAGTTGAAGCCATAGCACACTAAGGATGGAGAGGGTTCTACAGCCTAAATAAAAGAAGGTTTTTAAAAGGGCATCATAACTGTCTCCAAATATCTGAAAGGCTGCAGATGGCAGAGGTGTCAAACCTAATTTATATGGCTCCAGCAGACAGTACTAGAACCAATGGGCAGAGTTAAAAGGTAGCAAATTCTAACTAAAACCAACAAAGGCCTTTAAAAGAGGGCAGTGCAAAAGAAGAAAGGGTGTCTTAGTGTAAGTTCCAATTACCAGAGGTATTTAAAGCGTCCAGATAACCAGATGATGGAGAAAATCATCCCATAATGAGAATCTCTGGTTAGGGGAGATCAGTGCTTCCTAAATGCCAATGTCAGTCCACTGACCTGTTACATCAGGGATAATTATTTAAACACACACACACACACATGCGCACGCCTAGGTTCTATTCTGGAACTACTAAATCAGAATTCTTGGAAGTAGGGTCAAGCTACGTGTATGTTAACAAGCCCACCAGGTCATTTTGATGTGCAGACAAAATTAGTAAAACAGGACTGTGAGATCCTTTTCAACTTTTAAGTTTCTGTAATTTTATGAAGGTATGCTCTCAACTGTCTCTTCATTTTATGACCGTACTTAACATTCTCAAGCCCTACAGATGCTATAGTCCCCAAATGCCCTCACTCTGCATCGAACTCTAACCTCGTCTCTCCTTCCACGAAGTCCTTTCTGTTACAGTTACTGTGAGAGAGCTTCTTCCAGGAAGTTAGCATCAATTTGGAGTTTCCAAATTGTGCATCATCTCTCTACATGTTACCCAATCTGTTTTCAGATCGTATCCACTTTTATTACTGTGGATAAAAATAATGACATCAGCTCTATGGGTAAAGGACTTAAAAGTTTTCATTGCTTTACTACTATACAGTCTTCTAAAATTCAGGATTCACATGTAAATTATGTATACTTCACTAAACTTGCCCTCTTAAAATAGTCAGATATTTAGGTAAAGCATTTCAAAATATTGCTCCCTAAATTTTATATATCTCCATCACTTGCTTAATAGAGAAACACTTACTGAGGACTCTATAGAAATGAGCCACGGTTTTGGAGGTTTCCCTGGTGGCTCAGCGGTTGAGACTCCTCCTGCCAATGCAGGGGACACGGGTTCCAGCCCTGGTCCTGGAAGATCCCACATGCCACGGAGCAACTAAGCCCGTGTGCCACAACTACTGAGCCTGCGCTCTAGAGCCCGCGAGCCATAACTACTGAGTCCGGGTGCCACAACTACCGAAGCCTGCGTGCCTAGGGCCCATGATCCACAACAACAGAAGACACCACAATGAGAAGCTCGTGCACCACAACAAAGAGGAGACCTCGATCGCTGCAACTAGAGAAAGCCCGTGTGCAGCAACAAAGACCCAACGCAGACAAAAAAAAAAAAGTAAAAAAAAAAAACGAGCCACGGTTTTCAATCAATAAATATTTTTGAGTACTGACTATAAATAAAGTACCACTGGGAGCTCTGAGATGGAAGAGATAAAATGAGACACTCTATATTTCTAACATTTGTTTAAGGCTTACTGTGTGCTAGGCACTGGGCTAAATGCTTCTTGTGTTATCTAATTCCTTAAACGAGCCTATGAGAGAGCTACCAATCTTATCTACAGTTTCTAATAGAGTGAGATTTAGTGGTTAATTAACTTGCCCTGGGTCAAAAAGCTAATAAGTAGAACAGCTGAGATAGATTCAAATGCAGGACGACCACCTCCGAGCTGTACTTCCAGCCACTACAGGACGCTGAGCCTGTACTTCTAACCACTATGCTACACATACTGATGGGGTAGAGGAAAGTCTTACAAAAGCAACCTAAGTGCTCAGTAGAGGTGTAAACAGACTTCTGTGAAAACAGAGGGACATTTTAACTCCCCTGGGAGGAGGGGAGGAGAGGAAGAAGAGCTTTGAAGGAGGGGTATTTTAAGGACAACAGGCCTCTGACAGGCTGGGAGCAGGTAGAAATGCATTTCAGCTGGAGGCAGGAAAGCGCATTGCCAATTTGGAGAACGTCCTGTCCTCTCATGAAGCTGAGATACAGCCTGCATGAGTGGAAAGTAGCATAAGAGGCTGAAGAGTTTTACTGGGAGTGAACTTTCTTAAAGCGGGCTAATGTTATATATTTTTTTAAATGTGCACTTTAAAAAAAAATCTTATTCCTTGTATTACTTACTTATTTATTTATTTAGGCTGAGGGGCTTGTGGGATCTTAGTTCCCCAACCAGGGATCGAACCCAGGCCCCCTGCAGTGGAAGCTGGGAGTCCTAACCACTGGACTGCCAGGGAATTCCCCAATGTCATATTAAGGAGTTAGAATTTATTCTATAAGTAATGGAGAACTATCAAAAGTGTCTGGTGCAGAAATGACATGATCTGACCTGGTGAGTTTTTTGTCTGTTTGTTTTGGTATCCATACGGTAGATGGATTAGAAAGGGAAAATAGATACTGGAAGGAGAGGGAATAATGACTTGTATTAAGGGAAGCAGAGATGGAATAAGGGAGCACCAATTCCAAAAAATCTTTCTATTGTCAACAAAATGTACATGGTTGAGAACACAACTAGATGAACACTCATTTCCTTAGGAGCCCTGTCCTTCCATTCCAGGGAACTTGTTTCGGAATCTATTCGATTAGAGATGAAAATTCCACTGGGGAGTGTTGGGGGTGAGATCAGGGATACCTCCAGGAAACCGGAGAATTAGAATTAGTCCTGGTTGCAAACTGCTCTTAAGACACAGGGGAGGACATGAAATCATATCAAACTAGTTAGCTGCCATCCTTACCACTGCTTCTGTTCCATCTTATTAATTCTTAAAACTTGTTCCTTTCCCAAATCTTTGCTTTGTAACCAATCTAAAGGCTACCTGAGGGTTCACAGTACTGAGTGTGTCTGAGCAGACCCTCAGAGAACTTGCCTCCTACTATAGCCTCCTGCCACCTTTCTGTATTTCTACATTTGAGTTTTTTGAGTTTTATTCTTCTTTGATTAAAATATTTTCTCTTAAGAGTATCTATATGCCACACAATTTCCTAGCTGAAATGAAGAATTCTGCCTAGCTTTTTGGCTTACAAAACAACAGGCAATATAAATTAACTGTCATTAATTGATACTCATTTTGAAAGACTAATGATTTTGAAAACAAGTATTTGTATATATAAACTAGTTTAATGGTTCCTATCTCTAAATAGTTTATTTTTCACTTCACCTCAAAATGAAATCATCGAATTCCTAAGCAACTCTTTCCCTACTTCTATCACATTAGGTATCCATGGCAACATGTCCTGAAAAATTGGTACACTGTGACATTTCATTGCTTAATGGAGCACCTAATGTCAATTACTATATATGCAACTTTACATGTGTATGTATTACTCAATCTCCTTTAGATTCTATAAGACATATACCATAGTCTCTGAATTCCCTGGAGACAATGCATTATCTCCTCTGGGGTAAAAGCCAGAGTAGAAAAACAAAATGAGTGTATGCACAAGGATGATTTGAGACCTTTGGGCTGCCGCTGGTTCTGCTATTTCCACCGAGTTAGAACACACAGCCAAGGATTTGATCTAGGCAGACAAAAACTCTGCACAGATGCCACTACCATGTGAAGTAATTATCATCCCTAAGAAATCGCATACACATTGTTTTCAAAGGGGCTGAGAGACAAGTCAAATTCTGTTTCTGACAGTATCCTATTTGTTTTAGACATAGCCACATGTTTCAGTAGAGTTTTGGCAGCTTCTAAAATCTTGTCAAACTCTGAATCCCGGCGCACTTAAAATCTTTGTTTTACCCTGATGTGATGATATTCCAGCAGCAGTAACAATCATCAGCCTGACTTCTTCTCTCATCGACGACTTCATCTTATCTCCTAGATAGGCGGTGGCAGTGGACAGAAATGCAAAGCCCGTTCCACGAGGGCACTTGCCTAGCAACGTGCTCAGCACTGTCCTAGCCCCATCATACCTGAACTTGGTACCTCGGTTAACTAGCAGGCTCTGGATGGGGTCCAACAAATTCTTGTGTCGTATTTAATTCTCTTTAGTGAGTGTGCATTTAAATTTTAGAACTGGAAAGATTCAATAATTCTATTTTTTAACCCTCTCTTTTACAGAGGAGGGAACCAGAAAGGTGAAGGGACTCATTCTAAGAGTCTAGGGTAAAAATATGAATTCCACTCTCTCCTTGACAGCATTAAAATATCGATGTAGCTTCATAACCTTTTTTAGTGTGTGTGTGATAGTGATGGAAATTCAGTGGATATCATCTCAAAGCAGTTCTTCATTAGGCAAATATATATTGTCTATAAGCTGCTTTATTTTTTCCACGTCAGTAATTATGGATTGAGATCATCGTTTTCCATAGCAGCTTAATTTTCACTGAATGGGAAAACCAGAATTCGTTGACCCAGTTCTCTATTGTTGAACATTTAGATCGTTTCTAATTTTTCATGACTATAAAAACATCACTGTATATTTATCAGATGTACTTGTTTGCCCATAAGCTCAGCACATATTCTTAGTTGGGAAATGCCTGGGTCAAAAAGTATGCCCATTTTGATACAGAATAATACACAGATGCAATTTAGAAATATGTCAGCTTAAGCTTCTACCAATAATTTAAGAGTATCCATTTCCCCAGCCCCCTCAACAGTAGTGAAAATTTACATAGGTTTTTATCGTCATCAACAGTAAATAGTCTATTTTTGGTGAAATGTCTCTTCGTGTCCTTTTTATACTAGTGTGTTTGGCCCTGCTTTAGTTCTTTACCATGTTAGTTACATGGGTTTCAATTCTAATTTCTGATTATGTATAAATTTTGAAAAGGCAATTTCAACTTAATTTTAATAAGTCAAATATAGATAAATCATCCAGTAAAGTGGATCAGTCCAAGATCCCTTAATGAAAGCATTTGTGAGAGCACAAGTGTAACAGTTTGAACATAAAACATATAGTCAGAGCCCTGGGCTCGGATTCTAGCAGGCTACCTATAAACCAGATGATCTCAGGCAAGTTATTTAATTCTGTCTCAGTTTCCTCATATGTAAAACTGATACTGACGTATTTCGTGGATTCTAAGATGTACATTTATTTCTTCAGATATCACTGAAATCAAGGTTGTATTGCAGCTGGTGGTCATCTTGCAGTTTTCATTGGCAGCATTCTTAGTGGTGCATAAAATAATGGCTCATTTTAAACTGAAGGCATTTTAGATTTGATGAGATGTGGTAGTGCCTACCTCACAGAGTTGTGGTGAGAATGAAATGAAATAACAAATGTATGAGCTTACCCTCCCCAGTAAACACTCCAGAAATGTTACTATTTATTGACATAGTGTCACCTATTTCTGTAATTCTGTTTTCAATGTTTAAGATTTCTAAAATTGAGTTGAAGAATGTTTACAGTTCTCTGAAGCACATTTTATTATAAAACAGTTGAAAATTTTTCATTTTAAAATTATCACAGATAAAACAGGTTCTTGTTTAATGGAATTTAAAGGAAATTCTATTTGATCAGGAAATGATCTATCATTTTGAACTTTCAGGAAAGAATCAGCCTGCTAAGATCCTAAAATCATGATCTTAGACACAGTCTCCAAATAGCTGTGGGAGAAATAATGCAAAGAACGGGATGAAAACTTTTAATTAAAGTCAATGTGGGCTCCCCTGGTGGCACAGTAGTTAAGAATCCGCCTGCCAATGCAGGGGACAAGGGTTCGAGCCCTGGTCCGGGAAGATCCCACATGCCGCGGAGCAACTAAGCCCATGTGCCACAACTACTGAGCCTGCACTCTAGAGCCCGCGAACCACAACTACTGAGCCCATGAGCCACAACTACTGAGCCTGTGTGCCACAACTACTGAAGCCCACACGCCTAGAGCCTGTGCTCTGCAACAAGAGGAGCCACCGCAATGAGAAGCCCGCGTACCGCAACGAAGAGGAGCCCCCACTCACCGCAAACAGAGAAAGCCCACACACAGCAACGAAGACCCAACGCAGCCAAAAATAAAATTATAAATAAATAAATAAATAAATAAAGTCAATGACCATAATGTTTTCCATCTGCTACTCTGTCAAAGGATCTTTTGCAGATGCATAAACCCAAACCAAGCTGCTTCTTGGGAGCTGCAATTAGAAAACTACCATGAGAAGAAAACTGGAGAGGGCATCAAGGAGGCGTGTGAGATAAACCTAGTATCAGAGGAAAAAATAAAACTTCCCCTTGTTATTTCAATAGTTTTCATAAAATTTTTGCCTCTAAATTAATTCATTATATTTCTCTTGTTAGAATCAAAAAGAAATTTATAACTAGGTGTGGGAGGTCTTCAACTAGGTACGCTTCAGTTAAGAGAGGTCCAGTTGCGTACGCGTATGGTGGAAGCCAGGAAGGTATGGATTCAAATTCGAGTTCTACCACTTACTATGTGACTTGGGGCATATAAATTCACTTCTCTCCATTGCTTCACCTGTGTATTGGTAGTAACCCCTAACTCACAGGGGTGTTACCTATGCACACAGAGTGCTGGTATAAGGGAAGAGTTCAATAAAGGATTGTACATATTATTATTAGTTGCTCTGTATAAATTATGGGGTTTCTGACTTCATCTCTTAATGCCTTTGTCCTAATTTAGGATAAACTTTACTAACATTATATTCCAAACTAACATATACATTTCTGTATCCCTGTCCCCATGCTCATCTCATTTAGGAATTAGGCGTTTTTTTAAAAAAAGCTTCCCCAAGAAAGAAGGTCTGGTTTGTTACTAAAGATGTACATTTTAGCTTCTTATCATATTCATACCAGTTCCCATCATCTTTCTTCCCCACAACTCTCCAAAATGTAAACATGCTTGTTTTTGGCTGGGATCCTAAATTTGAAAGATGCTGCTAATTCTTTTTTAAAGGTCACCTTTTTAACAGAATCCTCAGAAAAGCAAAATTTCTGTTTCCAAATAGTTATCAAAGTATTTTTCTTCTCTTCCCCCATTGTGAATAGCAGAGCAAGTCTTAAGAAAAGGGGTGAGAGAGTAGCAAGTCATTATTTGAATTATTTAAATATCAACAGAATGTTTAAATGAGGGAGGAAATGGAATGAGGAAAAGGGAATCCAACCTCCAGAGAGTTTACCATCGGTGTAGATCCATCCATCCATCTCTTCCTTCTTTCTTAGACTCACTGAGGTAATTAGAAGGAAATGACCACTGGGTGGTCCTCTGCAGTGGAAATTTGCTTTCTTATTCCTTGTTTCATTCATTTCATGATCAAAATCCTGATGTTTCATTCATTTCATGATCAAAATCCTGATGTTTACTGCTAATCCCTATTTCCTGGTGCATGTCCGAAGAAAACCACAAAACCAACCCAGATAGGATTGTGGTTTGACGAGAAAATAAATGTCCACTCCAAAACCACCGGGTTGTCACATAAGTGAAGGATCCTGGTAGGCTCTATTTCATTTTCTAAAACTCAGAAAGCACAAACCTCCTACTTGTTGCAGTGGCCACCACCAGAGTTGAACATGTGGATGCTGCCTATCAATATTTATCCTGTTTTTCTAAGCAAACCCTACTGCCCAAAATAGTGTGCGAGAGCATCTGCAATCCGAGCACTTCTCATTCTCCTTCCTTCTGGACTGACAGTAAGAACAGGAAATGAATACTCTCTTTGTAAAGAAGCTCGCTTTGCTTTTGCACAGCAAAGGAAACCATAATCAAGACCAAAAGACAACCCTCAGAATGGGAGAAAATATTTGCAAATGAAGCAACTGACAAAGGATTAATCTCCAAAATTTACAAGCAGCTCATGCAGCTCAATAACAAAAAAACAAACAACCGAATCCAAAAATGGGCAGAAGACCTAAATAGACATTTCTCCAAAGAAGATATACAGAATGCCAACAAACACATGAAAGAATGCTCAACATCATTAATCATTAGAGAAATGCAAATCAAAACTACAATGAGATATCATCTCACACCAGTCAGAATGGCCATCATCAAAAAATCTAGAAACAATAAATGCTGGAGAGGGTGTGGAGAAAAGGGAACACTCTTGCACTGCTGGTGGGAATGTGAATTGGTTCAGCCACTATGGGGAACAGTATGGAGGTTCCTTAAAAAACTACAAATAGAATTACCATATGACCCAGCAATCCCACTACTGGGCATATACCCTGAGAAAACCATAATTCAAAAAGAGTCATGTACCAAAATGTTCATTGCAGCTCTATTTACAATAGCCAGGAGATGGAAACAACCTAAGCGCCCATCATCGGATGAATGGATAAAGAAGATGTGGCACATATATACAATGGAATATTACTCAGCCATAAAAAGAAATGAAATTGAGCTATTTGTAATGAGATGGATAGACCTAGAGTCTGTCATACAGAGTGAAGTAAGTAAGAAAGAAAAAGACAAATACTGTATGCTAACACATATATATGGAATTTAAGGGAAAAAAATGTCATGAGGAACCTAGGGGTAAGACAGGAATAAAGACGCAGACCTACTGGAGAACGGACGTGAGGATATGGGGAGGGGGAAGGGTGAGCTTTGACAGGGCGAGAGAGAGTCATGGACATATACACACTAACAAACGTAGTAAGGTAGATAGCTAGGGGGAAGCAGCCGCAAGGCACAGGGATATTAGCTCGGTGCTTTGTGACAGCCTGGAGGGGTGGGATAGGGAGAGTGGGAGGGAGGGAGATGCAAGAGGGAAGACATATGGGAACATATGTATATGTATAACTGATTCACTTTGTTATAAAGCAGAAACTAACACACCATTGTAAAGCAATTATACCCCAATAAAGATGTTTAAAAATAAATAAATAAAATAAAATAAAATTGTGAAAAGCTACACATTTATAATGATACTTAAGAGATAAAGGCTAATATGTAATGTAATAAAAAGTTATAATACCAAGAAAAAAAAAAAAAGCTCGCTTTGTTACTTTGGACCATCACCACTGGAGTATCACAACATTATCTCTTTCTTGCCCATGCCCGTCATTCTTTTCCCTGCCCCAACTATAAAGTATGAAACCCCACATTCTATGCCCTAATTTATATAAGCCCTATATAAGTGCCATGGCAAAAGCATCACACAAAGCTCTTTTAAACAATATATATTTAGAGACAATGCCTCATTCTTTGGATTAAACATATTAAAATTCCATAAAGAAATGTAATTATACTGCTTCCAAGCATTTGCTTTTAATCATTCTTTGAGGTATAATTTTCTGTTCATTTATAATGTACAGATTACTGCAAAACAGAAATGGAAAGCATACATCCCTCAATCTAGAAAATTAAAAGGAAATCAAGAAAAGAAAGCTTTCTGAGAAAACTCCTCTCTGGAATGAAATGCATCCTCTCTTCCACTCCCCAGTGTACTGACATTTTTAGTGTTAGGCAAGAAATACTAGTATATAAAGTTTTATTTTCAAAGAACATATCTGAAATTTAACTTTGTTTCCTATTCAAACTATGAGGTAAAAACTTCTAAGCAGAAAAACACAAGTAAGTGAGGTTGCTATCAAGGTAATCTGAGATCCTTGTATTGCTGTGATGAGAGCTCTCACCAAGCTAAAAAGCCATAAAACAATCTATGTTCTTTAGTTGTGGTCTCAGGACTCCTGGATGGAAGGCTGACATACACGGGCAAGAACTTATTGCACTGAGAACGTTCTTTCTCTTAGGAGGTAGTATACAAGAGATTCCACAAGGGATATATTTAAAGGCGGATTAAAATACACATCTTCCACAAAACATGTAAACTAAAGACTAGGCAGTTGATTTTCAATATAGGAAGAAAAAATGGTATCATTTCTTCTCAGACTGACCTGGTACTTACTTATAAATAGGTGTCAGTTACGAATTAATTGCCTCTCAATTAATTCTGCACCCACACTTTGCCCTCCTTTGTAACACTTGAGCTGACCCCCATAACCATTTATCCTTAATCGGTGGGTGTGGTTTCAGGCTTTGCGAAGGGAGGCTCTGGAGGGTCAATGCAGGCACAGCAGAGGAAGGGGCATCTCTTTCTTGCTCCTCGGTGCTTCCTCTCCCCCTTTCAGCACGAATCCGGGGGCACTCATCCTTCAGCAGGCTTCTCTGGCACCCCAGCAGCTGGCTTCTTGTAACAAGCTCTGGAAGCCACACCCTAATGGGCAGCTTGCTGCCTGCCAGCTCTGGCCCACAGATAACCCAGACAGGGGCTGCGTGTGGAACGACTCCAACCCAGGGCGCTACATGCAACGTCTCCAGCACCCCCGGAGGTGGCTTCTTGTGAACCAGCTCCAGCCCGTGGAACCACCACAAGCTCCCCTATCACCCATTCACAGCTACAGCCCCGCCCACGGGTCTCAACCACAGTGTGGTGGATGGGACCTCTTCCAAGCCTGCTCCTTCCTTGAAGACTCTCCCTCAGCTCCAGAGTTAGTGGCTGCTCCCCGTGTCCGTTATTTCTGTACTCCTGAGTCCGTTTTACCCCGCTGGGTGGTTAACCACCTTTTACTAGTCAATAATTCTCTATATTAACTTTTCTGACTGACAAAGAGCTGGTACTGCGTGTGCTCCCAGGTTACAGACCCTGAAAAATAAGTTTTTAGGGTTAGCTTGGTCACGAACGTGGACTGCAGTGCAGTGCCAAGTTCCCTGTCAACGGGAAAGAGGATGTTATAATCCATGGCATAAAGAGGCAGCAACATTAATCATGTTATCATCACCTGTGGTTAATTGAGGTGAAGCGCCAACTGAAACAAGGCCTGGAAGCCAAAGCGTCTGCTGTCCTTGACCATCATGGCAGTAATGATGAACATAAGGGCTGTAGGGTAGGATGGGTTCTTTTGAGGGCAATGAGGTAGTTACCAAGAGAAAATGATGCGCCAGGTCCTTTAATCCCCAGCGCAAGTCATGGTCTAACAACCAAAGAGCTTCCATAGCAGCTCTAAAAGGATGTTTTATTTCCAGTAGCCACAGAACTACTATTTCCAGAAGTTAAAACCAAAGTCTATTGTGTATGTTGCTGAATTACAACATCAGTTGATTTCACCACCTCACCAAGTTCCTCATGTGAAAGTTAGTGTATTGATTGGGAAAGAACTGGACCTGAAGCCTGGAAAGGGGTACATCTGATTAGATTTAAGACAAAACTGACCATTTTAAACCCCAAAGGCACTCTGAGGTTCCCTTGCCTATAGAAGTAGCTTGCCCTCCTATGTCTCAAGAGACGAGCCTTCTTTTGCTGGAAAACTTTTGCTGGAGAGCGTCACCTACAGTACGTGCCTTACAAGGGGATGCCCATTGTTCTCAAGATTGACCAAAACCACCCATTGTCCCCAAATCTCAACATGGCTCCAGGTGGTCAGGTACACAGTACCATCCACAAGTAAATATGTTACAGGCCAAAAAAACCTGCAAGATTTTTGTTAATATATATGGGAAAAACCCAGGGAATGTGTGTAGGAGTAAATATCAAAGGTGTTAGAGGAGGGTGGGAGTATACAGATCAGGCTGATTTCAGAGATATGGATGCATTTACTAGAGATTCCAGATTTAATATGTTAGCCCATGAAGCTGGAAGTGTCTCTAATAGTTTACTTGATTGGTTGACTAAAACTTGAACCCTGTGGTAGCCTACATGTAATGAGGTTGAGATGCTAGAACTTCCCTGGCGTGATGTGGAAGAAGGAATCCAAATGTTGGAGTTGATTACTACAGGCAAACTGCATACACACCCACCCTAACCAGATCTCCTGAGGAGGGCCAGAGACACTCCCTTCACTAACACGTTGAAAAATACATTGGCGAAAGGAGCACTGCATCGCTGAAAAACTCTGTGGCTACTCATTTGTAGACCAGGTATGACTGCAGGAGGTGTCATCACTGAGACAGGCCTTCTGATTTCCTTGGTGATGAAGAAATACAGGGGTTAGCAGAGGCCAAGCAGCAAGCACTTAATGCCGAAGACAAGACTGGTGCATTTACCATAAAAGGCAGCAGGGATGTATTGATAACCAAAATGCTTAGGGATACTGGGTGTCCCTAGGAATGAAATCAGCGTGTAATCTACTAGAATATTACATGATCTATTAAACAGAAAAATCTCTAGGTCTGGCAACCACTAAGTCACCACCAGGGAGTCAAACATCACACCCAGTTTCTAGGCCTAGGCCGGTTTTCAGACCAGAGCCCTCTGATTGAAGGCAAGTCCAGGTGTCCTTGAGGAAGAGCCCTGCTGTATTGTCACAGGCATAGAAAATCCTCCTCTGAGCATTCACCAAAGGGACATGTTGCCATTTACTACACGGACAGTGCACTGGGGAAAAGGAAATGCCCAGTGGTTTCAGAGATTACGAAATACTAGCTCTGAATCAATACTAAGTTCCCTATAGCAGGCTGACTGACAAAGAAAATACATGAGCTCAATTTATAAATGTTTCTGTGTGATAACATTAGCACCGACTAAAAGTAGATATCTGCAGCCCCAAGCAGGGATAATCCCCAATGAACAGCTTTTAAGGAAAATCCTCCTAGTGGGCAGAACCTGGGCGGTACATCTAGGGACGCTCTTTGTCTGGGAAGAGAGATGGCCCGAAGTATGAATTTATACTAACTCATGGGTGATTGCTTACAGTTTGTCTGAATGATCAGGGACTTGAAAGGAACAGGATTAGAAGACTGATGACAAAGAATCTGGGGGGAAGAGGTAAGCTGATGGATGTCTCAGCTCGGGCACAGACTATGTCCCATATAAATGCTCACCAAAGGGCATCCGCCGCAGATGGGGTGCTCAATAATCAGATAAACAAAATTATATGCTCTGCAGACGTCATTCAGCCTCTTTCCCAGCCACTGCAATGCTAGCTCAATGGGTCCGTGAACAAAGTGACCGTGGTGGCAGGGATGGAGACTCAGCAACACGGACCTCCCCCTTGGCAAGGCTGAGCGAGCGGTCTGCTGCTGTTGTGGAGAAGCAGTAATGTTCCTGCCAGCATCCTCACCAGCTGCCTCCCACTATGCCTTATTCACCATTATCGCACTCTCTTCACTATACTGCGGGGCTCCTGACGAAGGAAACCAATTCACAACAAAGGAAGTGCAGCAACGGGCTCATCCCCATGGAAGTGACTCATCACACCATATACCCCTTCACTCAGAAGCAGCGGCTCCAACAGAAAGGTGGAAGTGGCTTACTGAAGTCTCAGCTATGTCACCAGTTGAGAGACAACGCCGTAAAAGTGTCTCTGACGTAGAGGATGAAGTACACGCTTTGAATCAGAGACCACTGTCTCCCCTGTGATGGAATATGCGGGTCTGGGAACGGAGAGTGACTCCTATCGCTCTTATACCTAATAATCCACTCGGAGGATTTGCGCTCCCCACCACGGCAGCTTTGAGCTCTGCTAGTTTGGAAGCCTTAGTCCCAGAGGGTGAAATTTTCCCACCGGGGGACACATAATAATGATTCCAGTGAATTGGAATATAAGCATGCCACTTGGCTATTTTAGGTTTTTTTATGCCACTGAACCAAAACGTAGAAAAAGAAGTTCCTCTACTGATGGGAGTGATTGATCCCAACTACCAAAGAAAAAACTTAGGCTGTTGCTCAACAGTGGGGGAAAGGAACTCTATGTTTGAAACCCAGGGGATTCTATGAGGTGACCCCTAATACGTCTATGATCAATAACAAGAGTTAATGAAACACAACGATAACCAGTAACAGGCAGGACTACTGAGGACTCAGAACCTTCAGAAATGAAAGTTCAGGTCACCCCACCAAGTAAAGAACCCTGAACAGCTGAGGTTTTGGCTGAGGGAAAAAGGAAATCTGGAACGAGCAGAGGAGGAAGGAAGCCAGAAATCATGACTAGTTACAGAAATGAGGATGGGAGGGGCTTTGTGTATTTTTCCCTTTGCTTGATATCTATATATCTGTATCTGTATAATATATGTACACTTATTTGTGTATATTAACTATTTCTTTCTTATTTCTTTCTTATCTCTTTTTCTTCTTATTTTTCCCTAGCTTATGGAGGTGCGATTGACAAATAAAAATTGTATATATTTAAGGTGTATAACATGATTTTTTTTTTTTTTTTTGGCTGCACCATGCGGCGTGTGGGATCTTAGTTCCCTGACCAGGGATCAAACCCATGCCCCCTGCACTAGGAGTGCAGAGTCTTAACCACTGGGCCGCCAGGGAAGTCCCCAACATGATGTTTTGATATAAGTATACATTCTAAAATGACCACCACAATCAAGCTAATTAACATATTTATCAGCTCACAGTTACCTTTTGTGTTGTATGATGAGAGCGCTTGAGAGATCTAGTCTCCTAGCAAATTTCACATTATTATTAATAGTCACCATGCTGTACTTTAGGTCTCCAGGACCTAATTCATCTTATGACTGAAAGTTTGTACCTTACACACAACTTCTTTATCCATTCATCCATCAATGGACACTTGGGTTGCTTCCATATCTCAGCTTCTGTGAATAATGCTTTAGTGAACATGGGAGGGCAGATATCTCTCTGAGACAGTGATTTTATTTCCTTTGGACATATACCCAGAGGTAGGACAGCTGAATCATATGGTAGTTCTATTTTTAACTTTTTGAGGATCCCTCCGCCATAACTGTTTTCCATAGTGGCTGTACCCATTCACATTCTCACCAACATTGTACGAGGGTTCCCTTTTCTCCACATCCTTGCCAGCACTTGTTATCTTTTGACTTTTTGCTATCAGCCATCCTAACAGGTGTGAGATTAGATATTTCCTTGTGGTTTTGATTTGCATTTCCCCGATGATTAGTGATGATGAGCATCTTTTCATATACCTGCTGGCTATCTGTATGTCTTCTTGGAAAAATGTCTATTTCCCCCATGTTTTATATGCAAGCTGTGAGGGGTTAACTTTATGACTTAGTCTTTAGGTAACAGACTATTCAGTGAGACTACAATGGAATTTGAGGAGAGATTAATAAGGTCAGCAATGGATACGATGACATTTGGGAGTGTGTGTCTCCTTATTTTGGGGGAAGGGTGAAAACTTCTTCACTTGTACAAAGGACAGGTGCTCTTCATTGGTAAAAGCAGAGTTGTTTCATTATTGTATGGAAGTTCAAATGTGCACAGAGGTTGTACACAGAAGCTGAGTAGCCAACGGGGTGAACTGTGCCCGTTGCCAGTCAGTTGCCTCTCAGCACCGTATCTGTTGTTTTGTCCTGCCTCATGATGCTGGAGACACACCCTATAAACATTTTTCTTTTGCCAGCTGGCACGATGTTAGGCTGTCAATAAAGGGCACTGGAGAGCCACTGCGAGACATGACAGAGGAGGGGCCTTCCCTTCCTGTTTCCTGTGTGATTTTTTTCCAGTGGCTATGGTTGCCAGCAGCATATGAGACACCCAGTGTTACTCACCCTCAAGTATTTTATTGGCACCTCAGTCGACCAGCTTCAGCCTGCCAGCTCCCCAGCTGGTGGCTTCCTACACACCAGCCGTGGTACCCCTGAGAACCATCACTGGAACCCCAGCGGATGGCTTCTTGTGAACCAGCTCCAGACTGTGACACCACAGCAAAACCCTCCACCACCCAGAAGCAGCTACATGCTCTCCAATGAGGTCTAAATTTCTCTCCCAAGTCTGTTTCTTTCTTTGGTATTCTTCCTAGGTTCAGAGGGAGTAGCTGCTCCCTACCTTTGCTATTCCGATATTCCTTAGAGACTTTTACTAGTTAATAGTAGTTGACCTTGGGCTTCCCTGGTGGCACAGTGGTTGAGAGTCCGCCTGCCGATGCAGGGGACACGGGTTCGTGTCCCGGTCCAGGAAGATCCCACATGCCGCGGAGCGGCTGGGCCCATGAGCCATGGCCGCTGAGCCTGAGCGTCCGGAGCCTGTGCTCCGCAACGGGAGAGGCCACAGCAGTGGGAGGCCCGCGTACCGCAAAAAAAAAAAATAGTAGTTGACCTTTTGCTAGCTAGTAATTTTAATATTGAGTTTTCACTGTTCAAATTACTGGTGTAGTTTCTGTTGCCTGATTGGACCCTGACTGATATAATCTGCTGTTTTGTACTGAGGCATCTCTTACATCATGGTATTACCCACTGGACAGGACCTACTAACCTTACAAACGGTACGTTTTTCAAACTTAGTTACCATTATTTTGATAATATTTTAAGTAAATAACAGGAAGAAGCTGTAATTTCTTGAATAAAGAAGACAGTTTGAAATCAAGCCCTACATATATGATGATGTAGATGCAAAAAATGATGGTGAACAGACATAACTACTACCAACTTCTAAGTCAGGCCTTGCCATTAAGGACTTCCTCCATTTTAAGGAACCTAGTCTCTGTCAAACACAACCTCCATTCCCTGCTTTATACTGTAAAATCACTGATTCCATGAAAAGGTCTTGTGAAAACCTAAGGGAGAAAGTGTGTGGGTGTATGTTTGTGGCTCCTGAGTATTCACGGACACAGAGATCAAAATTAGACACACAGTCAACCCAAGGAACCAACACATAAAATATTTATAGGTTACTTTTTTTACTTGCTGCTTTGATAAATTGCTTCTCCACCACAAGCCCATAACACGGAGCCAAGAATCTGGAAATAATTTCAAAAAACTAACAGGTCCATAAAATTCTGTGGTCTCCTCGAACCAGACTCATTAATGTTACTAACTAATATCAGATCTCATTCTTTTGGGCACATCTATTTAAAGAAAGATTTTTATCTCCTTAAATGTAAACAATTCAATAAACTAAGAAATATTCTGACTTGATTGGAAGAAAACAGAATTACAAAGAGAAAAGAGATGAAACATAATTAATCTTAAGGTCTACTATTGTACATGGCTGTATTTCTCCATCTGTAAAACAACGGGAGCAAAAATACTTGGCTTCAGATAATATGTTTTAAGGTCCCAAATTTTCTGATTCTAACTGTATAAAGAACAGAAAACCCCCTGGGGTGAGTCTCCTGCTGTACCAGAGATTTACTTTATTTAAAAAAAATTTTTTTTTAAATTTATTTTTTGGCTGCATTGGGTCTTCGTTGCTGCACGTGGGCTTTCTCTAGTTGCTTCTCTTGTTGCGGAGCATGGGCTCTAGGTGCACGGGCTTCAGTAGTTGTGGCTCACAGGCTCTAGAGCGCAGGCTCAGTAGCTGTGGCGCACGGGCTCAGTCGCTCTGCGGCATGTGGGATCTTCCCGGACCGGGGATTAAACCTGTGTGCTCTGCACTGGCAGGCGGATGCTTAACCACTGCACCATAAGGGAAGTCCCCCTTACCAGAGATTTAGATACTCTTGTTACATCTCTCCATTGACCACTCCCTCAAGCATCCGCCACCCCATTCCCACCCTCTTTACCTTGACAAATGGCAGGTACTTCACTCTAATTGAACAGAGAAGGCCTTTATATATAACTTAGATGTTTTCCTAACATACCTCAGGGGAGAGTGTCTCTGGTATTAGATGCCACAAGAGATTAACAAAAATTTCCATAGCCAAAAATGATTTATGACTGTTGTCCCACTCAGAGACATTTTCTAGATGAGCACTTATTTAAGCTACCCTAACATCTGTCCTATCCTGTATTGTGTAATCTTGGAAATTATTAACCAATTCTTGGTCAATTAAGGATATTGAGGTTACAATTTTATTGTAAAAAACAAAATTTTATTAAGTAAAAATTTTATTAAGAAAATAAAGAGCAAAATAGTTGAGGCATATAAGAGCCTTGGTATTATTTTCATTTATGGGTAAATCATCAAGGAGCCAATTCATATAAAATTTTATCTTTATATTGCTACAAACTTCATCATTTTAAAAGAACTCTCTCATCAATGAAACAAAAAATTAAATATATCAATGCACTTAACACTCCTCATATTTGGGGAAAAAATTCCAAAAAGAGGCAGAAGCCTTTAAATGGAATGGAAATGTCTGCAAATATAATATTTTACTATGCATAAAATGTTACATGTTTTATTTCACTATCACAGAAGCAAATCAGTAAAAACAAGAGTAATATGCACGGCCTGATCGTTCCAGAATCTTCAAAGGAAGATTTCGTTTTTCAGAGTAGCTTTCCTTACAGAGATAACTGAGGACAGGAGAGAGAGCTTCATGTAGAAAAAGAAAATGGAAAAGAGACAGTGATCTTTTCATTATCACTGTTCTTGGTTTTCATCTCATTCCTTTATTGCCACATAGGACAGAAACCAAAGAGTCACTCCATTAACACTTTGCCACATAAAAATATAATCCATGTCTATAGTTTGGGAAAATGAATGGAGATAAGGAAGGTACCGCTAACAAATCAGAAATAATTCAGGAAATATGATATTTGTAGTTTGCAAAGCTGCTTCTTGCTTAAAGATACATTTCAGCTCATGACTTATACATTTTGTTTTTGTATTGGTACTTTACATTTCTGTGCTAAAAGTCCATTCCAAGAACAGAGTTCAGTATGTTTTATTAGGGAAAAAAATCAGTGAGGAAGTTTAAAAGTTTACCAAGAACATATCCCTTCTTCATAAGAGGCACTCTTGGCATTCTTAAGAGATTCAGCTTAACATTCCTTAGTCCTTCAGATATACTTCACAGATAAATTATTTATTTATTTTTTTGCGGTACGCGGGCCTCTCACTGCTGTGGCCTCTCCCGTTGCGGAGCACGGGCTCTGGACGCACAGGCTCAGTGGCCATGGCTCACGGGCCCAGCCGCTCTGCGGCATGTGGGATCTTCCCAGACCAGGGCACGAACCCGTGTCCCCTGCATCGGCAGGCGGACTCTCAACCACTGCGCCACCAGGGAAGCCCACAGATAAAGTTTTTAACAGACTAATTCTTCTTTTTTTTTTTTTTGAACTTTATTTATTTTTGGCTGTGTTGGGTCTTCGTTTCTGTGCGAGGGCTTTCTCTAGTTGCGGCAAGCGGGGGCCACTCTTCATCGCGGTCCGCGGGCCCTTTCACTGTCATGGCCTCTCTTGTTGCGGGGCACAGGGTCCAGACGCGCAGGCTCAGTAGTTGTGGCTCACGGGCCTAGTTGCTCCGCGGCATGTGAGATCTTCCCGGACCAGGGCTCGAACCCATGTACCCTGCATTGGCAGGCAGATTCTCAACCACTGCGCCACCAGGGAAGCCCTAATTCTTCTTTTTATTTTATTGATTGCATTGTTAAATACTAATGAAAATTGCATCTTACTAAATGAGGCATAATTATAAAATTATAGTGCTGATCTTTACTAAATCTTTTAGAATTAATACTCCCAAATGAGCCTTGCCCTCATCAAAGAAGTCATCAGTGTCACCACTCAACAACAGGACCCAGTTTGCTTCTTTTTCAAGGAAGCTAGAAATCTGGATTTTCATATGAAATCATCTAAATTTTAAATGTCGACAATGAACTTTTTAAAATTAAAATACTGTGTGGACCAAACACAAAATACCTGTACGACAGAAATACCCATGAGCTACCCGTTGGTACCACGTTTAACAGTGACAACCCTGATGGACTAGCACACAGCTATACACAGTGGAGCTGCCCTCTCCACCTCCCCAGTTCCCTCCACTTCCCATTGTGCTGACATTACTCCTTCAGATTACCGTATGTAGACTCTGCAGTTTGCAGCCCTGATTTAAAACTACAGGCCCTGCAGTTCCATTAGCTGGGTTCCTGAGTGTTATAAACATTTGTCCTCTGATGGCAGGTTTAATTTTTGACACAGTCAAAAGTTATTAAAACTAAACCCGTGAATACATATGTTAATGTCATTTGCCCATTAAGAAAATAGTGAACACTGAGCAAGGTGATGCACAGATGCACAAAGCCATTGTCTTTGTCTTCAAGGAATAGGTCAAGGAGGTAAGAACAAAGGGATTTAACAGGATTAAAGAGGTGAACACTGAAATAAGTGCACGGTGGGAAACCTGCAGGCCTGGAGGCAAATGAATCCAAAAGGGAGTGCTGAGGTTGGAGAATAAAGGCTAGATGCCGTGATAAGGATGAAGAAAAGCAGAGCTGCTGAAGACTGGGTAAAATAAATTATGGGCAGAGAAGGGAAGCTCAGGCTTGCTATTTTGAAGGCAGAGCAGTTCTAAGCTATGAGGTTTTACCCATAAGTGGCTGAAGGTAAGTGGAACTAAAAGCCATGCAAATGGTAGTGACAGAAGTCTGCAGTCGGTTCAAGGGTCCTTAAAGTGGATGCCAAATTCACTCAGGATGATTGATGGTCAAAGACAGGACAGAAACAATAACTGAGGCAGGTACTGAAATCAA
This sequence comes from Monodon monoceros, assembly GCF_005190385.1. Lineage (NCBI taxonomy): Eukaryota > Metazoa > Chordata > Mammalia > Artiodactyla > Monodontidae > Monodon > Monodon monoceros. The sequence continues at coordinate 59,471,922 of NW_021703772.1, forward strand.
GGAAGACAGGAATGTGTGCAACATGAAGTGGTTTAAATAAGTTGCATGGAGAGAGAGTCCATGAAGAAGGGTGGTAGCAAATGAGAAAGCAAGCTGATTTTCTTATATGGCTTACGGACTGATTCAGTCAACAAGGACACCACTTATTTTGATTTATAAGTTGTATAAAAAAAAGGACTTTGTTTCTTTTTAAAGTTAAAAGGTTATTGGACTTCCCTGGTGGTGCAGTGGTTAAGAATCCACCTGGCAATGCAGGGGACCCGGGTTCAAGCCCTGGTCCGGGAAGATCCCACATGCCGCGAACCAACTAAGCCCGTGCGCCACAACTACTGAGCCTGCACCCTAGAGCCCGCGAGCTACAACTACTGAGCCCGTGCGCCTAGGGCCCGTGCTGTGCACCAAGAGAAGCCCCCGCAATGAGAAGCCCACGCACCTCAACGCAGAGCGGCCCCCGCTTACCGCAACTAGAGAAAGCCCGCGTGCAGCAACAAAGACCAGCCAAATATAAATAAATAAATTTTTAAAAAAAAAGTTAAAAGGTTATTAATTTTACTTATTATGCCTCACTTATTACTGAATCAAATTAATATCTTAAAAGGAAGAGGATTATCAGACGTTCCTTTAGAGGAGACAAATATATCACACCCCACCCACCGTACCCCACCCCACAACTAGATTTCCTAATATACGAGGATAAGAGAGACATTTTCTGTATCAAATGAGGACCAAAACTGAAAGGTAGTTTTCATTAAAGAAAATAATTCTAAAGTGTATTTCTGAAAATGTATTCTAGAAGTATCTTATGAACATAGACAATTCAGCTAGGTGAGTTGAAAGAACTGTACAGAGGGGCTCAAAAAGAGAAATAAGAAATGTAGGAAAGGTTTCTGTTTGTAGGCACAAATGGTGGGCCCCTCCAGCTGGCTGTGAGTGTTCTTACTCAAGGCTGATAAGGTCACAGGCTGCTCTGTCTCTTTTCTAAACTCCTCTCTGAAGGGAAGAGTTAATGGAGAATCTGCCTCTCCTTCTCTGCAGGCTGTGCTAAGATAAACAGGTGTGAAATGTTTTTCTCTGTTTATATGCAGTTCTTAAAAAGGAAAATTTCTTCCTAACTCATCCTGACAAATGGCTGTGGGTAAACATTCCAGAACCTTTATGAATTTGCTAAAACAAAAAGAAAAAAAAAATCCACCATAATAAAGGAAAAAACACATTTCAAATACCACCCAAGTACTGGTTATGTGTTCTTTACAAGTTTTCACCTACAGAACTAATACAGATTTCTCCCCCTTATAATTACCAAAATCTGGAGCCAGCTAGAAACAAAGGCAAAATTCTAAAGCCCTGTTGGTTAGTAATCAAATGTTCTATTTGTCTTCTAAAGAATACTACAAGATTAAGATGTCAAACCCAAAGAAATGTACAATATTTTAACTTAAAATGCCTGCAGTGTTTCTTCAGCTATCAACTCATACCCGGAGAGACTCTTAAGTAGAATTCATGTTTACTTTATACCACGTGTATGTAGAACTTCATGACAGCAAAGAAATTAAGGGGAAAAAATTAAGATAAACAAGGAGATTAAAAGTAGGGGCCATGGGTAATTCCCTGGTGGTCTAGTGGTTAAGACTCTGCGCTTTCACTGCTGAGGCGCCGGTTTGATCCCTGGTCAGGAAACTAATCCCACAAACCGTGTGGCATGAAAAAAAAAAAAAAAAAAAAAAAGGATGCCATCAATGATACTCTACGGGAATTGAAGCAGAAAATACCAAAAGCATGAGTATATTTTCAAGGTACTTTCATGATTTAAAACTAAACAGGGGGTGAGTTGCCATTGTGTACAAAACTGACAAATCATAAAGACGTTTTTCCCGTCTCCATGCTATAAGATTCCATGCATTTGGTTAGCTTTTTTTTTTTTTCTGATTATAAAAGTAGCATATGCTCACTGTTTCCCATTTTTCATGGCCATATACAACTCTTAACACATACACATGTGCCCTTTTCCAATTATTTCCTTAGAACAAGTTCTTAAAAGTTAGAGTGATGGATCAAATAGCATTTCATTTTAAGACTTCTGTCAGTCTCCAAAACTGCCCTCCAGCAGGCTATGCCATTTTACACTTCCGCCGAAAGTCTAAACTTCCCTAGACCTTCCCTCATCTTCTGACAGGAGCTGGCTCTCCTCTGCAGCTCTCCCGATGACAGCTAGTCTGTCTCTTTCAGCACTTGCTCCATGGGGCCTGGAGGGGAACAAGGTGTCCTCCTGGCTCCTCATAACCGTTTCCAGACAGCTCTCCCTCCCCTCCCTAAAAGCTGAATCTATGTCATTAGATTGCATCATCCATTATCCTTTACAGTTGCCAACATATACAAGTTCCAGAGAGCTCCCTTTCATTGTTTGATGATTTCAGCTCCTAGCTTACTGCCATTTTCTCCGATTACAATTCTTGTCACATAGCGTAGGAATGTTTACATGCACATAAATGAGCCTCGGACACTTGTCCTCTCAAGTCCTTGAACTCTGCTGCAACAATCTAATCCTTCAACACACCTCAGTAGCACATCCTTTTGGTCACACCCTAGACCCTGCATGACCAGCAACTGCACCGTCCGTAATCCAATATCCACCCATCCCACTTCTTGTATTTCCTGCTCCCTCCTTCTAGCACCTGGACTCCAGCAGCCCCTCGCCCTACAATCACCAGTTCCTACATCTTTTCACGCCACTCCCTTCCCGGACGTCTTCCTTCCCCTCTTCCCCTCACTTAAATTCCATGGCAATTCATAGAGTCCTTCCCTTCAATCCATCCTCACCTCCTCTGTCCCGCTTTTACTTCACTTTACTCAGGAAAATCACAACCGTGAATAAATCCGATGTTCTTTCTACTCCACTCCTGCACCTGTTGAGCTGAATATGCCTGGAGAAAACACACACCCTTATCGGTACTCAGCAACCAACTACATTTCCCTATTCCAGTGGTTCTGAAATTTTTGGCGTATAGACACTAATTGTTCCAGCACCATTTATTGAAAATATGATCCTTTCTTCATCTTTTCATCCTCATCTCAACTGCCTTGGGACCTCTGTCAAAAATCTATTGACCAAATATGTGTGGGTCTATGTCTAGACTCTCTGTTCTGTTCCACTGTTCTATCCATACATCTTGACACCACACAATGTGGAAAACTGTAGCTTTATAGTAAGTACTGATATAAGGCAGTAGTGTAAGTTCTCCAACATTGCTCTCTTTTCCAAAATTCTTTTGGCTATTCCAGGTGCTTCGCATTTCCATATGTTTTATGATCTGCTTATCAATATCTACCAAAAGCTGGCTGTAGGTTGTGACTGTATTGAATATATAAATCAATTTCAGGAGAACTGACATCTTGACATATATTCTGACCTATAAACATAGCATGTCTCTCCATTTATTATGTCTTCTTTCATTTCTCTCAGCAATGTTTTATAGTTTTCAGTGTAAAGATACTGCACAATTCTTTTGTTAAATGTATCCCTCAGTATTTCATTTTTTTCTGAAATAGAACTTTATATGTTAGCTGTGCTACATAATACATAACTTACCATTTTAACCATTTTAATGTACAATGTATTAAATGCATTCACAGTGTTGTGCAACCATCACCACTAATCTATTTCCAGAATTTGTTCACCATCCCAAACAGAAACTTTATACCAATTAAACAATTCCCCATTCCCCACAGCCCCTAGTAATCACTATTCTACTTTCTGTACCTGAATTTGCCCATTTTAGGTATCTCATATAAGTAAAATCATACAATATTTGTCCTTTTGTGTTTCACTTATTTCTCTAAGCATAATGTTTTCACGATTCATCCACGTTGTAGCATGTATAAGAATTACACTCCTTTGGGCTTCCCTGGTGGCGCAGTGGTTGAGAGTCCTCATGCCGATGCAGGGGACACGGGCTCGTGCCCCGGTCCGGGAAGATCCCACATGCTGCGGAGCGGCTGGGCCCGTGGGCCATGGCCGCTGAGCCTGCGCGTCCGGAGCCTGTGCTCCACAAGGGGAGAGGCCGCAACAGCGAGAGGCCCGCGTACCGCAAAAAAAAAAAAAAAAAAAAAAAGAGAATTACACTCCTTTTAAAGGAATGAATACTATTTAATTGCATACATACACCATATTTTGTTTATCCATGAATCTGGTGATGGACATTTGGGTTATTTCCAATTATTTCATATTTTCGTTGCATTGTAGTGGTATTTTTTAGATGGCTAATTCCTTCCTTGGTTCATTGCCTGTATCAAAAATGAACTCTTGATCTGCTCTCACAAACCTGCTCCACCCATGATTTCCCCCTCTCCCATGATGGCAGATGCATCCTTCCATGTCCTCAGTGCACAACCTTTGAGACTTCCTTGACTCTACTTTCACACAGCACGTCCAGTGAGCAAATCTGGTTATATCTATTTTTAAAATATACCCCAAATTCAACCGCTTCTGACTGCCACCAGTGTAACCTTCCTGGGCCTAGCCACAAACATCTCTTTGTCTGGATTATAATTTAACTGGTCTTTCTGCCCCTGCCCCATATGGTCTTTTCTCAGCAGAGTAACCAGAGTAGTCATATTAAAACATAAGTCATTTCACTTCTCTACTCCAAAGCATTGAACTGCTCACCATTTCCTCCTGATTTAAATCAGAAGCTCTTACAATTGCCTACAGGTCCTATCCGATTTGGCCTTGTTACCTCTCTGGCCCCATTTCCTGTCTCTTCCCCCCCTCACTCACTCCACTCCAGCCACAACGGCCTCCCTGCTCTTCCCCAACACAACAGGCATACTCCCACCTGGCATCTGCATGTTCCCTCTGCGTGGACTGTTTTATCCCTGTGTAAGCAGATGGCTCCATCGCTTACTCCAGGCATTTACTCAAATACCACCTTCTCAACGAGGCCTACCTGACCAGCCCATGTAAACTGGCAACACTAGCTGGCGCTCCTGATGCCCCGTACTCTGCTCTATGTTTTTCCTCACTTTTTTAATATAAACTTTTTATTTTGGAATAATTTTAGATTTACAGAAAAGTTGGAAAGATAATGCAGATCATTCCTCTCACCCAGCTTCCCTTAATTTTAACATATTGCATCACCAGAGTACATGTATCAGAACTAAGAAACCATTACTGGTACATTACTATTAACTAAACTCCAGACTTTATCTAGATTTCACCATTTTTAACACTGATGTCTTTTTTTTTTTCTGTTCTAGAATCCAGTGGAAGATACTACATTATGTTTGGTCATCATGCCTCAATCTCTTCTGGACTGTGACAGTTTCTCAGTCTTTCTTGGTTTCTTAAGACCTTAATAACCTCGAGGAGTACTGGCCAGGTATTTTGTAGAATGTCCATCATTTGGGGTTTATCTGATATTTTCCTCACGACTAGAATAGGGTTATGGGTTTGGGGGGAAGAGGACCACAGAGGTGAAGTGGTTTTCTCATCACATCATATTGGGGTTATGGGCTAGCAGCATGGCTTAACACTAACGATATTAACCCATGTCACTTGGTTAAGGTAGTGTTTGGCACCTTTGTTGATTGTAAAGTTACTAATTTTTTCTTTTCTATACTCTAATTTTTGGAAGTGAGTCACTAAGTTCAGCCCATATTTAAGAGGCATAAGGGTCTTTATAATGTTTTAATATACCCTTCAGTTAGTTGTTTCATTTCCCACATTTGAAGGTAAAGCTCTATAAGGACATGAATTTTGTCTATTTTTTTGTAAGTTTTTTGTCTATTTATTTTATTACTGATGTGGCTCCAGTATCTAGGATAGTGCCTGGCATGTAATAAATATCCAATATTTTTTGGATGACAGAATACAGAAAAGGAGATTTCCTACTAATCTGTGTAGGTCACAGTCTCCTACAGCATCAATTGTGCATCTGCCCACCTAGAAAGGTATGTCCCAGGAAGAAAAATCACATATGTCATTTACTCTGAGGTGTTACTAACATGTTTCTTTTCTCAGTGGTATTTGCAGTTTTATTAGGGTAAACAATCTTAAAGAATGGAAATTACAATGCTAAAATTTGAGGCATCAGCAATAGGATTAGAGAGAGAATATATGTAAACGGCTTGGAATAGAGGCTGTCAATAACAGCAACTCAGGAAATGTTAATTTGCTTATATATCCTTACCCTACATTCAGGTCTGGGAGATTTGGGGGGTAGAGAGGGTCTTCCTTGGAATCTCAAAAACATGCTTATTCTACCTGCTAATAATCTTAAATAGTTTTTGAAAAAAGGTAGAGTATAAATTTTTAATGCTCCACACCCCCAAATCCAGTTAATATTAATGTCTTGATCTCTTACTAGATCTGTTCTTGGTCTGATCTGCACTTACAGTAAGTCTAACTGGAATCAGAATTTCCCACATATCCTCCCTGTTCTGAGACCAGTACCCTGGCCTTAGCCACAGTTCCCAAGTTTTTCCCAAAGAAGAATGTAGGTTACACTTAGAGGCCTTATTTTGAGGTTAAGAAATTATCCTGAGTTTTTAAAAATTTATTTGGTTGCACCCGGTCTTAGTTGCGGCAGGCGGGCTCCTTAGTTGCAGCTCACGGGCTCCTTAGTTGCAGCCAGTGGGCTCCTTAGTTGTGGCTCGCCAGCTCCTTAGTTGCAGCTTGCCGGCTCCCTAGTCATGGCATGTGAACTCTTAGTTGCAGCATGCACGCGGGATCCAATTCCCCGAGCAGGGATTGAACCTGGGTCCCCCGCATTGGGAGCTCGGAATCTTAACCACTGTGTCACCAGGGAAGTCCCTATCCTGAGATTTTTAAGGGAAAAAAGTTCTCCACTTTCATAACTTTAAAGATTTGGTCAGCAGCTAATTAGTTTAGTAGAAGTTAGTTTAGATGTTAACCAAACTATGTATTATATTTTAAAATACCCACCCAATGATCAAAATAAAATGAATACATACTTAAGATAGGCTCTACGACTATAGTCCCAATAACAGAAACAATTGTTTCCCACTAAAGGATGCATTATTCTGCATGTTTTTAAAATGTAGTGAGTTAAATGGATTTTGTTCATTAATTACTTAATATAATCTGTCTTCAAAAGCAGATCGGCCATGTAGTCCCCTCCTTCTTGAGCAGAGCCTGCACAAACACTCACCAGACATTTCCATCCTTAACAGTGTATCTGCTGTAATGTAGCTAATTTTACCAAGTGCTATTCTCCTAAATAGTATCAGGGGTAGAAGTCATATTTTCAAGTCATTAAGACTCCAACGGTCTCATTTCATTTAGGACACCTTAATTTTTCTCAGGTCATGAATCATGAACATCAGATATTAACACTGCTAAGAAAAAGCATCTTGGATTCCTTTCTTGGAAACATGTTAAAAAAAACAAACCAGGGCTTCCCTGGTGGCGCAGTGGTTGGGGGTCCACCTGCCGGTGCAGGGGACGCGGGTTCGTGCCCCGGTCCGGGGGGATCCCATGTGCCGCGGAGTGGCTGGGCCCGTGGGCCATGGCCGCTGGGCCTGTGCGTCTGGAGCCTGTGCTCTGCAGCGGGAGAGGCCACAGCGGTGAGAGGCCCGCGTACCCCAAAAACAACAAACAAACAAACAAAAAACAGATAAGAACCATGGCCAGGAAAATCCTGCCTAACGGCCACAGAACAGAACCTTTCATTCCAAGACAAACTAATTTGTTAAGAGCTCAAAAGATCAGTCAAACGTGGAGAAGAAAAGGCTAGGAATGAAGTAGACTAGAAATGCAGACTGTTCTTTTCTGTAGATTCAGGAAGAGCAAAACCTTCCTGGAAAATCTTACAGAAGAAGAGGAAGTTGAGATATGATTACTAGGTTTATTATTTTATTTACTCCCTATGCATTTATTGATTGCTTATGGTGGGCTGGGTACAATGCAGAGCTTAGAAAAAAAGATCAATGAGATACAAATCTTAAGTTCAAGAAGCAGACATATGGAAGGAAGAGGGTAAGATTTGTTCTGTATGGCCCCAGAAAAAGAGACCAGTATCCACAGCTGGAAGTTACATTATAAAGAACTTTCTAAGAATTAAACTGTTGCAAAATTGAACAGCCTGCAACTCACATGTCATCGATGGCAGCCTTCAAACAGAAACTGGTTGTCCTAACCAGGAGCAGGAATCAAGCATCAGTGAAAAAAAAATTGATAAGATGGTCTCTGTCTTAAGTACTTCCATGAGAGTGACTTCCTGTCTTCACTAGAAAGCAGAGAAGAAAATTCTACACACCTTTTTAATACCCAAGTGACATAATTCTATTCTGAAGACAGAGAATTAATCATATCTACTTGAAAACTATCTGAAATACTCACAGGTAGCTCTTCCTCTCGTCCAATTTTTCAGTTTTTTAATTGTTCTCTCCATATTAGGCTTTGTGTTTCTCAAAAATCCAATTCATGCTTCGTACTATTTTTCTTCTAGCAGCAAGAGCCTAGCTTTGTATAACACCAGTTAGTCAGGATATAACAGCCTTACTGGAATACATTCATTGGTTTGATTTCAGCACAATATTTAGAGGATGGCTGGAAAAATATTATTAACTGAAATTTTTATTGCCTAATATACTGAGATCAATAATAACTTTAATGAAAAGCTGAAATAACTGTTGTAATATGTAATGTTACATATGGCAAATTGAAAAAACCTCCACATGCAAGTAAATATGTAATCTAACAAAGTTTTGAAAGGATTAAAAAATTTTTAAATGACTGAGAAGCAAAAATAAGAAGGATAGGGGCTTTTTCTTGAAAATAAAACACTATTACAGTCACATAAGTGATCTGAAAATATCCTAGAATGATGTTTGTCTTAATGTAACTGCATTTCACATAACATGATAAGAAAATTATTTATAATTCAGGTAATTTTCTAAATTCCTCTTGGTCCCAGGGGAAGCCATTCCTACAGCTTTTCCTCAGTGTAAGGTTACCTCTCCACAAGGTTTGTGTTACCTTCAGATATATCAGTAGTATACGCTTACTCGTGTAATTTACATATTTGTTCAACATGTGTCCAATTTTCTTTTTAAAATTATTTATTTATTCATTTTTGACTGCACTGGGTCTTCGTTGCTGCATGCAGGCTTTCTCTAGTTGTGGCAAGCACGGGCTACTCTTCATTGCAGTGTGCAGGCTTCTCATTGCAGTGGCTTCTCTTGGTGTGGAGCATGGGCTTTAGGCGTGCAGGCTTCAGTAGTTGTGGCACAGGGGCTCAGTAGTTGTGGTGCACGGGCGTGTGGGATCTTCCCGGACCAGGGATCAAACCCGTGTCCCCCGCACTGGCAGGCGGATTCTCAACCACTGCGTCACCAGGGAAGTCCCTGTCCAATTTTCTCTATCTCTTTATAGCAATTCACTTTGGGGTGTCTTATAAGCTCCCAGTAACAGAAATGTCTCACAGAAAAGAGCTGAGTGATGGATAGCTGTTTTATATATATACCTTTGGAGTGGTGGCTACATTAATGATCAAATAAAATGATCCATTATTTTAAACTGCTTATTCTCTAATTCAAAGTAATGATTTATGTATGTAGTAAAAAATCAAAGCATGGCATAGTGAAATGCTTAAAATTCCTTAAGTGGAAATGGCATGCCAGTCTAAAAAAGGTACAAAAGCAAAGGAATTTATAAAAATCAAACCAATAACTAAGAGTACTATGTAGCTGCAGTATTTTTTTTAATTATTTTATTTATTTTTGGCTGCGTTGGGTCTTCTCTGCTGCATGAGGGCTTTCTCTAGCTGTGGTGAGTGGGGGCTACTCTTTGTTGCGGAGCGGGGGCTCTAGGCACGCGGGTTTCAGTAGTTGTGGCACACAGGCTCAGCAGTTACGGCTTGCGGGCTCTAGAACACAGGCTCAGTAGTTGTGGTGCACGGGCTTAGTTGCCCCGCAGCATGTGGGATCTTCCCGGACCAGGGCTCGAATATGTGTCCCCTGCATTGGCAGGTGGATTCTTCACCACTTCGCCACCAGGGAAGCCACTATGTAGCTGAATGCAAGTGGTACAGTGACACAGTTGACACAGTGAAGACAGGTGTGCTCTATCCTCTTCATAGCTCAAAGAGAGTAAATGAAGAAAATGTAGATACGTCCATACAGGATATCTTTCCTGGATGAGAATGAGAGGGACATCTACAGCGATATGATCCCAAGAACAAATACTTGACTCTGAGCAAGGCACAGTGCTAGGTGCTGTGAGACAGGTAAGAAGGGTGCTGTTTATATTAGCCAGGTTACTTAACGTCTCTGAGCCTTAGTTTCTGAGCCATCAAATGGAGATTATAATCTCGTAACACAACTGTGAAGAGGAAGAGGGCAAGGATGGAAAGCCCCTAACCAAGTGATCAGCTCACAGTGGTAGCTGTACTTGGTACAGTGATGGTGACCAGGATGGTGACAGCATCAGCAACAAAGGCAATGGCTAATGGCTGTTCTTGCCCTCAGAGAGCTCTCACCAGGGATGCTACATACACTTGCGTATACATGCTTGCCCTTCTGCATTCATGCTGAGCCTTGCCATGGATTTTTCCTGCAGACTGTAAACATGGCCTCTGACCCCTTCTCAGCATAGGTTCTAGGAACCAACAAATTGAAGTTTTCACAAAACATGACACTTATCTGCTATCCTGACTTTAGAGCATGGTTGTGAAGATATAACCGACAGTTAACAGTCACCCAAGTCTTCCTCTCTGTCAAGCACTCTTCTAGATATTTTATACGTGTTAAGTTCTCTAATCCTCTCGACAACCCTGTGATGGAGGTACTGTTATTAGCCCCACTTTTCGGATGAGAAGACGTGGCATGTTGATGTGAAAAGTTAAGTGCCATCCCTTACAGTAATTCTAGAGCCACGAGGCAGTTTTAATCACATGTCAAATTAGCTGTATGGGTGCTAACTGGTATAAATTCAAAAGAAAAAGAGAAAAATTACGTTTGTGTGATCTGAGAACATTTCACAGTGAAGGAAGAAATTAAAGCTGAAGAATGAGTAGGACCTGCTCAGGCAGAGAACAAAGGTATTACAGGTGAAGGAAAGAATGTGGACAAGGTTACAGAAATGGGAAAGCAGGAAGGAAGCACAGCTGGACCCGGTTGGGGAGGGGGCGAGAAGGGAAGGTGGTTTCAGGTCAGAAAATGAAAGACACAGCTGGAAAGTCAGGTGAGAACCCCAGTGGAAAAGGTTTGGAATCGCAGGGCATCTGCCTGAGGTTTCCCGTCTGTCGGCCATTCCCAAGTCTGCCTTGAGTTCATTATGCCCAGTGACATTGCCAAGCAGGGCCTGTGCACAGGTGGTCACCCGAGCACGGTGAATTTAAGGGTCTCGAAAGCCTCTAACAACAACAATCTCTCCACTACCAGTTTCACTAAGTACCTGCAATTCCAAACTGGAGTCAACATACTGATTGTCTGTATTTGACATGATTGGCAAGGTACAACCTAAAGCTCCAGTGAGCAATCAGAAACACCTGGGAAGCCTGTTGTAACACAGATTGCCAAGCCCCACACCCCAGAGTTTCCGACTCAGTAGGGGTGGGGTGAGGCCCAAGAATTTGCATTTCTAACAAATTTCCAAGTGACGCTTGATGCTACCGGTCCAGGGGCCACACTTTCAGAACCACTGACCTAAAAGAATAGACTGCAGAATGGGTAAATTCTGACTGTGGACAGAAAAATTCTGCATGGGGTTATCTTAAATAATAACTCACATTCCTACAGTTAAAGCAAAGGCAATAATTCATTGATAAAAAGTCAGCTACAGAACTGCAAAGAAGAGGAAAAAGGGTCTCTCAAGAGTTAATAAAATGACAACAACATTAACTAGTCTTCTAGCGAAGCACTAATTGCCTGTCATGTTGATAAAGTCTATAATAAAAGCTCTCATTTTTAGTTTTGAGTTCTGTGTCAATTTCAAGATTGTATTTTCTGTCTCACACAGGTATCTCCCCCTTTATATAAAAAGTTACTGAGAATTCCTGTTCTTATGATCAGTTTTGATATTTTGATCTTCTCTCTTTACCTATAAATATTTATACTGTGGGAAAGTTTTGAAACTTGAATTTATCTGGCTTTCAACATTTCTACAACAATCAAATTTGGTAGGAAAATAGATTTTTTTAATAAAGGGAGTAGGGGGCTTCCCTGGTGGTGCAGTGGTTGAGAGTCCACCTGCCGATGCAGGGGACACAGGTTCGTGCCCCGGTCCAGGAGGATCCCACATGCCACGGAGTGGCTGGGCCCGTGAGCCATGGCCGCTGAGCCTGCGCGTCCAGAGCCTGTGCTCCGCAACGGGAGAGGCCACAACAGTGAGAGGCCCGCGTATCACAAAAAAACAAACAAACGAAAACGGGAGTGGGGCCTTGCAGAAGTCAAGGCAATTGAAGAAGGGGCCTCATATTTCACCTTTTGAGGATTCTGCTTCCTTTTCATTCTTCTGGGGAAATAAAAAGGAATCATGTTTCCTTCATATCTCATACTTAAATCCGGTTTCCTACCATCAGTTAAATATCAACAGATTTCAAGTTAACACAAATGCTTGCAGGTTTCCATCTCTCCGACAGAAAGAAGTACCAGGTACAGACATGCCTGGTTCATGCTGTGAAGATGATGAACCACTCGTGTGGGGACTGCTCTCCTCTGGGTACGTGGTTGGAAAGAGGACACTGGGATCCACAGTGTCTTCCTCTGCCCTCGCCACTCCCTGCTTCAATTTCTGCCTAAGCAGTTTGGTTTGATCTCAGCTCATCTGGAATTTACCAAAAAGATACAATAATGGCTTCTTTTCTTACCTTTGGTATATGCCCTTAAGACCATATTATTTTTTTCCTGTTGAAAACTTCTTTTTGTAACAAAAATAAATAGTGCTCTGTAAGTAAGTCTGCAACCAACAAAAACAAGCTAAATTACCACTGAAAAACCTGTAGCACTGCTATGAGAAAGCAATGTAGAAGTAAACATTAAACATTTTGAAAGCACATACTGAGACTGAAAAATGTGTGATTTGTGACAGACTAAAGAGGTTTATAAAACTTAATTCACTTGAACATCCTTAGAAAGTGACAAAGGTTGTCAGAGCTATGATTTTTTTTGAGTTTTTTTCCTGTAAATATATGGGTTACACGGTGTTTACATTTGTCAAAACTTAGTGATACGTGTATTTCATTGTATGTAAATTTTACCTTAAAAGAAAACAGAACTGCAAACACATAATGAACTCTGGTAATGATATGCATGCTGAAGTATTTAAGGGGAAACTATTGACACCTGCAGCTTATCTTGCACTGCATCAAAATGGATTGATGGATGGAAGAATACATAGACATACATGTGATAAAGCAAGTATTTATGTTAATAACAGATCCTAGATGGCAGACATACAGATGTTCATTTTTACCGTTTCAACTTTTCTTCATGTTTGAAAAATTTCATAATAAAAGTGTTATGTTCTTAAAAAAGAAATATGAGATCATCATAGAAAAATATGAAAAACAACAGAAAGTATAAGAAAAAGAAAAACACCACACAGACACCTGGGATGATATTATATACCTTATTTTGTAACTTTTTTACCACTTAGCAATATATTATGAGCATTTTCCTAGCTCTTTAAGTATTCTTCCAAATGCAATGGAATTCCATTATACAGATGTAGCATTAATTTTTTCATCTTTATTGACGTATAATTGACAAGTAGAATTGTAATATATTTAAAGTATACAACATGATGATGTCAATATACATACGTATATTGTGAAGGATTCCCAAGATCAAGTTAATTAACACAACCATCATCTTTCACATTTACTTTTTTGGGAGGGTGGTAAGATGTAGCATAATTTAAAAGATAATTTGTTGTAGGACACTTGAGTTGTTTCTAATTCTTCATTATTTATTTGAGATAAGCAACCCATTATAGCCTTCTTCCTGCATATCTCTGATTATTTCCTTAGGATAAAGTCCTAGAAGTAAGATTTCTGGCTCAAAGGAAGGAAACATTTTAATATTTTTGATATATTTTGCTAAACTCTTCTCCAAAACACGTATCAATTTACATTTCTAACAGGAGTGTATCACAGATCATAGCTATACAGATGTATATTAAAATTTTAATTAAATGCTCCCATAAATAAAATTTATCTATAACCATTCTTTCTCCCAGAAGAACAAAGGCTCTTTTTAAAAGAGTCTACAATAAGCAAACCTAGTACCCAAATCTTGGTTTCTAAATATCATACTCCCAAATCAGGTACCCTGAATCAGGGCTTCCTGAAGAAATACCTGACTCCAGGAATGGAACTAACTGAGACTGGAACATCTTTTTGTGCCAGGGAGTATGAAAAGGCTAAAAAAATGATGAAGAAGTATCAAAAAGACATAGGAGCCAAATTTAAGGGACTCCTACTTGCTAAATCGGGAACAATTTAAGCATGAAAGTGAATAACGATAGTAATGAACTATAACATTTTGAATTTGAAAAAGAATCTGTAAGTCTACAATGAAGCAATAAATAAATGAATGAGTGAATAAGTGAAAAGTAAGGAAACAAGGAAGAAAGGCTCTCATTTATGCTAGAACCTTTTGCTTCCTACACAGTAACTGTCACAATAATATTTGATTCGAACAAGAATCGTCAATGGATGCTAAAAACATTGGGCAGTGTTTGTTGAGGGAAGATATTTACATAACCTCAAAGTATCTACCAATAGCTTAATTATTAATTACAAAGAGAAAACAGGTATTTTACTGGGGAGATATTGAGTGAGTCCCTCTTAATCAAGGGTTCAAAATTAATATCACCTACAATGGGACAAACTGACATCGGAGGTTTTCCATTAAGACACACCAGGGGCACATGTCCTATATAACATTCTTACCAAAACTAACATAACTTTAAACTAGGCAAGAGGGAGGGAAAATCAGATAAAGTCCAAATGAGGGACATTCTACAAAACTTTCCAGCACACTTCAAAAATGTCAAAGTGTAAAAGACAAAGAAAGGCAGAGAAACTGTTACAGATTAAAACAGACTAAGTAGATATATCACTAAATGCAGTATGTCAGTGGTCCCCAACCTTTCTGGCACCAGGGACCAGTTTCGTGGAAGGCAATTTTTCCACAGACTGGGGGTGGGGGGGAGTGGTGGGGGGTGGTTTCAGGATGATTCAAGCGCACTACGTTTATTGTGCACTTTATTTCTATTATTATTATATCAGCTCCACCTCAGACCATCAGGCATTAGATCCTGGAGGCTGGGGATCCCCCTGAAGTATGTGATCCTGGACTGGAACCTGGGTTGGGGAAAAAAATGCCATAAAAAGCCTTTACTGGGACAATTGGCAAAATTTGAAAATAGACTCGTACAATAGGTAAAAGTTTTGATAGTTGTATTACAGTTGTGTTCTTGGGAGAAGCTAAAGTATTTAGGGATAAAGGAACATAGCATCTGCAATTTACTCTCATGTTCAGTAAAAACTAAAATATGTATGAATATATATAAATCAATAATATATAAAGAGAAAGCAAATGTTGCAAAATGTTAATTAGTTATGATTCTAGGGGAAGGATATGCTAGAGTTCATGGTACTATCCTTCTAGTTTTTCACTAGGTGTAAAAGTTTTTTAAAAATGAAGTTTTACAAGATATGGAAGCAACCTAAGTGTCCATCAACAGACGAATGGATAAAGAAGATGTGGTATATGTACACAATGGAATACTACTCAGCCATAAAAAAGAATGAAAATCTTGCCATTTGCAACAACATGGATGGTCCTAGAGGGTATTATGCTTAGTGAAATAAGTCAGAGAAATCAAATACTGTTGCTATCACTTATATGTGGAATCTAAAAAATAAAACAAATGGATGAATATCAAAAAAATTAAGTTTTAAAGAACTACCAAGATTTTAAGTAAATGCCATTTTTCTTTCTTTTTTTCTAAATCAGAAAATAACATATACTCACTAAACTAGAGGTCTACGAATAAAGCAAAAATAAATAGCATTCCTCTATACTCTCACATAAGCAGAGTTAGAGTTTTGAATATATTTTCTCCACCTTTCACAAAACATATATTTAATCAGATATTAGGTCATTCTTTTTTTTTTTTTTTTTTTTTTGAGGTACGCAGGCCTCTCACTGTTGTGGCCTCTCCCGTTGCGGAGCACAGGCTCCGGACGCACAGGCTCAGCGGCCATGGCTCACGGGCCCAGCCGCTCCACGGCATGTGGGATCTTCCCGGACCGGGGCACGAACCTCTGTCCCCTGCATCGGCAGGCGGACTCTCAACCACTGCGTCACCAGGGAAGCCCTTAGGTCATTCTTAAAGAGTTCCGTGAGCGAGCTACCAACATATTAGTAAATGTTCCATCACTTCTAAAATTCATTGGCAAAAATGACCAAGTGACACAGGACTGAATCTATAAACTGGAAAAAATCCAGAGCTTATTACCTTTATCTTTTCACTGAGAAAACATCTAGCCACCAAGGCAATACATAGTTCATAAAGTATAACAAACATTCACATAAGAAATGCATATTTCCTTTCCAATAACTGCCAACCCCTAGCCAAAATTATTTACATCTTAAACGCATGTCAAGTCAGTAAGTGTGGGGATGCTTTGCAATAACTTACCATGTCTCTTTATCACGGACAGTCACTGATTAAATCAAGCTCCAAAGCTGAAACTGAGTTTCTGTTTTTCCTACTTAGAAGTTTATGAGGTATGCTCCTGCGGTTTACTGTAATCAACTCCAATTCTGAATGATACTCAGGTTAAATATCTACACAAGAGCAGGATTTGGCAGTTTCCAGTTCCTGTTTTCACCCCTGTGCTTTCCTATGTCATTTTCCTGGCTTTGTCAAAGACAGTCAAAAAAGGTATTGGGTATGGATGGGGGTGGAGTGAATGGGTTGCAATTATTGTCTTCCTATCAAAATCTATTTCATGTCTCATAAAGTCTTTCTCACATCCAACAATCACACAAGAACATGTTCATTGTACTGAAGTTGCATGATGCTTAAAAATATTTGAATATAAATACACTTCTTTGAATATAAATTTGATGGTACTGGTTTATTTTCTGCTCTTAGCTGGTCAACTAGAGGTTTCAGAGTTAAAAACTGGAGAACAGGGGGTCTGACCTGGGTTTCACCTGCCCCTACTGGGGCAGCTTAACATGTTTCTCAAAGCTGTATTTCTCAACCTGCAGAATGGGTACAATAATGCTGGCCTGTAAAGGGCTTAAGAGTTCACTAGATTAAAAAAACTAGGTTCAAGTCCACAGTAAGAAATGGTTTTATTATTTGGCTACTATTTAAAAAATTCGTTGATCAAGAAATGAGGGGAAGGAAACTTTTTCTACATAGTGCCCTTCGGTTTGGGGCACACATTGGCTTTAAAGGCTCTCACTTCTTAATGCTTTCCACAACCTACAGATACCCCCAAGGCAGAGTTATCTTAGTCTTTCTGACTTGGCTTCAACAATCGGAAACACAGATGGTGATTACACAGTCACACAGCAGTGCTGGGATGGAAGGCCACATAGTGCTTTCCACTTGGGTTTCCATCTCCAGTCAATTGCTATGGTTCACTGGTAGCAGTTAATGAAAAGAATGAAATCATTCAGGGAGGTTAAAAGATGTTTATGGAAAAGTTCACTTCAAAAAGATACTGAAAAGAACAATAAGAAGCCAAAACAGGACATAAGTAGAAATGACCAAAGCAAACTCCAGAGGGTAACTATTAAAAGTTATCAATGCCCTGAGCCCCTGCAGGTCAGCTCCACAACTAGCTTTATTGTGGAGTTTAGGTACCAAAAGGAATGTGGGGATGATGTGTCACTTTCCTAAGAAAGATAAAGGGCCTGTGTATACGTTTTGGGCTTGACTAGGACCAGCACAAATCCCAGACTCTGAAAGTTAAGACCTTTTTCCCATTTTACAACTAGGCCAGCTCTCTGTCTAGCATCTTTATTAAACAAAGTCCATCACTTTGGGCTTCAAGTAGAGGTGAAATGCAAGAAGCTGGTACTGCTTATATTTCAGTAGAAAAATAATGCTTTTTGTTTTTCAAAAGACAACTCCTGAGGACCACAAATTAATGGACAGAAAATGGAAAGGGGATGAAAACTTTACACACTACTCTTTACTGACCCCTCTTGGCTGACCCAGGGAAAAGCCTGAAGCCTGGGAAGGCCTGAAAGCTCACCTCCCCTGGACGAGAGCTCAGAGAACATTCGGTCTTTCACACCATGGAAAGAAATCCTCTCAGTTCAGATGAGCCCGAGTAAAATTCAACCCCCAGCACACGTGGCATTGGTTCCTATTTATGGAGCTCCCAGAATGGAAACTGGGAAACGGCCTCACGGATCAACCCCAAGGGCTCTGCTAGGTCTCTGGCAGCCTGAGACCTCTGACTCTAGGTTGAAAAGCTTACATAAGTGCTATCGTGACCACTTCTGATAGCAGGAAAAGACCTTACCTCTTTCTCTATCTTGAGTAGCTTCTTTACAGCCACCTCCTTGTCCTGTGATATCCATTTGGCTCGATAGACACTCCCAAAACTTCCTCCACCGCAGTTTTCGAAAAACTGCAAGTCATCAAATTTAATTTGCACAAAGGAGGTACCGAGAGACGACATCTCATAATGACAAAGTATTATACTTCCACGAAATCTATAGAGGGAAAGGAAAAGAAAGTTGGATTAGAAACATATTAGAATGAAACCTCTGTATTCCACTTTAGCTAACGTATACCAAGTCCTGCAGCACTTCCAGATAGGGCCTGATGACTTAGGAGGAAGAAAAGCAAGAGTAGAAGCAAATCAACATGAAAACACTTACCCTGGCAGCCCATGCAAAATTCAACAGCAACTTGTCCAGACTCTGAAACACAGCTGTCCGCAGAGAAATGGCTCAGATTCCCACGCCCCCACTGACAAAGCCCGCAGCACCACTTCTTGCACATCCCAAGCAGCTCTGCCTAAAGGCTACTGTGTCACCAGGTCTCCTTCCCCAAAGCCCCAACAAATGGGAAGCACGCCCTCAGCAGCAGGCTTGCACAGCTCTTCTGGCATCTGAGGCACGCCATCTCCCCGTGTTGTACTCACTTCACACAAAATATACATAACCTAAGCTTCTGAGCATGCTGGCACAGGAGGGCCCAGATGCTGCAAACTGAACGCGCATTCAGTGTTGGGATTTCAAAAGCAAGCGGTCAGCTTCGGGATGGAAGAAGAGCTGGCCAAGTGTTTTGCAGAAGTGGCTCCCTGGATTGTATCCTGGAGCAGAACTTCATTAAAGAGCAGAAAATTTGCCCTTGATCACAAAATATATTGTCATCCAGAGAACTCTGCCAAGAATGTTTTTTTAAAAATATTATGCTTGTTTCCAGAGGAACTGATTACCTCTCCCAGAGATTATTACAGTGATATTTTCTGCAGTCTAAGGAGTTTTACTATTCTCCAGGTAAGGGGTCATTCTTCACACCCTATACCAAACCACAGATTAGCAGGAAAAACAAAACAAAAACATACAAGCAAGAAAACGAAGGTCTAAAATTTTGAACTTGCATGAAAAGCAGATGGATAAAAAAGTCTGTATACATATTCTTCCCAAACTGTAAATCAGAATCTTATAATGAGGGAGCAAAAAGACAAATCCATATGTACAGGACATTCTACAAAACAACTCCCCTGGGGTCCTCATAATTGTCAATGTCATGAAAGATTAAAAAAAAAAAAAGCAGAGAAACTTAACAGCACACAGAAGACTTAAATATGATGACTAAATGCAATGCATAATCACTGACTAGATTCTGGATCCCCCCACCAAAACTACAGAAGTTATTAAGATTTTAGGGAAATCTGAATATTAACTATATATTAGATAATATTATTTTATCCGTGGCAAGTAATGGTATTTTGGTTTTGTAGAAGGATGTCCTTGCTCTTGAAAGATATACTGGGTGATGTATTAAAGTATGATATCTCCAAGTTAATTTAAAATGGTTCAATTCCCCCTCACCCTCCGAAAAAAGTGAATGGGTATAGAAAGGGAGGAAGCAAAATGTTAAGAACTGGTGAATCTAGGTGAAAGTTACATGGGCGTTTTACTACTCTTTCCATTTTTCTGTGGAGTTTGATTATTTTCCAAAGAAAAGGGTGGAGGGAGGCAGTTTGCACCTATATAGATTGACAAAATTTCTTCTTAAACAACTTGCAGCTTTGCAGAGTGATGTACACAGTAAGCTCAGAGATCTTAACGCGCAGCCATTCCATTTTAGGAACATCAGGTCACTGAAGAATGCTGATTTCTTAACAGAAGCCAAACTCAGCTCTACTTTGGGAAGAAGGCAAGAGAGAGGATTGTTTATCCTCTGCACTTTAAAAGATAGCTTAGAGTCTACATAAATAAACATAGTATCCAGATACAGTCTGTACCTATTGGCAGGGGTGGGGTGTTCCATTTTCTCTTGGAGACATTCCTGCTATACCCTTCAACTTCAGGCAATCTAGCTGGAATAGCTGCTCTAGGCCAGACTTGACTGGGACTTCCCTTCCCCATCATCCTCAGCATTTCCGTCACCTTTTCCTCTGTGGGAACACCTGTCCTTGGATCTCCTGGCTTCTCTTTCTTGGTTTATTCCCTTACTTTGACAGTGTACCGTCTCCCATTAGCTACCTGAACAGAGTGCCCAGGATGCAATTTTTTGGGAGAATCTGTATGTCTTAAAATGTCTTGATTGGTAGTATGGAATTACAGATAGGAAATAATCTCCTTATAATTTCCAAAGTACAATATTACCTCATACCCATCTAGTTTCTAATGTGTCTGTAGAGCAGCCTGAAGCTGCTCTGGTTATTAATTCTTTTTACATTATTTTTTTCCTTTTTGAAAGCTTTTAGGACCTTGTAGTCATCCCTGGAATCCTGAAATTAATAGGATATGCTTAGAGGTGAGTCTTTTTCATTCACTGGTGGGATACTCAGTATACTCTCCATCTGTGACTCATGTCTTTTAATTCCAGGAAATTTCCTTGTGAGCTCCCTTCACCACTTATAGCCACTTTTACTTCTTGTCTCTTCCCTCCCCAGACATGCAGGAGGACTGATTTGCAGTTGCCAGTACACGCTTTCACATCTCCACACCTCTGCACGGGCTAGTGTCTCTGCTTAGAATGCCTTTCCCTGCCCAGTGATGTCCCTGACCACCTCCTCTGGGCCTCACGAGCAGAGTTAATTCTCCTTCTGTACCACAGCCCCTGTTTTTATCCGTTCATCATTCCCACTTACTTCCCACCAGACTACACATTCTTTAAAGGCAAGACACGTTTCTATTTACACCTGGATCTTCAGCACCTACTACGCAGCTAGGTGCATCACACCTTTTCCATTAAAAAGTATGTACTGAATGAATGAATGAATAAATAAACGAATAAATAATTTCTGGCTATTCCTGTTATGCCTTTTGCAGCTGGAAAGATTCCAATCAGATTAAGTAAAATCTGAGAACTATAGTTTTTATAAGTGGCCCCCAGAGGATTCTGAAGAAAATCCTGATTTGGAAACAGCTGCCTAGGCTTCTTGGGAGACTGAGAACAGTATATTTGGGCTCTTCAGGATTAGGTGTCTCTGAGTCTGGAGGAGGGGGAGAGGAGGAGGGGGAGGGAAGAAATCCTTCCAGAACAAACAGATCTGAACCAGGATGAGGTCAATATGAATAAGTCTGAACCCTCTGGTGCAGAGCAAGTCCAGGGAATGTGGATGAACCGAGGCAGGATCAGTCCCACTTGAAACTGACCTAGGGGTGCCAGAGGGAGGCTGACCTCTGAGAAGCAAAGTTCTCCAGGATCTTCACCCTGAGATGAGGCAACCAGTCAGCTCTTCCCAGAATCACTGTTACTCATCCTGCCTTTGGTGATACATCCTGCCTTTTGGAAACTGGCTATGTATGAACGGAACTATATAATTACTTGAGGGTTTTACTGAGACCATAAAAAATTAGGTCCCATCTGATTACCAAAGAGACTAACAATTCTGGAGTGTATGAATATAGGTTTTAACTCCAGTGAGCTTGGCAAAGCATCATGGAGATAGCTGAAAAACCTGACTGAGATTCCCGCTGCCATCTATGTGACTGTCTGACACAACATATATTTACTTTTCCCTTTGAGCTTTCTCTCCTTTAAAATCATTATTCTAAGAGGATCAACTTATGACCAGAAGAATGGATAAACTGAACTACTGATTAACCATACTTCGAGCATCTTGGGGAAGCCTGCTACCTGATGAAATTATGTTCTAATTTTTCAGGTGTATTCTCCAATGAATAGACTAGAATTTAATAAGAGTCATTTACATAAATGTATTTACATAGTATACCCAATCAAATGATGTTTTCATCCCACCATGTTAAAACAATTGCTTTTACACAAGAAAGGCAATTTTTCTCCATGCAATAATTCCCAGTCCTAATTTTGTAGCATCCTAACTTTGGTTTCATAAACTCTCAAAGCTGTTTTAAATTTTAATGATAAGTATCTATCACAGAGCACTGAAGGGTAAGTTAGAACAGGGATATCACAAAAATGTATAAGAGGGTGTCAGAACTCTGAAAATACTGAAAATCACTAACTCAGTGGTTGAATCCAATCATTTGAGTACTTGAGTAGTAAGACTAATTTTTTTTTTTTTTAATTTTTAAAGATTTCCTTAGGAAACTGCCCGGCCATCCAGTGGTTAGGACTCCGCACTTTCACTGCCCGGGTCCTGGGTTCAATCCCTGGTCGGAGAACTAACATCTTGCAAGCCACAGGGCGTGGCCAAAAAGAAAAAAATTTCCTTACATTAAAATTTTAAAATATTTTAAAACTATTAATTACTGAAAGCATATATAGTACTATCAGGTAATTATCAAAAGTGGAACTATAGGGAGGAAGAAAAAAAACCTTATAGGGAGTATTACTTTACTTTCTAAAGTTTTTAGCTTTCCGATCCAAAAGAATGGACTTTTGCCCTGGATTTTAAAAAAAGAAAAAAAAAACCCCACAAATTTAGAATTAGATAGATGTGAGTTAGAACTCTGCCTCTACTTCTCAGTAACCTTGAATCAATCACTTTTCTCAGACCATGGCATTTCCAGACCCAATAAAGGAAATATCCATTCTGTTACCATGTGTCTCAAAATTGATAGCCCAAAAGCTATCAAGTTTGAACAGTATTATTTGACTTCTTTGATTTAAGTCTCACTTCCAAGTAACAGATATTTCAACACGGACACAGCATGATCCAGGGGAAAGACCCCAGTTCGATAGCTCTAGTAGCAAATCTGAACTGACTAGCTGCCAGGCCTTGGGCAGGGCACTGAGCCTTTCCGGCCTCAGCTTTCTCACTGGCAGTAATACCCATTCTGTGTAGTTGCTGAGAAGTGGGAGATGCTGTGAAAGGCCTTGCACAGTGCCCAGCACCCAGTATATAATACTCAATAAATGGAAACTATGGTTCTTTATTTTAAGAAATCTTGATATCATATTTAACCATCTATTTTTTCAGCCTTTGTAGTTAGGTATGTTTTCCTCTCCTGTTTTCAGAATTGTTTTATATTATATCTTCATTAGTTTTGCAGAACAACTATAAATAATGTATTGTTGATCCTTAAATCCCTATTTTGTGAGCTTCTTTGTGTACGTTTTATTTTTTTTCCCTCACTCCTCTAGTTGCTGCTCTTGGTTTTGGCCATTTTTGCAAGATCTATCTTCTTAGTAATATAATTTTCTTTTAAACATTTTTTTCATAAGGAGAATATTTAAGTTATTAAAAGACAATACTTTTATTTTTTGGCACTTTTTAGATACTAGAGTTTCTGGGACCTATTTAGTCAATTATAGCCCTCACTTTGGAAGGGTCTTAGAGTATACATTTCTGTGGTGGCCATTATCTTCTTTCAGATCTTATCTACTGCATATCAAATAGACTCAAGATACTTGCAAATCTTAATTAAAAAAATTAAATCTACTTATAAAAGGATTAGCTTTATTAGAAAAGAACTTTGGACTTTTTCTGGATTTTTCTATCTTTTAGGTTTATACAGGCCTATTATTTCTCAACTCAGATCCTTTTCTACCCCTAATTTACACTACTCTTCTTCCTCTCTTCACAAAAGTTAAAAGTCTATCTTCTGATACAATATAGAAGAAAAAAATTCATTTGTTTTGTCATGACCTGAATATGACAAAAAAAAACCCAAAACCCTTCAGTAAATTCTTTTGCCAAGCTCACTGCCCTAATATTTATTTATGCTAGTATTATTTCAGCCTCCTTAACACAGATTAGTAAATAAACTAATAAAAATGTGCTTCATCACCATGTACATAAAAACAATACCACTTGGATTGCAGGTCTGCAATTATTTATTTTTTCTGCAAGTCTTATCTTCAAAAAAATGGGGAAAGCTCTGGTTTGATGAATTTGTTTATAACACCAAGGTCAAAGATTCAAAGATTCTGTTCCTGAGCAGGACTGCTGTTCTGCTATGATAGATAAGATCTGTAAGACTAGCTGGAGACTGGGTATGAATAGAACTAACTAGTATTGTGTCTATTGTAGCTACATCCTTCCTTCCTCCCAGGCTGCTACCAGAAAGCAGACTGTCTTGTCTAGAATAGGTTGCTGGGCTCAGTGAAGAGGATCTTCAGTCATGGATATCTGAGAGAAGCCAACTTTAAGAGTCTAAAAAAACAGAAAAGCTATTGTTTCACTTTTTTTTTCCCCTCTCTCTTTTATCACATAAATAACATAGAACTCTCTAGTTAAAGCACAGATTAAAATTAAAATGAACTAGTTAAATGAGACATTATTTGTACTTTAATACTTCAGTTAATGAAAAGAGACTTCCATGAAATACTTTTCTTGCCAGAAATGTTGTTATGAGAAGCAAAATAGAGGAGGAACAGGAATGTAGGGGGCAGGGGCACTTATGCCACAGAAATGCCGTGTGTAAATGTGTCTGTGCTCAAACAGAAGCCCAACTAGGAAACTCGAAGTAGGTACAATCCAGGACATGGGTCACTGCAGGGGCTTCTCGTGTCGAATGATTAGAAGCTTCTAGCGTTGAATGACTGGAGGCATGAGGAAGAGAATGGGGCCAGAGTCTGACTAAAACAAAGGAGCATGGAGAGGGCACATTTCTATGGGCTGGCTGGAAGAGGAATACACAGGTGTTTGGGGATACGGGTGAGGGTAGGGGAGAAAGCCTGGTGAGTAAACACGGCTTATTCAGTCAGCAGGCCCATCCATCCCTAGATCCTGCTGCCACTCAGCTTTTATTTCTACTCTAGAACAGTTTGCTGTCAAACAGAAAGTATCTCACTTTCCTGGCTGCTAACAAACAGTACAATTTTGGACAAACCTAGAATGAAGGTTCCCTGAGAAAGGGAAATATGAGAGTTAAAAACTGGTAACCTTGATGTAACATGAAAAAAAAAAAATGGGGACATTAAAACTAGATAAGACCAAAGGAAGACTCTGTAGTATGTATCACCGAGCCTGAGGCAACGCTATCTGTGGACAAAAGTTACAGAAAGAATTCTGGGTTATTAGAGCTGCCTAACAAGGAAATATACCACCCCGTTTAGTAGTGAGTCCTCCATCACTGAGAGTGTTGAACGGGAGTGTGGGTAGGAGACAAGGAAAGCAGAATGACTCGTTTCACAAAGATCCACTCCAACCCTATGAGTACACCATGACTGACCTCTCCCTTCCCTTCTTAGGGATACAGTCATGAACCTGACACTGAGAGCCCCCTCGCTTGTGGAGGAACACAGTGATCAATACCAGCAATAGGGATAATGGAGATGACTGGGCATCCTCCTAAATTTCTCCTCCCAAATTGGCTGAGAAGGTGAGAGCCATATTTCAGACTTCTATCCTACAACTATCCTCCCCCCCTCCTCTTGACTTCCAACGCAAAGAGCTCTGCTGACCTCAAAAGCCACAGTATGACCACAGGAAAAAAAAAAAACTCTTTGGATGATGATCTACCCCCATTCTTTTCTCAGCATAATGGAATTGCATTACCCCGTGTGGCAGGCTGGTCTATGAAGCAGAGTGGTGCCGGTACCATTTACCAGAACCAGGACCATGCTCCTCAAATGTGGGTTAGCCCACAGGTGGAGTACCCAGTTCTGAGCAGAAGATGTATGAATAAACACACGTCTTACATCAGCGATTTTACTTTTAAGATTTGGAGGAATAAACTTGCTTAATGTCTGTTTGTATTGGTTTGTTCAATAAAGTCAAACAGTACAGAAGACAATGCCAAAGTCACATGAATTTTTAAGATTAAATGCAAGATTCGAAAAAAAGTGCTTGCTTACACTAGGGGTATTTATGGCTATACTTACAGATCCCTGAAGGAATATATTCTTCCCCACTTTTGGTAGAAAAGTTTAATAAGCAAAGATTTACTCCATGACCTTTAGGCAGTGATCCTTGCCTTCTCTTTTTGGTTTTCCTCTATGGAAGTCCAGAGATGAGTCCACAGAGAAGAATGTTGGTCCCTGAAGGCAATCTGTGCTCAAAATCGGCTGTAAGAATGGTTCCAATGTTGGTCTTCTAGGTCATAATCTTCCACCATTCCTACAGCTCCCAAACTGTTCAAATATAAATGCACTAATTTTCAGATTCTCCCCCCAAGAATATTACAAAGCTGTGTATAAACACAGAGGTACGCACAGAGCTGCTTTAGAAATCCTTATGTGCAAAGCAGGAGGATAGCTATGAAAACCTCCTAGCCCTACATACACACGTAAGTATGATTTGGGAACAGGGCAGGCTACCAAGGGCAAGCCTTAGCTGGGAACAGGTGAGACAGGCAGCTTTCTCTGTGTATAAATTGAGAGTGTGGAAAACCCCTTCTCTACCACTCAGTGATGGTGGCTAAAGTTCCTGGCACTGGCTCAAGCGTTTCCATGTGCTGTCTCATATCCTTCTGCTTATGAAGCAGGGATTACTGTCCTCAGTTTGCATGTGAGGAAACTGAGGATCAACCGTGTAAAAGTTGCCCAAGCCAACTACCTATCTTAAAGTGACACAACTGAAATTCAAATTCAGGTCTGACTTCAAAGTCATATCATTTTTTCCACCATATCATGTCTTTTTTCCACTATATCATTCTGCCTCCTCCTAATTTACCTTTTTTTCTTTAAACAATCTCTTTTCTTATTATAGTAATTACTAGATTGCTTATCATCCACCTAAAGTTCAATTTGAGGCTTTAATGGGATGCCGGGGTTAGGGTGTCAAATGCGTGGCTGCTTTGTTCTCACAGAATCTTCTACTGTGTTGGGATTACTTAACTGCTATTAGGGCATAATCGATGGTTCAGCTGTCTGTAGGAGGGTCTGACACAAAAGCACCCAGGTATCAGTCAAACCAATCTAAGCTCTAGCATTTATAGCTCTCTCTCCTTAACAGGTACAGTTTTATGGTCACAGCTGGAAGTTTGCTTATTTGTGTGTAGTGGGGCAAGGTTAACAGCCACAAAAGTAGCCTAAATCTTCCCTGCAGTAAGACCAAAAGGTGCCTTCGCTGTTCCTATTACATGTAGATAGACAAGACACCCTCCCTGTCAATCTGTCCTGGGTAGAATAAAATGGAAAACAAGTGATCCAAATTGATTTTTATTTCCAGCATCTCTGGATACAGATATAAGGCTATCTTATTCCAAGAAGGCCTATATCACCACAAACATCCTTTTCTGGTTTTAAAAAAAAATCATTGATTCTCTCCTTTCTTTTTTCTGAATCCATCAATTTCTAAAATCAACTGTCCACTTTTCTCTTTCACTCCACACTAATAGTTTCACTCCATGTCTGACCCCTTTTCATGAAACATCACTGTAAGTTCTCCAGTGTTTTCTCTGATGACTAGATTATTCACTTCACGCCCCTGTTAACTCCTGTTTATAATTTTGTAGCCCTATCAGTTTCACTGCTCATTCCGGATAGGCGCTCAGCCAATATACTGCCAATAACACTCACTCTTGTGCTAACTTAAAATACACAGCTTAGCCTGCCAAGTTTCCTTATTTGGCAAGAAGGTCCCTGAGTTCCCAAGATCTTTGACCATCCATTTTTAGATCCAAATCCTCAGTGCTTAATATTTCTCTCTTTCTCTCTTTCTCTTTGATTTGTCCTTATGTGTTCCCCAAAAGAATAAGAAAAAGAGATCAATCATCTATTTGCTTTCCTAGACAAGAAAAAAATGTCCTTGCCATTATGGTCGTTTACTCTGGAATTATTACCACTAAAACTTTTGATATAAACAATATTTTCCAGTTTAAAAAAATTCCCATAATAATCTCAAAAAAGTTATAATAAAAATTAAATTCTGAAAGATTAAAATAAACAGTACACATTGCTCTAAAAGACCATGTTTCTTTATCTTAATTCTCTCTTTCCAAACAAACTAAATTCGCATTCATTTACAATCTCCCAAATCTCTCACTATTGTAGCAGGAACATAAAACAAAGGCTCCACAAATGACTAAAACTATAATTAAAATGCAGCCATCCCATATTTTTTGAAAATCAAAAAACGACATGAAATTTCATTGTGGAGATGAGCCTACTACAAAGAAGACACTAACTGTCTTGGATTGCTTGTTTATTTTTTGTCTAAATGTGTCTGTAGGTTTGGTTCCACTGAATCCTAGCTGTTCACTTCAACGGAGGTCAGGAAAGCAAGAAGGCTCTCCTAAAACAGCTTTAAGGTTAAAATATGGATATACTTTTAACAACCACCGTAGCTCAAAAATCATAGAATTAATTCTGTAAGTCCATTCTAATACACTATCGTACATAAGAAGCTGTTTATTGTAATATCACTGGAATAGGACACTAAATGATGTTGCTTTCATTATTAAAGAAACTAACAAAAATAGTAATTAAGTTTCCCCATAAACACTGCTTATCCAAGACCCAGAGTCGCATCAGAAACATACATTTTCAACAATCTAACGATTGCCCCATTTTGTAGGAAATTCAATGTCCTCCGGCCAGTTTTGGATTAAAGTTTGTCTGCAAGCTGTCAGGAGCAAGCGAGGGGTGGCGGCCGCTTCAGCCTTCACCTCCGTCCTGGTGCAGGACCCCGAGCCCAGGAACCCGGGGACGCCACCCGGTCGGCAAAGCGGCCACCCCGACGCCCGCGGAAGGCACGAGCTCCACGCTGCCCGGGGCAGTGCAGGAGCCGCCGCTCTGGGCGGGAGGCGAGCTCCCGGGACGGCCGGCAGGAAAGCAGAAGTTAGTGGCCTCTCCTCGCACGCAAGCACCTCTGCCGGGAAGCGGCCTGCACCCTGCGCTGATTTGGGAGATTCGCGCCTCGCCTCTCGAGAGACGCCCGGGTCACCCCCGGCGAGGCCGGCGCTCCACGTCCGGGCAGGGGAGCGGCGGCCGGGAGGCGCCGCCCGCCGGGGCCGAGACCACCGGAGTCTCTCCGGCTGCGCCCCGCTCTTCCCGGCGCCAACTTCTGCCTGGGACCCGTGCGAACTTCCCGAGCCGCTTCCCGGCCGCGCAAGGGCGCGGGAACCGGGGACGCCAGCTCCGTGTCAGGCAGGGGTGCTCCGTGGAGGCCCTGACCCCGGCAAGGCCTGGGCCCGCGACGCCAGGACGAGTCGCGATCGCGGCGGGCCTGCTCAGCACCCTCACCCCCGCAGCCTCTGGCCTGGCCCCTTACCTGGCTCCCGGGCCGGGCGCGAGCAGCAGCCGGGGCCGCCGAGGTCCCGCGCGCGGCGAGGGCAGGGGCGGCGGTCGGGGTTCGAGAGGACTGCGGCCGGGTCGGCTCCCACGCTTTCCGCCCGAGTCAGGAGTTGAACATTCCGCGTCTCCGCCCGCGCCAATGAGGAAGACAGTCACGGCAACAGCACCACCTACCTCTGAGCGCGGAACGGCCGGGCCTCCCTGTCCGCGCCGCACACGCCAGCCGGCCCGGCCGCAGCGCAGAAGCGCCAGACTGCGAGGCGGGGGCGGGCGCTCGGGCTCCCAGGCTGCACCCCGAGGGCACCTTGCGCCGCGCGCCCTGGGACCCTCCCAGGCCGCCGCACCCCACAGACCGCACCCCATACCGCGGGGACGCGGATAGAGGGGGTATGCCTCTGCCTCCCTTTGTGCCTTCCCATCTTTTTAACAAGTTAACCACGTATTCCCTCAACTCATCCTTATCAACAAACATTTACTATGAAAAAGGCTCTACGATACAAAGACACGGGAGGCTCCTTCGTGCCGTACAAATGTTATCTGTTTGGGAAGGGGACCGACCGACGTGTACAGATATTTCGGGGGAGGTAGGGCTGAAGGCTGCCTCAGTGGAACCATCAGTAGATACCTACGGAATTTTGAGGAAGGGTCATGGTCTGCTGCCCTGGTTGATGACTTTAGCAAAGCAGAGTTCAGATGAGACTAGAATCCGCTCCAGGTGTGAGCAAAAGGTGGCAATCAGTACTGGGGAGAGAAGTTATGGTCAGTGGGGAGGACGGTTCTGTGGAGGAAATGGGAGACGAGGTTCTAAAAGTATGGGAGGGGAAGGGTAAGCTGTGACAAAGTGAGAGAGTGGCATGGACATATAAACACTACCAAACGTAAAATAGATAGCTAGTGGGAAGCAGCCGCATAGCACAGGGAGATCAGCTCGGTGCTTTGTGACCACCTAGAGGGGTGGGATAGGGAGGGTGGGATAGGGAGGGTGGGAGGGAGGGAGTCGCAAGAGGGAAGAGATATGGGAACATATGTATATGTATAACTGATTCACTTCGTTATAAAGCAGAAACTAACACACCATTGTAAAGCAATTATACTCCAATAAAGATGTTAAAAAAATAAAAGTATGGGAGGCATGATCCAGGGCTCACTGATTTCGAATCTTATCATCTATGGACACTGGGGAGCTGTGGAAAGTTAGAATCAAAGGGGTGAAGTAGGTGTCTGTGGTTTTTTGTTTGTTTGTTTGTTTGCGGTACGCGGGCCTCTCACTGTTGTGGCCTCTCCCATTGCGGAGCACAGGCTCCGGACGCGCAGGCTCAGCGGCCACGGCTCACGGGCCCAGCCGCTCCGCGGCACGTGGGATCTTCCCGGACCAGGGCACGAACCCGTTTCCCCTGCATCGGCAGGCGGACTCTCAACCACTGCGCCACCAGGGAAGCCCTGTGGTTTTGTTTTTTAATGGTGATTTCGAGAGAGAGCAGTCCAGGGTGGTTGTAGAATGTGTTGCTAGGGTGAAACTGGGACGCAGCATATTGTCACCAGCTGGTTATGCGAGTGTGAGGATGTGAGCTGGCGTATACAAAATAGAATTAGGAAAGAAGAAATGAACTTCAGAGACATGTTTCAGGAAGAGACCACAGGAATTGGTGATCCACTAGATGTGGAAAAGAAGAAAGAGAGATGACGCCACGATTTCAGACCTGGGTGACTAGAAGAATGATGGTGTCATTGACAGAAACAGAGATACCGGTGGAGTAGGAGCTGGCTTCCTGTTGCGTTTGAGGTCATGGGAGGAAAAACAGGTAGAGATGCAGCAGTTGAAATATGAAAATGATTCAGAAAAGAGGTCAGGAGGGAAATATAAAATTTGGAAATCATTCATATGGTTAAAGATATGGAAGTGGAGAGATGAGTGAATAGAGGTTAAAAAACCCCACTTTCTGGTCTGTGATTCAGATTAATTATTTGAATTGTCCCTTTGATAAAGACTAGGAGCTTCAGCATTGATAGATTCTATTTGGGGAACTGAGAAATTAGGATTGATGAAAACTGTCATGCTAAAAAAAAAAAATTCCTGATATGGGTAATCAAAGAATTCCAAAAGCCATCTAACCATTAAAGGGAAAACTAAGGCTCTTTAGCACAGACCTAGGTATAGGGTGACTCCAGTTATTTCACCTCAACTTCAAAGGCACTAGACTGTGATGGAAAGGACACTAGAATGGGAACAGAGAACCCGGCTTCTGGTTTTAGGCCTGCCACTTATCAGCTGGGGTATTTTGCTAGACAGGCCTCGGTTTCCTCCTCTGCAAAATAAGAAGGCCCAATTAAATGTTAGCTGAAGGTTCCAGCTTTGAAACTATGAATAATACTGCTTTAAATTTGGAGCATGTGTCATAATACGTTTAGCCACGATCCCCTTCCTTTCCATCCATTCTTTTCTTCATTTTATTTTTCTTCACATAAATTAGGCTAAGAACATAATAACCAGCAGGAACAGTGAATGCTAAAAAGTAGTCTCACAAATATGCTTAAATGATAACCTCGTAGGCACTCTCTTGTCTTCCCAATTAGGTTGCAAGCTCCTTGAGGTCATGTCTTATATGTTATTGTATCTGAAATAAATACATAGTAATTGTGTGATAAACTGATTTCTTCAAGTCTTATTTTTCTCTGGTCAACCTGCCTGTTTCCTTGTGACTATACTGATCTCTTTAGGCCCCAGACTTAATAAATATACTCTGGTGCTTATTCCCATGGTCGACTCTGCTTTGTCAGACTTTGAAATCTTTTTGAAAGCATATTGGTTAATTCTCACCAGGCAGAGTATAGGTTTACAAATGTAAATAGCAGTAACAGAAGAGACCTAGTCAAACCTCTCTTATCAAGCTTTCCTATTCCTTTACTTCACATGTCTCCATACTAAAAATAGATGTTCTTTCAGCAGTAAGGTGACTGAGGAGTCCTTAGCACCCTCTTATATCCAAGAATACCCTCCAAAGTAAACATGCAATGTCAGTAAAAACAGTGTATTTGCTATGCAAATATAGCTTAAAGAAAAAGTCTCCTAGCCCCTTATTCAATCAGATTGCTGTCCCTAAGCTCCTCTAAAATAGAAATTCTGGAACTGCTATCAGTGGATCAGAGAAATGCAGGTATAAATTCCATTAAGGGTGGAAGGAAAGGCAACTTAAAAGGAAGCAAAGTATTCTTCCCTCTCTTTATGGCAATAAGAGCTGTGATGCTGGTACCCAGAAGCATTTTTTCTAGCCATCTCAGTTCTCTATCTTAGATTGTGAGTGATCTGTGTCTGGATCATAACTAGGAATTAACCAGCTTTTATACAAAAGTTGATACTTTACCTTCTGCACAACTCTGGATCCCTGGGAAACGAATGCATACAATCAAACATCTTTTAAGATAAGTAGCCATTACCTTAAACTGACAAATAAAGCCCAGGTCACTTTTCAAGCTTAGATTTCACATCTAATTTGAGGACTGAAGAATTCACAGTCCTCACAAGAGTATTTTGGGTACCAAATTTGCTTAGGTGTTCCAGGATATGAAAGGAGCAATAGGGTGAGAAGAGAAATTGGGGACTTTTGCAAAGTTTATTCAACGAGCATTTACTGAACGACAGGCACTGTGCTGAGCTTTGCAATTATAGCAGTGACCCAGACGTGTTCCCCACTGTCACAGAGTTTTCAGAATGCAATAGAAAAGCCATTAAAGATACAAAAAGTGTGCTAAGTGGGCATATACGGGGACCTACAGCAGGACACCTTTTTGGAAAGCCATAAAAGACAAAGAAGCTTCCAAGACAAAGAAGCTCTAAGTCCATATGAGAAGAATAATGAGAATTTGCTGGACAGAAAGGTAGGAAAGCTATTCCAGGCAAAGGGAACAGCAAGTACAAAGGCCCAAGAGCATTTAACAAGTTCAAAGACTAAATCCCCTAGTAGCTAAGTAAAGACATTGCCAGGAGGGAATAATAATCCTCATAGTGGTAGTAATAGTAGTAGTGATAGCGGTACTAATAACAGTGTTGGCTAATATTTTCTGAGAACTCACGTGCCATGCACCGAGCTAAGAGTTTTACAAGCTCACTCTACCCAATCTTCAAAGTAACCCGACAAGGCAGTTTAAATCATCATCCCACACTGTAGAGCTGGAAGAAGTCTTGGAAATCTTAGGCAACTTGTCTTCCCTCAGGGAGCAAGACATAAACTTTAGGGCTTGCTCATTTCCACTAAGCAGTTCTCCAACTTTCTGGTCTCAGGGTTCCTTTATACTCTAAAAAATCCTTGAGATAAAGTAAATAAGCCATGGGGGTGGCTTATTAATATACAGCATAAGGTATATGGTCAATAATATTGTAATAATTTTGTATGGGGACAGTTACTAGACTTATTATGGTGATCCTTTCATAATGTATGCACATGCCAAATCACTATACCTGAAACTAACGTAACGTTGCATGTCAACAATATTTCAAAATAAATAAAATTTAAAAATAAATAAATAAGTCCTTGAGAACATCAAATAGCTTTTGTTTATGTGAGTTATACCTGTCAGTATTCATCACACAGGAAATTAAAACTGAAATCTTTTAATTCATTTAAAAATAACAAAGGCACATATATTAACGTAAATAACATATTTTAATGAAAAATAACTGTTGTCCAAAGTAAAAAAAGTTAGTGAGCAGTGTTATTGTTTTATATTTTTGCAAATATATCAGGCCTAATAGAAGACAGCTGATTCTCATATCTGCTTCTGCATTTAATCTATTCCAGTATCATATTACATTTACCCTGTGGAAGATTCCACTGTACACTCATAAGAGAGGACAGTCAAAATAACATCTTAGTATTCTTATGAGAAGAGTTTTTTTGTTTTTTTTTTTGGTACGCGGGCCTCTCACTGTTGTGGCCTCTCTCGTTGCGGAGCACAGGCTCCGGATGCGCAGGCTCAGCGGCCATGGCTCACGAGCCCAGCCGCTCCGCGGCATGTGGGATCTTCCCGGACCGGGGCACGAACCCTGTTCCCTGCATCGGTAGGCGGACTCTCAACCACTGCGCCACCAGGGAAGCCCCAGAAGGGGATTTTAACTGATGACAGTATAACATAAATTGCTGTTAGGCTGAAAACAGTCTAGAAGCTATACCCCCAAAGTGTTGATGTCACTAAGGGTGCAGTGTTATCTTAAGAAGGGATGTTGTTGGGCTCTCTCTAGCCTGCCCTTGTTCAACATTTCTACAACTTGGATGAAGACCTAAGTGGCATGCCTATCTAATTAGGGAATAACATGTATCTGGAAGGAATAGCTAACATATTACATAGTAGAATCATATCAAAACTTAAAAACTTATACTCACAAGCCTTTATTGACACCTCACTGCCTACTAAAGTTCCAGATCCTTAGGGCATATTTAAAACCTTCCATTAGCTCACCCAAATTTTCCTCCCCAACATTACCTCCCATCTTTGTGGGCTACATGCTGCCTCTCTCCCCCAGCACCTTTCACCTCCTTGGAATTTTCCTACCTCAGTTCTCATTCTTATCATCACATCTGGCCACCAAGAATACTGAGCTCTTCCTCCATCACAGGTGTGGCAGTGGCAGATTCTATTCAAAGAGAACATTACTGAAATCTAAGGGAAACATAAAATGTTATGATAATAGTCCAGTTTCTGAAACTGAGATTTCTGTCTTAGATCCAATACAGATAAGCTTTCATCCCCACATAACTGTATCTTAGACCCAGATGAGCTGGTAAAACATTATAGATACATTACTTGGTTTCTTAGGGTCTCCAGAGCTTCCAGCAGACACATGATGCTGTTTTTTGGATAAACCAAATTCTCAGACCCAAACTTCCAGACATTCTAGGAAGACCAATAGTATCATCCCACATGACATTCAGAATATCACCAATTTCTTGTATTTAGGCATATGTGATTAGGAAGGAGAACTCTTCTATTTGCTGGTATCTGGAAAAGCTAGAATTATATTTCATAAGGTAAGTATTAGTTTCATTTAATAACTGCTCATAAGCAATCAAGTGACAGCAACCACCTTCTATATAAAATTTTCAGGTACCTGTAGATTTTTCATGGCCCCTCTTTACCATAAACACCATTAGATGATGCCAATACATAACCACGTGTCTTCACTAGCCATTTTTTTCTCTTCAAAATGCAATTTTTAAAAAACTGATATGCCTGGTCTCTGTTTTCTTCATTTTTCTTGCCTCCAAAACGTCTACAACCAGGTGATATAGCTTTTCTGGTCTACCTAGAAAGGGGATAGAGGAAAGAGTGAAGGAATGACTACTTCCCAGCAGCTGGCTCAGGACCTCTCAAGAGTGGATTAACCAGTTTATTATAAACAGAAAATCCTGATCAAATTTCAAAGTCTCTTTTCCATCTACAATTCTTTTATATTATTCTTTTTCAAGTTGAAATTTTTCTAGCAAATATTTTTATAAGTTTTACTTGTTTTTTGTTTTTTGGGTTTTTTTTGCCACCATTGGCTTTTCTCTAACTTTTTAATGTCCATTTGTATTAAGCCCCTGTCCTTGTGGTTTGTAACACCTTCCAATTTACTATCAACTGCAAATTTCATTAACATGCTATTTACTCCCTCTTCCAGATCATTAATAAATGCTATTTTCTTATGTATTAAATTTTGCGGTCGAATAGATTTAATTTGCTGTTGTAATTTCAGTGCGTGTTTTCTAAAGATACAATGCAGTTAAGAATG
This sequence comes from Monodon monoceros, assembly GCF_005190385.1. NCBI lineage: Eukaryota > Metazoa > Chordata > Mammalia > Artiodactyla > Monodontidae > Monodon > Monodon monoceros. The sequence goes on from NW_021703772.1 coordinate 59,508,479, forward strand.
GTCTTAACATAGGCTTAAATCCATACCCAGTTTATAGTTATTTTACTATTATGCAATCCATTTGTGTTCTCTAATCAGCACTGTTGTGAGCTCCATTGAAGCAATAATCTATTGATTTTCTCTTCCTTCTTTTTCAATATAGTCATCATCTTGGCTTTAAATACACAGCAGTAGCAGAGTTAGAACTATTGTGTAGTTCTAACCCACCACTATTTATAAAAGGAAATTAAGTCTTTTTTCTCAGTGGATATTCTTCCACTGATAAAAGGAATATTCTAACATTAAAAATTATTTTATAACCATAATATTTGATTTTCCTATGCATGGCATCAATGTTCTAAAAAGAAACAGATTCTAGATTTTTAAAGCAAGTAAATGTAATGAATATCACATTTATATATATTAAATAGATATTTCATATAAATAGTATATAATATCTATATCTAGAGAGAGATATAGATACATTAGAAGTGTGTGTATGTATTTTCTTTTATAATAAATCAGCTCACTGACTCCCTGACTCCTAGAGACTCTGGGGTGACTTTGTTTTTTATAAAAGACTTAGACATGCCACCTTCAAATCAGAGAATGAGATTCATTAAGCCTTTGCTTCACTTTGTGTCACACATCATCCTACTTATTAGGGCCCTCAATAGTGGCAGTTTTCATTTTCAATGAGATGAGGCTTCCCACATGTCACTTAATGTTCACGTATTGAAATTTTTTTTTTTTAATTTATTTTTGGCTGCGTTGGGTGTTTGTTGCTGTCTGCGGGCACTCTCTAGTTGTAGCGAGCGGGGTCTACTCTTCCTTGCGGTGCACGGGCTTCTCATTGCGGTGGCTTCTCTTGTTGCGGAGCTCGGGATCTAGGCATGCGGTCTTCAGTAGTTGTGGCCCGTGGGCTTAGTTGCTCTGTAGCATGTGGGATCTTCCCAAACCAGGGATTGAACCCGTGTCCCCTGCATTGGCGGGCAGATTCTTAACCACTGCGCCACCAGGGAAGTCCCACATATTGAAATTTTAAATAATTTTTCAGGAGGTTAGTCTTCATGTTTGTATACAATTCAATACATAATATTTCCAGGAAATATTTTCTCTTCCCTCACTCTCAACCTCTCTCTCTTTTTTCCCCTTATAAAGTCAACTGAGTACAATCCCATGGTAATCTTTTCTTTTCCACATTGAGAAATTTAACCTCTAGATCTCAGTTTCCCCATCTGTGAATTTGTAACCAAGCAGGACCCTATGGGACCTTCCCGGGACAGACCCTTCCCCCATATTCTCTGCTTTAGCTCCTCTCTAAAGTGCCTAGATAAAAATATGTGATGCACGTTTCCTGAGTTGTTTTAGAGATCCTAAAACCACCACCATTGGAAGAAATTAACTACTTGATAATCGTGAGCATGTAGCCCCCAGAACTGCTGGCACCTGAGGATTGATAAAAACCCCTGTGACACAGCCTGTTACCTCACCATCAACCAATCAGAGTATTGTGGACGAGTTGGTTACACACCCTGTGACTCCCCTCCCTCACCTTGCCTTTAAAATGTGTCGACTGAAAACAAAATGCACAACATGAGAGTTGTGAGTTTAGATTTATTGGGGGCAAATTGAGGATTATAGCCCAGGACAGCATTTCAGATAGCTCTGAGAAACTGCTCCAAAGAGGCAGGGGGAAGGTCAGTATATATGTGATTTTGGTGAAGGGGGAGTACATGAAATTAAGCACATTTTTTGCAGAAGGTTGCTGCTAGTCATGAGGAGCAGACGTCATCATGAAGGATTTTAGCATTTTCCTAGATATGAGGAGATGCAAGAATTGGGCTCATAAAATCTTCTCCTGAAAATATCTAATGATCTGAAGACCTGTTCTGCCAGTTTTTCCCAGAGCACAGAGTGCCTCATTCCTGATCTCTGTCCTGAATTCCTTTCAAGGAGTGTTGAAGGTCAGTAGCTGCAGCGGCTCACGATTTAATCCTTGTAGAGGTAGATGGCAAGTGCCAATTTGTAGCTGGCAAATGCTTTCCTGAAATCCATAGGGGAGTTTGGCTTTTTGGACCCGAGCTGTCCTGAACTCCTTGCTTGGTGCCCTGCAATAAACGCTGCATTTTCCTTCACCACAACCCGGTGTCAGTAGATTGGCTTTACTATGCGCAGGTGAGGGGACGCGTTCGGTTCAGTAATAAGTTGTCCTCTCATAACTTGCCTCTTCATCTCGGAGTGTTGTCAAGTTCAAGTGAGATGATTCACGCAAATGTGTTTTATAAGTGATATAAAAGCAAATAAATGGTATTATTTTTTTTGAAACATAGTAAAGACAAATACAAACATTGTTTTCATTGAGAAATAAAAGCTGTTTTTCTAGAGATTTTCCATGTTGAACTTGCAGTAAATGTCCACTTTTCTGGCAAAAGACATACTATCCTCTCATAACTAGCTCTCAATAAAATTCAGTACTAAATTTAAGATTTGAAGAGGAAAATATCTGCATTTTAGATAACTAAACAACATGCAATTTTATATTCCAGGTTCAAAAATAGCTTCACAGTAGATCTCTGAGTTTAAAAAGACAAAAAAACAAGTAAAATCTGTTTTCCTATGGAAAACTCTTTTTCATTCTTTTTTCTTGCTTTTGAAGTCTGAAAGAGTTGAATTTTGGCTGAAAACATTAACTGATTTATTAATTTAATTTTCTATCCAGAGCAAAATTTCTATTGATTAAAGAATCCAAGAACCCTGGTTGGTAACAGCTGGGCTCCAGGAGGCCCTAGCCATGCCTGAGGGTGAGTGTTTGGAAGAGAACTCACCCAGCCCAGCCTGGGGACCAACCAGCTTGCAGAGGTGAGTCACGTGGTCCTCATCTTCTCGGTGAGTTTCAGCTGCTCAGCCAGGTCGCGGCTCTCCGGGAAGTCACAGAGCGGGGCGTCTGGCGGGCAGCTTCTACAGAGTTCTGGGTTTTACCCCACTCATCTTGGGGCGGCTTCTGCACGTCCAGGAGGGGGGCCGCCCCGCTGGCTTTGCATTTTCAAGAGACGGCTGGGCACCCTCGCGCTTCTCCTCGGCCAATTCGTGGAAAAAGTGGCCCATGCTCTCCAGAGCCACGTCGTCTCGGTGGAAATAGGAGCCCAGAGAGAGGTAGGTGTTGAAGGCCTGCAGATGCAGGTTGCCCGGGCCGTGGACGGTGACCTCCACCTCGGTGGAATAATTGTGACGAATCTGGGAGCTCATGGTTGATTGGGAATAAGGCGCTAAGCTCAAAAAATGGTGTTGGCTGGTCCTTGTGGCCGAGGATAGCTCAGTGGTTGGTTCTGAAGGCTGCGACTGGAAAAAGGTTGGAGCTTGGTCGGAGGCTGGAGCAAAGGGCGTCCCTGGGCCTGTTCTGTCCAAATACTGTTGAAGCAAGAGACAGATCCGCAGACTGCCAAGCTCACTGCCTCAGACTTTAATCAATATAAAAAATTATTACTGAGATACTGTCTTTTTTATCCACGTTCAGTTTCCAAAAATCTAGTATGTATTTTAAACTTTAGCAAGTCTCAATTTGAACTAGTCATATCTCAAGTACTTGACAGCCTCATGTGGCTAGTGGCTACTATGTTGGACAGTGCTTGCAGGTCTAGGAGTTTGGCTGACCAAATCTTCGGAAGGTAGCAGAAAGTTGCTTTAAATATATCTTCTGACTTATTTCCCCTTATTTTCCTCTTTTTTTTTTCCTTGCGGTATGCAGGCCTCTCACTGCTGTGGCCTCTCCTGTTGCAGAGCGCAGGCTCAGTGGTCATGGCTCACGGGCCCAGCCGCTCTGCGGCATGTGGGATCTTCCCGGACCGGGGCACGAACCCGCGTCTCCTGCATCAGCAGGCGGACTCTCAACCACTGCGCCACCAGGGAAGCCCCTCTTCCTTTTTTAAATTCAAAAAAAAAAATGAAGCAGGAACAAAATTTAGGTAACTGAAAAATCCTCCTAAAGAATGGTTAACTAAGTACTTACTGCTTTCACATATTACTTCATATTGAATGTTTCTACCTCATGAGTAACAATTTATGTGTGAAAAAAAGGTGGTTTTAAAATATCTACTCTAGGGCTTCCCTGGTGGTGCAGTGGTTGAGAGTCCGCCTGCTGATGCAGGAGACGCGGGTTCGTGCCCCGGTCCGGGAAGATCCCACATGCCGCGGAGCGGCTGTGCCCGTGAGCCATGGCCGCTGAGCCTGCGCGTCCGGAGCCTGTGCTCCGCAACGGGAGAGGCCACAACAGTGAGAGGCCGGCGTGCCGCAATAAAAAAAAAAAAAAAAAAAAAAAGTCTACTCTGTTATTCCAGTTGGAGGCTGGAGCTATTTCTGTTTATGGAATCTACGTGACTGTGCTGAATGCTAAACATCAGTGCTAACATTCTCTCCAGGTGGTAAATACTTTCCTTTATTGGGTCTTTAATGATGAAATAAACAGGAAAGGAAAAAAAAACATAAATGGATTTCACTATTCTATGCAGGTGAAAACCATGTTTGTCAATGTATTCTTTTCACAATAAAAAGTATTTGATCTGAGGGCCTCTATAATCCCAGGACACACAGTCGTTCTCTGTTGTATGACAACTTCCTGCCATGAATAATTATTTTCCAAAAGCGTATCAGGCCAGAGATGAAGCAGAGCGTGGGGGAACGAGTCCATGGTGACCTGAGGCAGATTTTTTCACTGGTAGGAATCAGTGGCTAGTTATCACCACCTGGCACTGGTAATGAGTCTAGTTGGGAAAACAAAGCTGCTGAGCATTCCACAGCAGGCTGTGCTGCGGCCCAGGTCTGGGGAGTCCTTTGGGGTCTGGTGAGCATGTGAAGAGACATTTTAAGGTGTTTTGATTATTACAGAAATCGAACTCTTAGTTCTTCAGTTGTAAAAGAAACTTGTTGGGAATGCCCTGGAGGTCTAGTGGTTAGGACTCGGCGCTTTCCCTGCAGAGGGCTGGGGTTCTATCCCTGGTTGGGGAGCTAAGATCCTACAAGCTGCACAGTGCAACCAAAATTCATTTTAATAATACAGTTTTATTGAACGTATATCTAAAATATTTTCAGCCTTTTTTTTTGGCTGCAAAAACTTTACTGTTCCCATTTGGCCCAAGGCTTGGGAGAGGGCCCCAGGGTGGTTACAAAGCTGCTTAGTGGCTGCAGAGACGGGGCTTCAGGCAGAAGCTCTGACGCGACAGGGGCTCCTCAGACGCTGCTGTGGGACAGGCTGGGACCTGGGACGCTTTACTGGAGTGCTTGCACCTGGACAAATGTCTCCTCCAGCAACAGAATACAAAGAAACTATAAGGGACTAAAAAAACTGCCTGCTTGCACAGTTGGGGCAAATTATGAACAAAGAGATACGAAAAGGACAAAACCCAACTGACACTTCAGAGGTGTGGGGAGCAAAAGCAGGATACTAGGCATGATCCCTGCTCACAGCACCACCAAAGGGATGGGCAGACCACCTAAGCTGCCCCTCCAGCCCCACCCACCGATCTACCCCTACCCTCACCCCATTTAAGGGACCAGTGCAACGCACCCTCGCCATTCCCAGGAACGAGCGAGGGCACCTGTTACTTGCTTTTGCTCCCTCATGCTGCAGCACGAGTCCCAATAAAGCCTTGCCTAAATTCCCCCTCTGGCCTCTTATCAATTTCTATTGATTAAAGAATCCAAGAACCCTGGTTGGTAACAGCTGGGCTCCAGAAGGCCCTAGCCATGCTTGAGGGTGAGTGTTTGGAAGAGAACTCACCCAGCCCAGCCTGGGGACCAACCAGCTTGCAAAGGTGAGTCACGTGGTCCTCATCTTCTCTGTGAGTTTCAGCTGCTCAGCCAGGTCGCGGCTCTCCGGGAAGTCACAGAGCGGGGCGTCTGGAGGGCAGCTTCCACAGAGTCCTGGGTTTTACCCCACTGATCTTGGGGTGGCTTCTGCACGTCCAGGAGGGGGGCCGCCCCGCTGGCTTTGCATTTTCAAGGCTGGGCACTCTCGGGCTACTCCTCGGCCAATTCGTGGAAAAAGTGGCCCACACTCTCCAGAGCCACGTCGTCTCGGTGGAAATAGGAGCCCAGAGAGAGGTAGGTGGTGAAGGCCTGCAGATGCAGGTTTCCTGGGCCGTGGGCGGTGACCTCCACCTCAGTGGAATAATTGTGACGAATCTGGGAGCTCATGGTTGATTGGGAATAAGGCGCTAAGCTCAAAAAATGGTGTTGGCTGGTCCTTGTGGCCGAGGATAGCTCAGTGGTTGGTTCTGAAGACTGCGACTGGAAAAAGGTTGTATAGTGGTCGGAGGTGTCAGTGAAAATAATCCGTAAACAATCAATAATAAGAATAGAAACGTTTTATTTGAGCCTAACTGAGGTCTAGCCCGGAATCCCACTTGCCAGATTACTCTGAGACTACTCCAGAGAAGGAGGGTTTTCCGCAGAGGTTTATATCTTGTCAGAACAAAGAACACTGAATAAGTCCGGATTACATTTCTTTAAGATTCCCAAAAAAAGAACAGGGAATTCCCTGGCGGTCCAGTGGTTAGGACTTCACGCTCTCGCAGGCAGGGGCCCAGGTTCAGTCCCTGGTCAGGGAACTAATATCCTGCAAGCTGCCCACTGCGGCCAAAACAAAACCAAAAAACAAAACAGATCAGCATGTACACAGTGAGTCAGTATGGTCTTGACACCTGGGAAGGCAGTCTTACATTCAAAGGAGTACCAACATTGACATCCCAGGAAGAGGGGCATTTAACCTTTAACATGGATATTATTTACTTCTGGTCAATGTGCCCTTTCCTTTAGTAAGTTTTTTTTAACATCTTTATTGGAGTATAATTGCTTTACGATGGTGTGTTAGTTTCTGCTGTATAACAAAGTGAATCAGCTATACATATACATATATCCCCATATCCTTTCCCTTTTGGGTCTCCCTCCCTCCCACACTCCCTATCCCACCCCTCTAGGTGGTCACATAGCGCGGAGCTGATCTCCCTGTGCTATGCGGCTGCTTCCCACTAGCTGTCTATCTTACATTTGGTAGTGTATATATGTCCATGCCACTCTCTCACTTCGTCCCAGCTTACTCTTCCCCCTCCCCGTGTCCTCAAGTCCATTGTCTATGTCTGTGTCTTTATCCTGTCCTGCCCCTAGGTTCTTCAGAACCTTTTTTTTTTTTTTAAGATACCATGTATATGTCTTAGCATAAGGTATTTGTTTTTCTGACTTACTTCACTCCGTATGACAGACTCTAGGTCCATCCACCTCACTACAAATAACTCAATTTCATTTCTTTTTATGGCTGAGTAATATTCCATGGTATATATGTGCCACATCTTCTTTATCCATTCATCTGTTGATGGACACTTAGCTTGCATCCATGCCCTGGCTATTATAAATAATGCTGCAATGAACATTGTGGTACATGACTCTGTTTGAATTATGGTTTTCTCAGGGTATATGCCCAGTAGTGGGATTGCTGTGTTGTATGGTAGTTCTATTTTTAGTTTTTAAAGGAACCTCCATACCGTTCTCTATAGTGGCTGTATCAATTTATATTCCCACCAACAGTGCAAGAGGGTTCCCTTTTCTCCACACCCTCTCCAGCATTTGTTGTTTGTAGATTTAATGATGATGCCAATTCTAACTGGTGTGAGGTGATACCTCATGGTAGTTTTGATTTGCATTTCTCTAATAATTAGTGATGTTGAGCAGCTTTTCATGTGCTTATTGGCCATCTGTATGTCTTCTTTGGAGAAATGTCTATTTAGGTCTTCTGCCCATTTTTGGATTGGGTTGTTTTTTAATATTGAGCTGCATGAGCTGTTTAAATATTTTGGAGATTAATCCTTTGTTGATTTGTTTGCAAATTTTTCTCCCATTCTGAGGGTTATCTTTTCGTCTTCTTTATCGTTTCCTTTGCTGTGCAAAAGCTTTGAAGTTTCATTAGGTCCCATTTGTTTATTTTTGTTTTTATTTCCATTTCTCTAGGAACTGGGTCAAAAAGGATCTTGCAAAAAAAAAAAAAGAAGGATCTTGCTGTGACTTAAGTCATGGAGTGTTCTGCCTCTGTTATCCTCTAAGAGTATTATAGTGTCTGGCCTTACATTTAGGTCTTTAATCCATTTTGAGTTTATTTTTGTGTGTGGTGTTAGGGAGTATTCTAATTTCATTCTTTTACATGTGACTGTCCAGTTTTCCCACACCACTTATTGAAGAGGCTGTCTTTTCTCCATTGTATATTCTTGCCTCCTTTATCAAAAATAAGGTGACCATATGTGCGTGGGTTTATCTCTGGGCTTTCTATCCTGTTCCATTGATCTATCTTTCTGTTTTTAATGTGCCAGTACCATACTGTCTTGATTACTGTAGCTTTGGAGTATAGTCTGAAGTCTGGGGGCCTGATTCCTCCAGTTCCGATTTTCTTTCTCAGGATTGCTTTGGGTATTCGGGGTCATTTGTGTTTCCATACAAATTGTGAACTTTTTTGTTCTAGTTCTGTGAAAAATTCCATTCGTAATTTGATAGGGATTGCATTGAATCTGGAGATTGCTTTGGGTAGTAGATTCATTTTCACAATGTTGATTCTTCCAATCCAAGAACATGGTATATCTCTCCATCTATTTGTATCATCTTTAATTTCTTTCATCAGTGTCTTATATTTTCTGCATACAGGTTTTTTTGTCTCCTTAGTTAGGTTTATTCCTTGTATTTTATTCTTTTTTGTTGCAGTGGTAAATGGGAGTGTTTCTTTAATTTCTCATTACATGTATATAGGAATGCAAGAGATTTCTGTACAGTAATTTTGTATCCTGCTACTCTATCAGACTCATTGATTAGCTCTAGTAGTTTTCTGGTAGCATCTTTAGGATTCTCTGTGTATGTATCATGTCATCTGCAAACAGTGACAGTTTTTCTTCTTCTTTTCCGATTTGGATTCCTTTTATTTCTTTTTTCTCTTCTGATTGCTGTGGCTAAAACTTCCAAAACTATGTTGAATAATAGTGGTGACAGTGGGCAACCTTGTCTTGTTCCTGATCTTAGTGGAAATGGTTTCAGTTTTTCACCATTGAGGACGATGTTGGCTGTGGGTTTGTCATATATGGCCTTTATTATGTTGAGGTTAAGTTCTCTCTGTGCCTACTTTCTGGAGGGTTTTTATCATAAATTGATGTTGAATTTTGTCAAAAGCTTTTTCTGCATCTATTGCAATCATCATGGTTTTTCTCCTTCAGTTTGTTAATATGGGGTATCACGTTGATTGATTTGCATATAATGCAGAATCTTTGCATTCCTGGGATAAACCCCACTTGATCATGGTGTATGATCCTTTTAATGTGCTGTTGGATTCTGTTTGCTAGTATTTTGTTGAGGATTTTTGCATCTGTGTTCATCCGTGATATTGGCCTGTAGTTTTCTTTTATGGCATCTTTGTCTGGTTTTGGTATCGGGATGTTAGTGGCCTCATAGAATGAGTTTGGGAGTGTTCATCCCTCTGCTATATTTGGAAGAGTTTGAGAAGGATAGGTGCTAGCTCTTCTCTAAATGTTTGATAGAATTCGCCTAAGAAGCCATCTGGTCCTGGGCTTTTGTTTGTTGCAAGAATTTTAATCACAGTTTCAATTTCAGTGCTTGTGATTGGTCTGTTTGTATTTTCTGTTTCTTCCTGGTTCAATCTTGGAAGTTTGTGCTTTTATAAAGCTGTGTCCATTTCTTCCAGGTTTTCCATTTTATTGGCATATAGTTGCTTGTAGTAATCTCTCATGATCCTTTGTATTTCTGCAGTGTCAGTTCTTCTTCTTTTTCATTTCTAATTCTATTGATTTGAGACTTCTCCCTTTTTTCTTTGTTTTTTTGTTTTTTGCTTACTTTTTATTTTAACATCTTTATTGGAGTATAATTGCTTTACAATGGTGTGTTAGTTTCTGCTTTATAACAAAGTGAATCAGTTATACATATACATATGTTTCCATATCTCTTCCCTCTTGCATCTTCCTCCCTCCCTCCCTCCCTCCCTCTCCTACCCCTCCAGGCGGTCACAAAGCACCGAGCTGATCTCCCTGTGCTATGCGGCTGCTTCCCACTAGCTATCTACCTTACGTTTTGTAGTGTATATATGTCCATGCCTCTCTCTCGCTTTGTCCCAGCTCACCCTTCCCCCTCCCCATATCCTCAAGTCCGTTCTCCAGTAGGTCTGTGTCTTTATTCCTGTCTTACCTCTAGGTTCTTCATGACATTTTTTTTTCTTAAATTCCATATATATGTGTTAGCATACGGTATTTGTCTTTCTCTTTCAGACTTACTTCACTCTGTATGACAGACTCTAGGTCTATCAACCTCATTACAAATAGCTCAATTTCATTTCTTTTTATGGCTGAGTAATATTCCATTGTATATATGTGTCACATCTTCTTTATCCATTCATCTGTCAATGGACACTTAGGTTGCTTCCATGTCCTGGCTACTATAATAGTGCTGCAATGAACACTGTGATACATGACTCTTTTTGAATTATGCTTTTCTCAGGGTATATGCCCAGTAGTGGGATTGCAGGGTCATATGGTAGTTCTATTTTTACTTTTTTAAGGAATCTCCGTACTGTTCTCCATAGTGGCTGAACCAATTCACATTCCCACCAGCAGTGCAGGAGTGTTCCCTTTTCTCCACACCTGCTCCAGCGTTTATTGTTTCTAGATTTTTTGATGATGGCCATTCTGACTGGTGTGAGATGATATCTCATTGTAGTTTTGATTTGCATTTCCCTAATGATTAATGATGTTGAGCATTCTTTCATGTGTTTGTTGGCAGTCTGTATATCTTCTTTGGAGAAATGTCTATTTAGGTCTGCCCATTTTTGCATTGGGTTGTTTTTTTTTTTGTTATTGAGCTGCATGAACTGCTTGTAAATTTTGGAAATTAATCCTTTGTCAGTTGCTTCATTTGCAGATATTTTCTCCCATTCTGAGGGTTGTCTTTTGGTCTTGTTTATGGTTTCCTTTGCTGTGCAAAAGCTTTGAAGTTTCATTAGGTCCCATTTGTTTATTTTTGTTTTTATTTCTGTTCCTCTAGGAGGTGGGTCAAAAAGGATCTTGCTGTGATTTATGTCATAGAGTGTCCTGCCTATGTTTTCCTGTAAGAGTTTGATAGTTTCTGGCCTTACATTTAGGTCTTTAATCCATTTGAGCTTATTTTTGTGTATGCTGTTAGGGAGTGATCGAATCTCATACTGTTACATGTACCTGTCCAGTTTTCCCAGCACCACTTATTAAAGTGGCTGTCCTTTCTCCACTGTACATTCCTGCCTCCTTTATCAAAGATAAGGTGACCATATGTGCATAGGTTTATCTCTGGGCTTTCTATCCTGTTACATTGATCTATCTTTCTGTTTTTGTGCCAGTACCATGCTGTCTTGATTACTGTAGCTCTGTAGTATAGTCTGAAGTCAGGGAGCCTGATTCCTCCAGCTCCGTTTTTCGTTCTCAAGATTGCTTTGGCTATTCGGGGTCTTTTGTGTTTGCATACAAATTGTGAAATTTTTTGTTCTAGTTCTGTGAAAAATGCCAGTGGTAGTTTGATAGGGATTGCGTTGAATCTGTAGATTGCTTTGGGTAGTAGAGTCATTTTCACAATGTTGATTCTTCCAATCCAAGAACATGGTATATCTCTCCATCTATTTGTATTATCTTTAATTTCTTTCATCAATGTCTTATAATTTTCTGCATACGGGTCTTTTGTCTCCTTAGGTAGGTTTATTCCTAGATATTTTATTCTTTTTGTTGCAATGGTAAATGGGAGTGTTTTCTTGATTTCACTTTCAGATTTTTCATCATTAGTGTATAGGAATGCAAGAGATTTCTGTGCATTAATTTTGTATTCTGCAACTTTACCAAATTCATTGATTAGCTCTGTAGTTTTCTGGTAGCATCTTTAGGCTTCCCTATGTATAGTATCGTGTCATCTGCAAACAGTGACAGCTTTACTTCTTCTTTTCCGATTTGGATTCCTTTTATTTCCTTTTCTTCTCTGATTGCTGTGGCTAAAACTTCCAAAACTATATTGAATAAGATTGGTGAGAGTGGGCAATGTTGTCTTGTTTCTGATCTTAGTGGAAATGATTTCAGTTTTTCACCATTGAGGATGATGTTGGCTGTGGGTTTGTCATATATGGCCTTTATTATGTTGAGGAAAGTTCCCTCTATGTCTACGTTCCGCAGGGTTTTTATCATAAATGGGTGTTGAATTTTGTCAAAAGCTTTCTCTGCATCTTTTGAGATGATCATATGGTTTTTCTCCTTCAGTTTGTTAATATGGTTTATCACATTGATTGATTTGCGTATATTGAAGAATCCTTGCATTCCTGGAATAAACCCCGCTTGATCATGGTGTATGATCCTTTTAATGTGCTGTTGGATTCTGTTTGCTAGTATTTTGTTGAGGATTTTTGCATCTGTGTTCATCTGATATTGGCCTGTAGTTTTCTTTTATGGCATCTTTGTCTGGTTTTGGTATCAGGGTGTTAGTGGCCTCATAGAATGAGTTTGGGAGTGTTCCTCCCTCTGCTATATTTTGGAAGAGTTTGAGAAGGATAGGTGCTAGCTCTTCTCTTAATGTTTGATAGAATTCGCCTGTGAAGCCATCTGGTCCTGGGCTTTTGTTTGTTGCAAGAATTTTAATCACAGTTTCAATTTCAGTGCTTGTGATTGGTCTGTTTGTATTTTCTGTTTCTTCCTGGTTCAATCTCGGAAGGTTGTACTTTTATAAAGCTGTGTCCATTTCTTCTAGGTTTTCCATTTTATTGGCATATAGTTGCTTGTAGTAATCTCTCATGATCCTTTGTATTTCTGCAGTGTCAGTTCTCCTTTTTCATTTCTAATTCTATGGATTTGAGCCTTCTCCCTTTTTTTCTTGATGAGTCTGGCTAATGGTTTATCAATTTTGTTTATCCTGTCAAAAACCAGCTTTGAGCTTTATTGATCTTTGTTATCGTTTCCTTCATTTCTTTTTCATTTATTTCTGATCTGATCTTTATGATTTCCTTCCTTCTGCTAACTTTGGGGGTTTTTTGCTCTCCTTTTTCTAATTGCTTTAGGTGTAAGTTTAGGTTGTTTAATAGAGGTTTTTTTTGTTTCTTGAGGTAGGATTATATTGCTATAAACTTCCCTTTAGAACTACTTCTGCTGCATCCCATATGTTTTGTGTTGTCGCGTTTTCATTGTCATTTGTTTCTGGGTATTTTTTGATTTCCTCTTTGATTTCTTCAGTGATCTCTTGGTTATTTAGTAATGTAGTTTGGGCTCCATGTGTTTATATTTTTTACAGATATTGTCCTCTAATTGATATCTAGTCTCATAGCATTGTGTTCAGAAAAGATACTTGATATGATTTCAGTTTTCTTAAATTTACCGAGGGTTTATTTGTGACCCAAGATATGATCTTTCCTGGAGAATATTCTGTCAGCACTTGAGAAGAAAATGTATTTTGCCACTTTTGTGAGGAATGTCCTATAAATATCAATTAAATCTCTTTGGTCTATTGTGCCATTTAAAGCTTGCGTTTCCTTATTTATTTTCATTTGGATGATCTGTCCATTGATGAAAGTGGGGTGTTAAAGTCCCCCACTATTACTGTGTTACTGTCGATTTCCCCTTTTATGGCTGTTAGTAATTGCCTTATGTTTTGAGATGCTCCTATGTTGGGTGCATAAATATTTACAATTGTTATATCTTCTTCTTGGATTGACCCCTTAATCATTATGTAGTGTCCTTCCTTGTCTCTTATAATAGTCTTTATTTTAAAGTCTATCTTGTCTGAAATGAGTATTGCTGCTCCAGCTTTCTTTTGATTCCTATTTGTATGGAATATCTTTTTCCATCCCCTCACTTTCAGTCTGTATGTGTCCCTGAGTCTGAAGTGGGTCTCTTATAGACAGCATATATACAGGTCTTGTTTCTGTATCCATTTAGCTAGTCTGTGTCTTTTGGTTGGAGCATTTAATCCATTTACATTTAAGGTAATTATAGGTATGTATGTTCCTGTTACCATTTTCTTAATTGTTTTGGGTTTGTTCTTGTAGGTCTTTTTGTTCTCCTGTGTTTCCCACTTACAGAAGTTCATTTAGCGTTTGTTGTAAAGCTTGTTTTGTGGTGCTAAATTCTCTTAGCTTTTGCTTGTCTGTAAAGATTTTGATTTCTTGTCAGATCTGAATGAGATCCTTGCTGGGTAGAGTAATCTTGGTTGTAGGTTTTTCCCTTTCATCACAAAAATGTCCTGCCACTCCCATCTGGCCTGCAGAGTTTCTGCTGAAAAATAAGCTGATAACCTTACGGGGATTCCCTTGTCTGTTATTTGTTGATTTTCCCTTGTGGCTTTTAATATTTTTTCTTTGTATTTAATTTTTGTTAGTTTGATTAATATGTGTCTCATTGTGTTTCTCCTTGGGTTTATCCTGTATGGGACTCTCTGAGCTTCCTGGACTTGATTGTCTATTTCCTTTCCTATGTTAGGGACGTTTTCGACTGCAGTCTCTTCAAATAATTTTTCAGGCCCTTTCCCTTTCCCTTCTTCTGGGCCACCTATAATTCGAATGTTGGTGCATTTTATGTTGTCCCAGAGGTCTCTGAGACTGTCCTAATTTCTTTCTATTCTCTTTTCTTTATTCTGCTCCTCGGCAGTTATTTCCACCATTCTGTCTTCCACCTCACTTCTCCGTTCTTCTGTCTCAGTTATTCTGCTGTTGATTCCTTCTAGTGTATTTTTCATTTCAGTTATTGTATTGTTCATCACTGATTGTTTTTTAGTTCTTCTAGGTACTTGTTAAACATTTCTTGTATCTTCTCGACCCATGCCTCCATTCTATTTCCAAGATCTTGGATCATCTTTACTATCATTAATCTGAGTTGTTTTTCAGATAGATTGCTTATTTCCTCTTCATTGATTTGGTCTTGTTAGATTGTACCTTGCTCCTTCATCTGCAGCATATTTCTCTGTCGTCTCATTTTGTCTAACTTACTGTGTTTGTGGTCTCCTTTCCACTGGCTGCAGGGACGTAATTCCTCTTGTTTCTGTTGTCTGCCCCGTGGTGAGTGAGCTTGGTCCAGGGGCTTGTGTAGGCTCCCTGGTGAGAGGGACTGATGCCTGAGCCCTGGTGGGTGGAGCTGAGTCTCTTCCCTCTGAAGGGCAGGGCCGCATCAGGTGGTTTTTTGGGGTGTCTGTTAGATTAGTACGACTTTAGGAAGCCTGTCTGCTGATGCGTGGGACTGTGTTCCTGTCTTGCTGGTTGTTTGGCATGAGGTCTCCAGCACTGGAGCCTGCAGGCAGTTGTGTGGGGCCGGGTCTTGGTGTTGATGTGGATACCCCTGAAAGTGTGCATGCCAATTAATATTCCCTGTGCCCAGGGATTCTCTGGCTGTCCAGTGTCCTGGACTTAGCCCTTCCCCCCAGGAGCCCAGGCTTGACCCCTAGCCAGGGAACCAAGAGCACACAAGCTGTGCAGTATGACCAGAGAAAAAAGAAAAGAAAAGAAGACAAACAAAACCCAAGACAAATAGCAAAAACAACAGCAAACAAATAGCAGCCACCACAACAGAGACACACAGAAAGAAAAAAAGAAAGAGAAAACAAAAACGAGAACAAACAAAAGAATTAAAGAATGAGAACAGTCAATCAGGACTAAACTAACAAAAACAAAAAATGAAAAATAAAAAAAACAAAGTAAACAACAAAAAAGCAAACATAAAATATATCCATAAAACCAATGAAAAAATAAAATAAAAAACAAAGAACAAAAACAAGAAAAATACAACAAAACAACAAAAAAGTAAAATAAAAATAGAAAAATAAAAAAATGTTTAAAAATTAAAAAAATTAAAATAAAAAATAAAAGGTAGGGCTTCCCTGGTGGTGCAGTGGTTGAGAGTCTGCCTGCCGATGCAGGGGACACGGGTTCATGCCCCGGTCTGGGAAGATCCCACATGCCACGGAGCGGCTAGGCCCGTGAGCCATGGCCACTGAGCCTGCGCGTCCAGAACCTGTGCTCCGCAACGGGAGAGGCCACAACAGTGAGAGGCCCGTGTACTGCAAAAAAATAAATAAATAAAAATAAAAAATAATAAAAGCAACAACACCAGAGACTGAACAAAATGGAACAAAAAAAGAATAATAGTAATAAGATTATTTTCCTGGGGCCTCTTCTGTCAGTGTCTTTGCTCCCACAGTGAGCCAGAGCCCACCTCTGCCTCTGCAGAAGGCCTTCCAATACCTCTAGGTACGTGTCTGGACCTGCTGTGGCCACTGTAGGGCCAGCTCAGACTCTGACCTGGCCCAACTCCCACGTGTACTTGCCCCCAAAGTCCATTGCTGTAAAGGCTAGGCCAGTCTAAATTGTGGGAATGCTCGTTGTCTATTAAGGTATTCCACAGATGCAGGATTTACCAAACTGATCCTGGGGATTTAATCTGTGGCTTGTGCAACTGCCCAGAGAGATTTCCTTTCCTCTTCCTTAGTCACACTGCCCCTGAGGCTCTGCTTTGGTTTTGACCCCATCTCTGTGTGTGTGCCACCCTCAGGCATCTGTTTCTTGCCCAGGTGAGAGGGAGTGAAAGCAGTAGCTTCTTGGGGCACACTTACTCACTCAAGCCGGGGAGCGGCACTGTGGCCACAGTTGGGGTGTGTGTGAGTTTCCTGTAGCGGCAGAACCAACAGGCAGTTGCAACAGACTGTGGTGTGCTCCCTCTGGCTGGAGCCCCTCCCAGTGCCTGCGGAGGCAGGAGCTGGCCTGTGGGGGCAGTGGCAGCCCTGCCCTCCCCCCACACACCTCTCAACACCAGTGCCTCGATTTTCAGGCAGACCATGCTTCTTCTCGGGGCACTCCCGGCCACGCATCCCCGCATTCCCATCCTCTCTGCTGTATCCACGCAGCCAACAGCACTCGTCTCCCTGGATCCATTCGCCAAACACCACCCTCTAGTACTCAGCCCCCACAGCATTGGCAGACTCTGTCCCAGGCAGGGGCACCCAGGGCTGATTCCCAAGGAGGCTTTGGGATGGGCGGTGCTCAAGCCCCTGAAGCCCATGGGTGGAGGAGACCCCGGCCTGAGGGGTGAATGAGCCCACTCAGATGGGAACCCCTCCCAGTGCCGGTGGCTGGGGAAAGGGGCTGTAATGGCGAGTCTGCCACTTGCACACTACTCAACAATGACACCTTGCTTCTATGGTGCCCCAGGCTTTTTCTGCAGACTTCGT
This sequence comes from Monodon monoceros, assembly GCF_005190385.1. NCBI lineage: Eukaryota > Metazoa > Chordata > Mammalia > Artiodactyla > Monodontidae > Monodon > Monodon monoceros. Next base: position 59,525,705 of record NW_021703772.1, read on the forward strand.
GGGGCTCCTTACTCCTGTCCCTTCAGGCTGTCTTTTCACAGCCAACAGCTGTCCCTTCCCTGTGTCCGTGCTCCAAATCCCATTTTCCAGCACCCGGCCCCCTTCGCAACAGGAGACTTGTGATTCAGGCTGGAATGCGCAGTGCTGTGGTGTAGACTATGCATGCAGTTCTTACTTTGTCCTGCCTTCCACAGACCATCCACTGCATTCTCCTTTGATCCCCCAAAGTTCTTTTTCTGTCCCAGCTGATTTCCCCACCGTGAGGAAGTTTTTCTGCATGTGGGGACTTCCCCTCACCTGCAGCTTACCGCCAGGGTTGCTGGTCCCTTTTTTGACTCCTCTTTTCTTTTGTTCTTCTTTCTCTCATCCTACCTGGTTGTGAGGGGATTTTTCTTGTCCTTTTACGTGTCCAAAGTCTTCTGCTAATGTTCAGCAGGTGCTCTATGAGAACTGTTCCATTTGTAGATGTATTCTTCTTTTTTTAAAACATTAAAAAAAATTCTATTAACTCTTCTTTTTTTAATATTTGTTTTATTTATTTGGTTGCGCCGGGTCTTTGTTGCGGCAGGTGTGCTCCTTAGTTGTGGCAGCCACGCTCCTTAGTTGCAATGCGCCAGCTCCTTAGTTGTGGCTCGCTGGCTCCTTAGTTGTTGCATGCAAACTCTTAGCTGTGGCATGCATGTGGGATCTAATTCCCTGACCAGGGATTGAACCCGGGCCCCCTGCATTGGAAGCATGTAGTCTTGACCACTGTGCCACCAGGAAGTCCCTGTAGATGTATTCTTGATGCACTTGTGAGAAGTGACGGATTCTGTGTCCTCCTATTCTGCCATCTTGACTCCTCCTGCCTAAATTGGTGAACTTGAAGTAAGCAGTTTGCTCTTCATAATTGGGTGGGCCTCATTCCATTAGTTGAAGATCTGAATAGAACAAAGAGGCTGGCCTCCTCAAGGAAGAGGGATTTCCCCAGCACACTGATTTGGAGTTTATCTGCACTGTCAGCTCTCCTGTGTCTCCAACCTGCTGGCCCACACTGCAGATTCCATATTGTGTGAGCCAATTCCTCATAGTAGCTCTCCTACATGTATACCCATTCTATTGGTGCTGTTTCTTGGGAGGAACCTGTCTAATACACACGGTAACTGATACACTTGCTGTTGTAGTTTATCTTTCCACTGAACCACCTCTTTCTTCACCCTTCTAAAACTGCTACATCTTGGCTAGCACAGAACCTGTCTCCCCCCAGAGCTGCTGAGTCTTCTACCCTCAGCCCTTTTTCCTGCTGAGGAGACCAAACCATCAGTGCACCTCCATTCCTTCTGGGTCCCTGTTGTTATCACACTAGAGACTCTTGCCACCTGCCTATGGCTAAAGTAGTGGATGGAGACCTCATGAGGGTCTTCTTGTAGCACCTGAGAATAGAAGAGGACTACAACCTATTCTGAAAAATTTTATGCCAACTTTTGTTCCAATTATTTTCTTGTTTTGGTCCTCATGTTGCAGAATTCCACTCTCCTCAACTCTCCCTGCTTAGGAAGAGTCTGAACCCTCCCCTGCTGAGTGGGGGAGACTATTGCAGAATTGGGCTGTGCTCACGTGCCCTGACCCCAGCCTCTCTAGACTCTTCCCTAAGTCTGGAGGTTCTCCCATGCCAATCAATACCCACACATTCACAATACCTTGTGCTCACTTCCCTTTAGAGCAGGGCTTTGGTCTTAATTTATCCAAATTTTAATTGCCTCAAGAACAACAATCCTAGCTTCCTGTAATCTTGACCTTCCCTAGCTGCTGGGCAAGCACATGCACAGAGCTGAAGCAAGGCAGGCACTTTTCCTATTCCCAAGCTGTTGTTCTCTTGGGGTTAGTAACATTTCCTCTAGTTCTCGCATCCTTTAGTGTCAAGCAGCAGGCAACAGTAGTCTAATAAATTAGCCAGCAGAGCAGCAAGGACAGACCAAGGTTCTGGAGCTGTGACTGCCTTTAGACCATCATGGCTTAAAGGAGGGCACAGTAACAAATGGAGGCTTCCTTCTCCATGCTTGGACACCCACATACTGAGCCCAGGGTCCTCGAGCCATTGCTTTTCCTAGCAGCCATGCCATACATTGTCAGCTTCCATCTCCAAGATGATGTAGAAAATCATGGGCTATGTCAAATGTAGCCCATAAAATGGTGCAGCAGCTGTGGAAGACAGTATGACAGTTCCTCAAAAAATTAAACATAGAATTACCATACAGTTCAGCAATTCCACTTCTAGGTATGTATCAAAAAAATTGAAAGCTGGGACTTGATAATTGAATACCCATGTACACAGCAGCATTATTCACAATGCCAAAAGATGGAAACAAACGAAATGTCTGTTGATGAATGAATGGATAAACAAAATGTGGTATATACATGAAATGCAATATTTTTCAGCCTTAAAAAGGAAGGAAATTCTGATACATGCTACAACGTGCATAAACCTTGAAAACATAATGCTAAGTGAAACAAGCCAGATGCAATATATATATGTGTGTGTATATATATATGTTCTTTTTCAAATTCTTTCAGATTATATTTTATTACAAAATACTGAATAAAGTTGCCTGTGCTATGTAATGGGACCTTGTTGTTTATTTCATATATAGTAGTTTGTATCTGCTAATCCCAACTCATTTATCCACCCCCTCCTTTTCCCTTTGGTAACTATAAGTTTGTTGTCTATCTGTGAGTCTGTTTCTGTTTTGTAAATAAGTTCATTTGTATCATCTTTTTAGATTCCACATGTGGTATGATATTTGTCTTTCTCTGTATGACTTATTTCACTTAGTATGATAATCTCTAGGCCCATCCATGTTGCTGCAAATGGCATTTTTTCATTCTTTTTTTATGGCTGAGTAATATTGCATTGTATGTATATGTGTGTATGTATGTAGGTGTGTGTATATGTATGTAGGTGTGTGTATATGTATGTTTGTATATTTATCACATCTTTATTCATTCATCTGTTGATGGACATTCAAGTTGATTACATGTCTTGTTTATTGTAAATAGTGCTGCTGTAAACACTGGGGTGCATGTCAGAATGGGGTTTTTATCTCCTTCCTCCCCTCGCTGAAGCGTTTTGTCAGCTCTTTCAGAGACTAGCTTTGTACCTGTTTGCTCCCTGGGGAAAAAACACATAACAGGTCTTCTGCCCATTTTTTGATTGGGTTGTTTGTTTTTTGATATTGAGCTGTGTGAACTGTTAGTGTATTTTGGAAATTAAGCCCTTGTTGGTCACATGGTTTACAAATATTTTCTGCCAGTCCATAGGTTGTCTTTTTGTTTTGTTTATGGTTTCCTTTGGTGTGCAAAAGCATTTAAGTTTAATTAGGTCCCATTTGTTTACTATTGCTTTTGTTTCCATTACTCTAGGAGATGGATCCAAAAACATATTGCTGTGACTTATGTCAAAGTGTGATCTGCCTATGTTTACCTCTAAGAGTTTTATAGTATCCAGTCTTACATTTAAGTCTTTGATCCGTTTTTTTTTTTTTTTTTTTTGTGGTATGTGGGCCTCTCACTGTTGTGGCCTCTCCTGTTGCAGAGCACAGGCTCCAGACGCGCAGGCTCAATGGCCATGGCTCACAGGCCTAGCCGCTCTGCGGCATGTGGGATCTTCTTGGACCGGGGCACGAACCTGTGTCCCCTGCATCGGCAGGCGGACTCTCAACCACTGCGCCACCAGGGAAGCCCTTTGATCCATTTTGAGTTTATTTTTGTGTATGGTAATAGAGAATGTTCTAATTTCATTCTTTTATATGTAGCTGTCCAGGTTTCCCAGCACCACTTACTGAAGAGACTGTCTTTTCTCCATTTTGTAGTCTTGCCTTCCTTTTTGTAGGTTAATTGACTGTAAGTACGTGGGTTTATTTCTGGTTTTCTATCCTGTTTCACTGATCAGTGTGTTTGTTTTTGTGCTGGTATCCTGCTTTTGATTACTGTAGCTTTGCAGTATAGTCTGAAGTCAGGGAACATGATTCGTCCAGCTCTGTTTTTCTTTCTCAAGATTGTCTTGGGTATTCAGGGTTTTTTGTGTTTCCATACAAATTTTAAAATTTTTTGTTCTAGTTCTGTGAAAAATGCTATTGTGATTCAATAGGGGTTGCATTGAATCTGTAGATTACCTTGGGTAGTATGGTCATTTTAACAATAAGGATCCTTCTAATCCAACAGCACAGTATATCTTTCCATCTGTTTGTGTCATCTTCAATTTCTTTCATGAGTCATAGTTTTTGGAGTACAGGTCTTTTGCCTCCTTAGGTAAGTTTATTCCTAGGTATTTCATTTTTTTTTTTTTAATTAAAATTTTTTTTAAAATTTATTTTTGGCGCATTGGGTCTTCATTGCTGTGTGTGGGCTTTTCTCTAGTTGCAGCAAGCGGGGGCTACTCTTTTTTTTTTTTGGGGGGGGCTACTCTTAATTGTGGTGTGCAGCCTTCTTCTGGTGGCTTCTTTTGTGGAGCACAGGCTCTAGGTGTGCAGGCTTCAGTAGTTGTGGCACGTGGGCTCAGTAGTTGTGTCTCGTGGGCTATAGAGCGCAGGCTCAGTAGTTGTGGTGTATGGGCTTACTTTCTCCGTGGCATGTAGAATCTTCCCAGGCCAGGGCTTGAACCTGTGTCCCCTGCATTGGCAGGCAGATTCTTAACCACTGTGCCACCAAAGAAGTCCCTAGTTCATTCTTTTGAATGTAATGGTAAATGGGATTGCTTCCTTAATTTCTCTCTGATACTCCATTGTTAGTGTATAAAAATGCAACAGATTTCTGTATATTAGTTTTGTATCCCGAAACTTACTGAATTCATTGATGAGCTCTAGTAGTTTTCTGGTGGCATCTTTAGGATTTTTTACGTACAGTATCATGTCATGTGCAAACAGGGACAGGTTTACTTCTTTTCCAATTTGGATTCCTTTTATTTGTTTTTCATCTCTGATTGCCATGGCTAAGACTTCCAAAATTATGCTGAACCAAAGTGGTGAGACTGGGTATCCTTCTCTTGTTCCTTGTCTTAGAGGGAATGCTTTCAGGTTTTCATCATTGAGTACAATGTTAGCTCTGGGTTTGTCATATATGGCCTTTATTATGTTGAGGCATGTTCCCTCTATGCCCACTTTCTGGAGAGTTTTTTTTTTTAAATCATAAATCGTTGAATTCTGTCAGAAGCTTTTTCTGCATCTATTGAGAGGATCATATGGTTTTTATTCTTCAGTTTGTTAATGTGATGCATTACATTGATTGATTTGCAGATACTGAAAAAATCATCCCTGCGATAAATCCCACTTGATTGTGGTGTATGATCCTGTTAATGTATTGTTGGATTTGGTTTACTGGTATTTTGTTGAGGGTTTTTGCATGTATGTTGATCAGTGATATTGGCCTGTAATTTTTCTTGTTGAAATCTTTGTCTGGTTTTGGTATCAGGTTGATGGTTGCCTCATAGAACGAGTTTGGGAGTGTTCCTTCCTCTGCAGTTTTTTGGAATAGTTTCAGAAGGATAGGTGTTAACTTTTCTCTAAATGTTTGATAGAATTCGCCTGTGAAGCCATCTGGTCCTGGACTTTTGTTTGTTGGGAGTTTAAAAATAACTGATTCAGGGCTTCCCTGGTGGCGCAGTGGTTGAGAGTCCGCCTGCCGATGCAGGGGACATGGGTCCGTGCCCTGGTCTGGGAGGATCCCACGTGCCGTGGAGCGGCTAGGCCCGTGAGCCGCTGAGCCTGTGTGTCCAGAGCCTATGCTCCGCAACGGGAGAGGCCACAACAGTGAGAGGCCTGCGTACTGCAAAAAAAAAAAAAAAAAAAAACTGATTCAGTTTCAGTACTGGTAATTGGTCTGTTCATATTTTCGATTTCTTCCTGGTTCAGTCTTGGGAGATTGTACCTTTCTAAGAATTTGTCCACTTCCTCTCATTGTCCATTTTATTGGTGTAGAGTTGCTCATAGCAGTTTCTTATGATCCTTTGTATATTTGTGGTGTCCGTTGTAACTTCTCCTTTTGCATTTCTGATTTTATTGGTTTGGGCCCTCCCTTTTTTTCTTGATGAGTCTAGCTAAAAGTTTATCAATTTTGTTTATCTTTTCAAAGAACCAGCTTTCAGTTTTATTGATCTTTTCTATTGTTTTCTTTGTTTCTATTTCATTTATTTCTGCTCTGATCTTTATGATTTCTTTCCTTCTACTAACTTTGGGTTTTGTTTGTTCTTTCTCTAGTTGCTTTAGGTATAAAGTTAGGTTTTTTTTTAAGATTAGGTTGTTTATTTCAGATTTTTCTTGTTTCCTTAGGTAAGCTTGTATTGCTAAAAACTTCCCTTTCAGAACTGCTATTCCTTATTTCAGTGCTTCTGAGATAAAAGAATGGGCTAGATGGCAGGGGAAGGCATCAATGGACACTCTAAAGGGAAAAAATATTTTTACTCAGACATAAATAAAACTTATATTTCAAAAAAAACCCTGCTTTTCTTGAGACCATAGGTTGTGTATCATCGTGTTTTTATTTTCATTTGTCTCTAGGTATTTTCTGATTTCCTCTTTGATTTCTTTAGTGATCCATTGGTTGGTTAGTAGCATATTGTTTAGCCTCCACATGTTTCTGTTTTCTGCAGTTTTTTCCTTGTAGTTTATTTCTAGTCCCATAGCATTGTTGTTGGACAAGATGCTTGATGTGATTTCAATTTTCTTAAATTTACTGAGTCCTGTTTTGTGGCCTAGCATGTGATCTATCCTGGAGAATGTTCCATGTGTACTTGAAAAGAATGTGTATTCTGCTGCTTTCAGATGGAATGCTCTTTAAATGTCAATGGTCCATCTGGTCCAATGTGTTATTTAAGACCTGTGTTTCCTATTTGATTTTCTGTCTGGTTGATCTGTCCATTGATAAAAGCGGGGTGTTAAAGTCCCTACTGTTTATTGTGTTATTGTTGATATCTCCTTTTACATCTGTTAATATTGCCTTATATATTGAGGTACTCCTATGTTGGGTGCATATATATTTACAATTGTTACATCTTCTTGGTTTAATCCTTTGATCATTATGCAGTGTCCTTCATTGTCTCTTACAACAGTCTCTTTTTTTCTGTGGGGCAGTGGGGAACAGTCTTTATTTTAAAATCTAAGTATCGCTACTCCAGCTTTCTTTTGATTTTCATTTGTGTGGCATACCTTTTTCCATCCCATCACTTATTCTGATTTTGGGCTGTGCCGTGCTGCTTGCAGAATCTTAGTTCCCTGACCAGAGATTGAACCTGGGCCCCAGCAGTGAAAGTGCTGAGTCCTAACCACTGGACTGCCAGGGAATTCCCCCCT
>NW_021703772.1:59533036-59634290 GCF_005190385.1 Monodon monoceros
TTTATTTATTTATTGGCCACACCCTGTGGCTTGTGGGATCTTACTTCCCTGACCATTTATTGAACCCGTGCCCTAGCAATGAAAGAGCCAAGTCCTAACCACTGGACTGCCAGGAAATTCCATCCTCCCCTCACTTTCAGTCTGCATGTGTCTCTAGATCTGAAGTGCATCTCTTGTAGGCAGGATATATTTGGGTCTTGTTTTTGTATCCATTCAGCCAACCTATGACTTTTGGTTGGAGTATTTAGTCCCTTTAAATTTAAGGTAATTATTGATATGTATGTTCTTATTGCCATTTTGTTAAGTGCTTTGGATTTGTTTTTGTAGGTCTTTTCCCCCCATCTTATTTTGTTCTCCTCTTGTGTTATTGGATGACTGTCATTAGTGTTATGTTTGGATTCCTTTTTCTTTTCTGTGTATGTCTATTACAGGTTTTAGGTTTGTGGTTACCATGAGCTTTTTGTATAGCAGTCTGTATATAAACAGGATTTTTTAAATGTGCTGATCTGTTAATTTCAAATGCACTTCATTTTTATTTTTTTTAACATTTTTATTGGAGTATAATTGCTTTACAATGGTGTGTTAGTTTCTGCTTTATAACAAAGTAAATCAGTTATTCATATACATATATCCCCATATCTCTTCCCTCTTGTGTCTCCTTCCCTCCCATCCTCCCTTTCCCACCCTTCTAGCTACTCACAAAGCACTGAGCTGATCTCCCTGTGCTATGTGACTACTTCCCACTAGCTATCTATTTTACATTTGGTAGTGTATATGTGTCCATATATACACTACCACTCTCTCACTTTGTCCCAGCTTACCCTTCCCCCTCCCCATGTCCTCAAGTCCATTCTCTAGTAGGTCTGTGTCTTTATTCCCATCTAGCCCCTAGGTTCTTCATGACTTTTGTTTTTTTTTTAGATTCCATATATATGTGTTAGCACACAGTATTTTTTTTCTCTTTCTGACTTACTTCACTCTGTATGAAAGACTCTAGGTCCATCCACCTCACTACAAATAACTCAATTTCATTTCTTTTTATGGCTGAATAATATTCCATTGTATATATGTGGCACATCTTATTTATCCATTCATCTGTCTATGGACACTTAGGTTGCTTCCATGTCCTGGCTATTGTAAATAGAGCTGCAGTGAACATTGTGGTACATGACTCTTTTTGAATTATGGTTTTCTCAGGGTATATGCCCAGTAGTGGGATTGCTGGGCCATATGGTAGTTCTATTTGTAGTTTTTTAAGGAACCTCCATACTGTTCTCCATAGTGGCTGTATCAATTTACATTCCCACCAGCAGTGTATGAGGGTTCCCTTTTCCCCACGCCCTCTCCAGCATTTGTTGTTTGCAGATTTTTTGATGATGGCCATTCTGACTGGTGTGAGATGATATCTCATTGTAGTTTTGATTTGCATTTCTCGAATGATTAATGATGTTGAGCATTCTTTCATGTGTTTGTTAGCAATCTGTATATCTTCTTTGGAGAAATATCTATTTAGGTCTTCTGCCCATTTTTGGATTTGTTTGTTTGTTTTTTGTTACAGAGCTGCATGACCTGCTTCTAAATTTTGGAGATTAATCCTTTGTCAGTTGCTTCATTTGCAAATATTTTCTCCCATTCTGAGAGTTGTCTTTTTGTCTTGTTTATGGTTTCCTTTCCTGTGCAAAAGCTTTGAAGTTTCATTAGGTCCCATTTTAAAATTTCTTTTATTTCCATTTCTCTAGGAGCTGGGTCCAAAAGGATCTTGCTCTCATAGAGTGTCCTGCCTATGTTTTCCTCTAAGAGTTCGATAGTGTCTGGCATTACATTTAGGTCTTTAATCCATTTTGAGTTTATTTTTGTGTATGGTGTAAGGGAGTGTTCTAATTTCATTCTTTTACATGTAGCTGTCCAGTTTTCCCAGCACCACTTATTGAAGAGGCTGTCTTTTCTCCATTATATTCTTGCCTGTTTTATCAAAAATAAAGTGACCATATGTGCATGGGTTTATCTCTGGGCTTTCTATCCTGTTCCATTGATTATATTTCTGATTTTTTGTGCCAGTACCATACTGTCTTGATTACTGTAGCTTTGTAGTATAGTCTGAAGTCAGGGAGCCTGATTCCTAGAGCTCCATTTTTCTTTCTCAAGATTGTTTTGGCTATTCGGGGGTCTTGTGAGTTTCCATACAAATTGTGAAATTTTTTGTTCTAGTTCTCTGAAAAATGCCAATGGTAGTTTGATAGGGATTGTATTGAATCTGTAGATTGCTTTGGGTACTATAGTCATTTTCACAATGTTGATTCTTCCAATCCAAGAACATGGTATATCCCTCCGTTTATTTGTATCATCTTTAATTTCTTTCATCAGTGTCTTATAATTTTCTGCATACAGGTCTTTTGTCTTCTTAGGTAGATTTATTCCTAGGTATTTTATTCTTTTTGTTGCAGTGCTAAGTGGGAGTGTTTTCTTAATTTCACTTTGAGATTTTTCATCATTAGTGTATAGGAATGCCAGAGATTTCTGTGCATTAACTTTGTATTCTGCTACTCTACCAAATTCATTGATTAGCTCTAGTAGTTTTCTGATAGCATCTTTAGGATTCTCTATGTGTATTGTCATGTCATCTGCAGACAGTGACAGCTTTACTTCTTCTTTTCCAATTTGGATTCCTTTATTTCTTTTTCTCCTCTGATTGCGGTGGCTAAAACTTCCAAAACTATGTTGAATAATAGTGGTGAGAGTGGGCAACCTTGTCTTGTTCCTGATCTTAGTGGAAATGGTTTCAGTTTTTCACCATTGAGGACGATGTTGGCTGTAGGTTTGTCATATATATGGCCTTTATTATGTTGAGGTGAGTTCCCTCTATGCCTGCTTTCTGGAGGGTTTTTATCATAAATGGGTGTTGAATTTTGTTTAAAGCTTTCTTTGCATCTATTGAGATGATCATATAGTTTTTCTCCTTCAGTTTATTAATATGGTGTATGACACTGATTTGTGTATATTGAAGAATTCTTGCATTCCTGGGGTAAACCCCAGTTGATCATGGTGTATGATCCTTTTAATGTGCTGTTGGATTCTGTTTGCTAGTATTTTGTTGAGGATTTTTGCATCTATGTTCATCAGTGATATTGGCCTGTAGTTTTCTTTTCTTGTGACACCTTTGTCTGGTTTTGGTATCAGGGCGTTGGTGGCCTCAAAGAATGAGTTTGGGAGTGTTCCTCCCTCTGCTGTGCTTTGGAAGAGTTTGAGAAGGATAGGTGTTAGCTCTTCCCTAAATGTTTGATAGAATTTGCCTGTGAAGCCATCTGGTCCTGGGCTTTTGTTTGTTGGAAGATTTTTAATCACAGTTTCAATTTCAGTGCTTGTGATTGGTCTGTTCATACTTCCTATTTCTTCCTGGTTCAGTCTTGGAAGGTTGTGCATTTCTAAGAATTTGTCCATTTCTTCCAGGTTGTCCATTTTATTGGCATAGAGTTGCTTGTAGTAATCTCTCATGACCCTTTGTATTTCTGTAGTGTCAGTTGTTGCTTCTCCTTTTTCATTTCTAATTCTGTTGATTTGAGTCTTCTCCCACTTTTTCTTGATGAGTCTGGCTAATGGTTTATCAATATTGTTTATCCTGTCAAAAACCAGCTTTTAGCTTTATTGATCTTTGCTATCGTTTCCTTCATTTCTTTTTCATTTAATTCTGATCTGATTTTTATGATTTCTTTCCTTATGCTAACTTTGGGGTGTTCTTGTTCTTCTTTCTCTAATTGCTTTAGGTGTAAGGTTAGGTTGTTTATTTGTGATGTTTATTTCTTAAGGTAGGATTGTAGTGCTATAAACTTTCCTCTTAGAACTGCTTTTGCTGCATCCCATAGGATTTGTGTCATCGTGTTTTCATTGTCATTTGTTTCTAGGTATTTTTTATTTCCTCTTTGATTTCTTCAGTGATCTCTTGGTTATTAAGTAGTGTACTGTTTATCCTCCATGTGTTTGTACATTTTACAGATTTTTTTAAACATCTTTATTGGAGTATAATTGCTTTACAATGGTGTGTTAGTTTCTGCTTTACAACAGCATGAATCAGTTATATATATACATATGTTCCCATATCTCTTCCCTCTTGTGCCTCCCACACTCCCTATCCCACCCCTCCAGGCAGTCACAAAGCACCGAGCTGATCTCCCTCTGCTGTGCAGCTGCTACCCACTAGCTATCTACCTTATGTTTGGTAGTGTATATATGTCCATGCCTCTCTCTTGCTTTGTCACAGCTTACCCTTCCCCCTCCCCATATCCTCAAGTCCATTCTCTAGGAGGTCTGTGTCTTTATTCCTGTCTTACCCTTAGGTTTTTCATGACATTTTTTTTCTTAAATTCCATATATATGTGTTAGCATACGGTATTTGTCTCTCTCTTTCTGACTTACTTCACTCTGTATGACAGATTCTAGGTCTATCCACCTCATTACAAATAGCTCAATTTTGTTCCTTTTTATGGCTGAGTAATATTTCATTGTATATATGTGCCACATCTTCTTTATCCATTCATCCGATGATGGACACTTAGGTTGTTTCCATCTCTGGGCTATTGTAAATAGAGCTGCAATGAACATTTTGGTACATGACTCTTTTTGAATTTTGGTTTTCTCAGGGTATATGCCCAGTAGTGGGATTGCTGGGTCATATGGTAGTTCTATTGGCAGTTTTTTAAGGAACCTCCATACTGTTCTCCACAGTGGCTGTATCAATTTACATTCCCACCAACAGTGCAAGAGGGTTCCCTTTTCTCCACTGCCTCTCCAGCATTTATTGTTTCCAGATTTTTTGATGATGGCCATTCTGACTGGTGTGAGATGATATCTCATTGTAGTTTTGATTTGCATTTCTCTAATGATTAATGATGTTGAGCATTCTTTCATGTGTCTATTGGCAGTCTGTAGGTCTTCTTTGGAGAAATATCTATTTAGGTCTTCTGCCCATTTTTGGATTGGGTTATTTGCTTTTTTGTTATTAAGCTGCATGAGCTGCCTATAAATTTTGGAGATTAATCCTTTGTCAGTTGCTTCATTGGCAAATATTTTCTCCCATTCTGAGGGTTGTCTTTTCGTCTTGTTTATGGTTTCTTTTGCTGTGCAAAAGCTTTGAAGTTTCATTAGGTCCCATTTGTTTATTTTTGTTTTTTATTTCCATTTCTCTAGGAGCTGGGTCCAAAAGGATCTTGCTGTGCTTTATGTCATATAGTGTCCTGCCTATATTTTCCTCTAAGAGTTTGATAGTGTCTGGCATTACATTTAGGTCTTTAATCCATTTTGAGCTTATTTTTGTGTATGCTGTTAGGGAGTGATCGAATCTCATACTTTTACATGTAGCTGTCCAGTTTTCCCATCACCACTTATTGAAGAGGCTGTCCTTTCTCCAGTGTACATTCCTGCTTCCTTTATCAAAGATAAAGTGACCATATGTGCGTGGGTTTATCTCTCGGCTTTCTATCCTGTTCCATTGATCTATCTTTGTTTTTGTGCCGGTACCATACTGTCTTGATTACTGTAGCTTTGTAGTATAGTCTGAAGTCAGGGATCCTGATTCCTCCAGCTCCGTTTTTTGTTCTCAAGATTGCTTTGGCTATTCGGGGTCTTTTGTGTTTCCATACAAATTGTGAAATTTTTTGTTCTAGTTCTGTGAAAAATGCCAGTGGTAGTTTGATAGGGATTGCATTGAATCTGTAGATTGCTTTGGGTAGTAGATTCATTTTCACAATGTTGATTCTTCCAATCCAAGAACATGGTATATCTCTCCATCTATTTGTATCATCTTTAATTTCTTTCATCAGTGTCTTATAGTTTTCTGCATACAGGTCTTTTGTCTCCTTAGGTAGGTTTATTCCTAGTTATTTTATTCTTTTTGTTGCAGTGGTAAATGGGAGTGTTTTCTTGATTTCATTTTCAGATTTTTCATCATTAGTGTATAGGAATGCCAGAGATTTCTGTGCATTAATTTTGTATCCTGCTACTTTACCAAATTCATTGATTAGCTCTAGTAGTTTTCTGGTAGCATATTTAGGATTCTCTATGTATAGTATCATGTCATCTGCAAACAGTGACAGCTTTACTTCTTCTTTTCCGATTTGGATTCCTTTTGTTTCCTTTTCTTCTCCGATTGCTGCGGCTAAAACTTCCAAAACTATGTTGAATAAGAGTGGTGAGAGTGGGCAACCTTGTCTTGTTCCTGATCTTAGTGGAAATGCTTTCAGTTTTTCACCATTGAGGACGATGTTGGCTGTGGGTTTGTCATATATGGCCTTTCTTATTTTGAGGAAAGTTCCCTCTATGCCTACTTTCTGCAGGGTTTTTATCATAAATGGGTGTTGAATTTTGTCAAAAGCTTTCTCTACATCTATTGAGATGATCATATGGTTTTCCTCCTTCAATTTGTTAATATGGTGTATCACGTTGATTGATTTGCGTATATTGAAGAATCCTTGCATTCCTGGAATAAACCCCACTTGATCATGGTGTATGATCCTTTTAATGTGCTGTTGGATTCTGTTTGCTAGTATTTTGAGGATTTTTGCATCTATGTTCATCAGTGATATTGGCCTGTAGTTTTCTTTCTTTGTGACATCCTTGTCTGGTTTTGGTGTCAGGGTGATGGCCTCGAAGAATGAGTTTGGGATTGTTCCTCCCTTTGCTATATTTTGGAAGAGTTTGAGAAGGATAGGTGTTAGCTCTTCTCTAAATGTTTGATAGAATTCGCCTGTGAAGCCATCTGGTCCTGGGTTTTTGTTTGTTGGAAGATTGTTAATCACAGTTTCAATTTCAGTGCTTGTGATTGGTCTGTTCATATTTTCTATTTCTTCCTGATTCAGTCTTGGCAGGTTGTGCATTATCTAAGAATTTGTCCATTTCTTCCAGGTTGTCCATTTTATTGGCATAGAGTTGCTTGTAGTAATCTCTCATGATCTTTTGTATTTCTGCAGTGTCACTTGTTACTTCTCCTTTTTCATTTCTAATTCTATTGATTTGAGTCTTCTCCCTTTTTTTCTTGCTGAGTCTGGCTAATGTTTTATCAAATTTGTTTATCTTCTCAAAGAACCAGCTTTTAGTTTTATTGATCTTTGCTATCGTTTCCTTCATTTCTTTTTCATTTATTTCTGATCTGATGTTTTGATTTCCTTCCTTCTGCGAACTTAGGGGTTTTTTTGTTCTTTCTCTAATTGCTTTAGGCACAAGTTTAGGTTGTTTATTCGAGATGTTTCCTGTTCTTAATATAGGATTGTATTGCTGTAGACTTCCCTCTTAGAACTGCTTTTGCTGCATCCCATAGATTTTGGGTCGTTGTATCTCCATTGTCATTTGTTTCTAGGTATTTTTTGATTTCCTCTTTGATTTCTTCAGTGATCACTTCGTTATTAAGTAGTGTATTGTTTAGCCTCCATGTGTTTGTATTTTTTACAGATCTTTTCCTGTAATTGATATCTAGTCTCATAGCATTGTGGTCGGAAAAGATACTTGATACAATTTCAATTTTCTTAAATTTCCCAAGGCTTGATTTGTGACCCAAAATATGATCTATCCTGGAGAAAGTTCCATGAGCACTTGAGAAAAATGTGTATTCTGTTGTTTTTGGATGGAATGTCCTATAGATATCAATTAAGTCCATTTTGTTTAATGTATCATTTAAAACTTGTGCTTCCTTATTTATTTTCATTTCGGATGATCTGTCCATTGGTGAATGTGGGGTGTTAAAGTCCCCTACTGTGAATGTGTTACTGTCGATTTCCCCTTTTATGGCTGTTCGTATTTGCCTTATGTATTGAGGTGCTCCTATGTTGGGTGCATAAATATTTACAATTGTTCTACCTTCTTCTTGGATCAATCCCTTGATCATTATGTAGTGTTATTCTTTGTCTCTTCTAATAGTCTGTATTTTAAAGTCTATTTTGTCTGATATGAGAATTGCTACTCCAGCTTTGTTTTGGTTTCCATTTGCATGAAATATCTTTTTCCATCTGCTTACTTTCAGTCTGCATGTGTCTCTAGGTCTGAAGTGGGTCTCTTGTAGACAGCAAATATATGGGTCTTGTTTTTGTATCCATTCAGCCAGTATGTGTCTTTTGATGGGAGCATTTAGTCCATTTACATTTAAGGTAATTATTGATATGTATGATCCTATTCCCATTTTCTTAATTGTTTTGGGTTCGTTATTGTAGATCTTTTCCTTCTCTTGTGTTTCTTGCCTAGAGAAGTTCCTTTAGCAGTTGTAGAGCTGGTTTGGTGGTGCTGAACTCTTAGCTTTTGCTTGTCTGTAAAGGTTTTAATTTCTCCATCAAATCTGAATGAGATCCTTGCTGGGTAGAGTAACCTTGGTTGCAGGTTTTTCTCTTTCATCACTTTAAATATGTCCTGCCAGTCCCTTCTGGCTTGCAGAGTTTCTGCTGAAAGATCCGCTGTTAACCTTATGGGGATTCCCTTGTGTGTTATTTGTTGTTTTTCCCTTGCTGCTTTTAATATGTTTTCTTTGTATTTAATTTTTGACAGTTTGATTAATATGTGTCTTGGCATATTTCTCCTTGGATTTATCCTGTATGGGACTCTCTGTGCTTCCTGGACTTGACTAACTATTTCCTTTCCCATATTAGGGAAGTTTTCAACTGTAATCTCTTCAAATATTTTCTCAGTCCCTTTCTTTTTCTCTTCTTCTTCTGGAACCCCTATAATTCGAATGTTGGTGCGTTTAATGTTGTCCCAGAGGTCTCTGAGACTGTCTTCAGTTCTTTTCATTCTTTTTTCTTTATTCTGCTCTGCTGTAGTTATTTCCACTATTTTACCTTCCAGTTCACTTATCCGTTCTTCTGCCTCAGTTATTCTGCTATTGATCCCATCTAGAGTATTTTTCATTTCATTTATTGTGTTGTTCATCGTTGTTTGTTTCCTCTTTAGTTCTTCTGGGTCCTTGTTACATGTTTCTTGCAGTTTGTCTCTTCTACTTCCAAGATTTTGGATCATCTTTACTATCATTATTCTGAATTCTTTTTCATGTAGACTGCCTATTTCCTCTTCATTTGTTAGGTCTGGTGGGTTTTTATCTTGCTCCTTCATCTGCTGTGTGTTTTTGTGTCTTCTCATTTTGCTTATCTTAATGTGTTTGGTGTCTCCTTTTTGCAGGCTGCAGATTCATATTTCCCATTGTTTTTGGTGTCTGTCCCCAGTGGCTAAGGTTGGTTCAGTGGGTTGTGTAGGCTTCCTGGTGGAGGGGACTAGTGCCGGTGTTTGGTGGATGAGGCTGGATCTTGCCTTTCTGGTGGGCAGGTCCACGTCTGGTGGTGTGTTTTGGGGTGTCTGTGACCTTATTATGATTTTAGGCAGCCTCTCTGCTAATGGGTGGGGTTGTTTTCCTGTCTTGCTAGTTGTTTGGCATAGGGTGTCCAGCACTGTAGCTTGCTGGTCGTTGAGTGAAGCTGGCTGCTGGTGTTGAGATGGAGATGTCTGGGAGATTTTCACCATTTGATATTATGTGGAGCTGGGAGGTCTCTTGTGGACCTGTGTCCTGAAGTTGACTCTCCCACCTCAGAGGCACAGCACTGGCTCCTGGCTGCAGCACCAAGAGCCTTTCATCCACACGGCTCATAGAGCTGTCCTGTGGATGGATCTTCTGAGGTAATACACATCAAGCACTTGGCATAGTACCTTTGTTTCCTCTGTGCTTAGTCTAGTTTCACCTGGTCATAGAGGGCCGCATGCAGAGAACTTGCACTCCACACTTCAGACCAGAGTTCCTGGTGCAAAATGGCTGTGCTGGCACCTCAGCTGGGTGGGCCGTGTGCAGAAGCCACGCTCCACACCTGAGTTCAAGATGGCAGCGGCCTATTTTACAGATTTTTTCCTGTAATTGGTATCTAGTCTCATAGCATTGTGGTCAGAAAAGATACTTGATACGATTTCAATTTTCTTAAATTTACCAAGGCTTGATATGTGACCCATGATGTGATCTATCCTGGAGAACATTCCATGAGCACTTGAGAAGAAAGTGTATTCTGTTGTTTTTGGATGGAATGTCCTATAAATATCAGTTAAGTCCATCTTGTTTAATGTATCATTTAAAGCTTGTGTTTCCTTATTTATTTTCATCTTGGATGATCTGTCCATTGGTGAAAGTGGGGTGTTAAAGTTCGCTACTATGATTGTGTTACTGTCGATTCCCTCTTTTATGGCTGTTAGTAATTGCCTTATGTATTGAGGTGCTCCTCTGTTGGGTGCATAAATATTTACAATTGTTCTACCTTCTTCTTGGGTTGATCCCTTTATCATTATGTAGTGTCCTTCCTTGTCTCTTGTAGGATTCTTTATTTTAAAGTCTGTTTTATCTGAGTATTGCTATTCAGCTTTCTTTTGATTTCCATTTGCATGGAATATCTTTTTCCATCCCCTCACTTTCTGTCTGTATGTGTCCCTAGATCTAAAGTGGGTCTCTTGTAGACAATGTATATACACGTCTTGTTTTTGTATCCATTCAGTGAGCCTGTGTCTTTTGGTTGGAGCTTTTAATCCATTCACATTTAAGGTAAGTATTGATATGTATGTTCCTATTACTATTTTCTTAATTATTTTGGGTTTGTCTTTGTAGGTCCTTTTCTTCTCTTATGTTTCCCACTTAGAGAAGTTCCTTTAGCATTTGTTGTAGAGCTGGTTTGGTGGTGCTGAATTCTCTTAGTTTTTGCTTGTCTGTAAAAGTTTTAATTTCTCCATCAAATCTGAAAGAGATCCTTGATGGTAGAGTAATCTTGGTTGTAGGTTTTTCCCTGTCATCACTTTAAATATGTCCTGCCACTCCCTCTGGCTTGCAGAGGTTCTGCTGAAAGAACAGCTGTTAACCTTATGGGGATTCCCTTGTATTTATTTGTTGTTTTTCCCTTGCTGCTTTTCATATATATTTTTTGTATTTAATTTTTGATAGTGTGATTAATATGTGTCTTGGCATGTTTCTCTTTGGATTTATCCTGTATGGGACTCTCTGTGCTTCGTGGACTTGATTAACTATTTCCTTTCCCATATTAGGGAAGTTTTCAAGCATAATCTCTTCAAATATTTTCTCAGTCCCTTTCTTTTCCTCTTCTTCTTCCATAATTCGAATGTTGGTGTGTTTAATATTGTCCCAGAAGTCTCTGAGGATGTCCTCCATTCTTTTCATTCTTTTTTCTTTACTCTGCTCTGCAGTAGTTATTTCCACTATGTTATCTTCCAGGTCACTTATCCATTCTTCTGCCTCAGTTATTCTGCTATTGATCCCATCTAGAGTATTTTTAATTTCATTTATTGTGTTGTTCATGATTGTTTGTTTGCTCTCTAGTTCTTCTAAGTCCTTGTTAAACGTTTCTTATATTTTCTCCATTATACATCCAAGATTTTGGATCATCTTTACTATCATTATTCTGAATTCTTTTTCAGGTAGACTGCCTATTTCCTCTTCATTTGTTAGGTCTGGTCAGTTTTTACCTTGCTCCTTCATCTGCTATGTGTTTCTTTGTCTTCTCATTTTGCTTAACTTACTGTGTTTGGGGTCTCCTTTTTGCAAGCTGCAGGTTTGTAGTTCCCGTTGTTTTTGGTGTCTGCCCCCAGTGGCTAAGGTTGGTTAAGTGTGTTGTGTAGGCCTCCTGGTGGAGGGGACTAGTGCCTATTTTCTGGTGGATGAGGCTGGATCTTGTGTTTCTGGTCGGCAGGTCCACATCTGGTGGTTTGTTTTGGGGTGTCTGTGACCTTATTATGATTTTAGGCAGCCTCTCTGCTAATGGGTGGGGTTGTGATCCTGTCTTGCTAGTTGTTTGGCGTAGGGTGCCCAGCACTGTAACTTGCTGGTCGGTGAGTGGAGCTGGGTCTTGGCGTTGAGATGGAGATCTCTGGGCAATTTTCGCCCTTTGATATTACGTGGAGCTGGGAGGTCTCTGTTAGACCAATGTCCTGAACTTGCCTCTCCCACCTCAGAGGCACAGCGCTGACGCCTGGCTGGAGCACCAAGAGCCTGTCCTCCACATGGCTCAGAATAAAAGGGAGAAAAAAAGAAAGATAGAAAAAAAAAGGTAAAATGTTTTAAAAATAAAAATGAAAAAATAATTTTTAAAGTTTTTTTAAGTAATTAAAAGAAAAAGTAAGAAAGACGAGAAGAATCAGACCAAAAAACTAATCCACCAATGATAACAAGTGCTGAAAAGTATACTAAAAAAAAAGCAAAAAAAATACGGACATACTGAACCCTAGGACAAATGGTAAAAGCAAACAAAGCTATACAGACAAAATCACACACAGAAGCATATGCATACACACAAAAAGAGAAAAAGGGGAAAAAATATATATCATTGCTCCCCAAAATCCACCTCCTCAATTTGGGATGATTTGTTGTCTCTTCAGGTATTCCAGAGATGCAGGGTACATCACGTTGACTGTGGAGATTTAATCCACTGCTCCTGAGGCTGCTGGGATAGATATCCCTTTCTCTTCTTTGTTTGCACAGCTCCTGGGATTCAGCTTTGGATTTGGCCCTGCCTCTGCATGTAGGTCACTTGAGGATGTCTGTTCTTCGCTCAGACAGGACTGGGTTAAAGGAGCAGCTGATTTGGGGGCTCTGGCTCACTCAGGCCCGGGGCGGGGAGGGGTACGGAATGCGGGGCGAGCCTGTGGCGGCAGAGGCTGGTGTAATGTTGCAACAGCCTGAGGTGCGCCGTGCGTTCTCCTGGGGAAGTTGTCCCTGGATCCCGGGACCCTGGCAGTGGCTGGCTGCACAGGCTCCCCGGAAGGGAGGTGTGAATAGTGACCTGTGCTTGCACAGAGGCTTTTTGGTGGCTGTAGCAGCAGCCTTAGCGTCTCATGCCTGTCTCTGGGGTCTGCGCTGGTAGCCGCGGCTTGCGCCTGTCTCTGGAGCTCCTTTAAGCAGCGCTCTTAATCCCGTCTCCTCACGCACCCTGAAACAAAGAGGCAAGGAAAAGTCTCTTGTCTCTTCGGCAGTTCCAGACTTTTTCCCGGACTCCCTCCCACCTAGCTGTGATGCACTAGCCCCCTTCAGGCTGTGTTCACACAGCCAACCGCAGACCTCCAAAGCCCGAGCCTCAGCTCCCAGCCCCCTCTTGGGCTGGTGAGTGCTGGTCAGCACCGATTGTCTGTGCAGGAATCTCTCTGCTTTGCCCTCCGCACCCCTGTTGCTGTGCTCTCCTCCGTGGCTCTGAAGCTTCCCCCCTCCGCCCTCCGCGGTCTCCGCCCGCGAAGGGGCTTCCTAGTGTGTGGAAACCTTTCCTCCTTCACAGCTCCCTCCCACTGGTGCAGGTCCCGTCCCTATTCTTTTATCTCTGTTTTTTTTTTCCCCTCTCCAGGTACATGGGGAGTTTCTTGCCTTTTGGGAGGTCTGAGGTCTTCCGCCAGCATTCAGTAGGTGTTCTGTAGGAGTTGTTCCACATGTAGATATATTTCTGATGTATTTGTGGGGAGGAAGGTGATCTCCACGTGTTACTCTTCCGCCATCTTGAAGCTCCCTCAAATGCACTTTAAATAACCTGCATTTTTACTCTGCTCCACTCATGATTACTGTTTTTGATATCATATTTTACATCTAATTGTTTTGTGTATCCCTTAACTTCTTACTGTGGATACAGGTAATTTTACTACTTTTGTCTTTTAACCTCCCTGCTAGTTTTGCATATGGATGATTTCCTACATTTACTGTGTGTTGCCTTTACTGGTGAGATTTTCATTTTGTAATTTTCTTGTTTCTGGTTGTGACCTATTGTTTTTTGTCTAGAGAAATTCCTTTAACATTTGTTGTAAAGCTGGTTTGGTGGTGCTGAATTCTTTTAGCTTTTGCTTGTCTGTAAAGCTTTTGATTTCTCAATCAAATCTTTTTTTTTTTTTTTTTTTGCTGTACGCGGGCCTCTCACTGTTGTGGCCTCTCCCGTTACGGAGCACAGGCTCCAGACGCGCAGGCTCAGCAGTCATGGCTCACGGGCCCAGCCGCTCCGCGGCATGTGGGATCTTCCTGGACCAGGGCACGAACCCGTGTCCCCTGCATCGGCAGGCGGACTCTCAACCACTGTGCCACCAGGGAAGCCCTCTCAATCAAATCTTAATGAGAGCTTTGCTGGGTAGAGTATTCTTGGTTGTAGGGTTTTTCCCGTTCATCAGTTTAAATATATCATGCCACTCCCTTCTGGCCTGCAGCGTTTCTCCTGAAATGTCAGCTGATTTAGATTTTTGGAGTTCCCTTGTATGTTATATGTTGCTTTTCCCTTACTGCTTTTGATATTTTCTCTTTATCTTTAATTTTTGTCATTTTGATTACACACACAATTTTTGTCTTGGTTTATTCTGCTTTGAGTTAATCTTATATGGGACTCTCTGCACTTCCTGGACTTGGGTGCCTATTTTCTTTCCCAGGTTAAGGATGTTTTCAGCTATTATCTCCAAATATGTTCTCAGCCCTGGTCTCGCTCTCTTTTCCTTCTGGAACCCCTATAATGCCAATATTAGTGTGCTTCTTCTTGTCCCAGAGGTGTCTCAAACTGTCCTCATTTTATTCAGTGTCAGATATTTCCACTACTCTGTATTCCAGCTCACTCATCTGTTCTTCTCTATCATCCAGTGCACTATTGATTCCTTCTACTGTATTTTGTATTTCAGTTATTGTATTCTTCACGTCTGTCTGGTTCTTTATATTTTCTAACTTTTGGTTTAAAACTTCTAACTTCTCACACTGTGCATCCATTCTCCTCCCGAGTTCTTTGATCATCTTTACGATCATTACTCTGAACCCTTTCTCAGGTAGATTGCCTATCTCCACTTCACTTAGTTCTTCTGGGGTTTTATCTTGTTCCTTCGTCTGGAACATATTCCTCTGCTGCCTCATTTTGTCTAAGTTGCTATTTGTATTTTTACATCTGTGGTACGTTAGTTAAGTTTCTTGACCTTGGAGAAGTGGCCCTCTGTAGATGTCCTATGTGTCCCAGCAGTGCACTCCCCTCTCATCACTCAAGCTGTATTCTTTAGGGATTTCCCCTAAGATGACTGTGTGGGTCCTTTTGTTGTGGTGGGCTGATTATGCGTGTAGTCTGGTAGGCTTGGTTGGCTCCTAGTCTGGTTGGTATCCAGCCCTGTCTTGAGTGGATCCTGCTGGTTGCTGTTTAGTGGGGCCTTGTCATGAGGTGGCTGGATGCCGAACCCTAGGGGGCCCTGGGCCTAGTGCTCATTCACCAATGGCTGGAATCAGGGTCCCAAAGACACCGAGGCTGTTGCCCACACACAAGCAGGTGAAGGCAGATCCTGGGGTTGGTGCCAGACTGCTGGCAGGCAGAGCTGGTACCTGGAGTTTGGCTGCAGGGCCCAGGGATCCCAATGTTTGTTTCAGATCATTGGTGGTGGTGGGGCGTCCAATTCCTGACACAGTTGGGTATGACGTCTGGGGTGTTCCGAAGGTTGTGTTGGCCTGCTAGTGGTCAGGGCCAGGGCCCACCTTGTCCCAGGGTAAGGTCTGACATGCATTGTAGGACCATAGTTTTCTTGCTTTTGGTGTCTGCCCCCTGGTGTAGAGGCTTGTGCAGGATTCCTGGCTGCTGGGGGTGGGAGGTGGTGCATGCCCACTGGTGGGTGGAGCCGGGACTTGGCCCTTAGGTGGGCAGGACCATGTCTAGGGACATGCTGAGAGGTGGCGGTGGGCTCAGCAACTCTTCAGGCAGCCTGTCTGCTGACAGGTGAGGCTCTGTTCCCACCTAGTTAGTTGTTTGGCCTGAGGCATCCCAGCACTGGAGCCTACAGGCTGTTGGGTGGAGCCAGCTCCTGGTGCCAGTGATCCAATGTGTCAGTCACCAGGAGTGTTCAAGAGGCCAAATGTTCCTCACTGTGTCTGCCACCAGTGTCCATGTCCCCTGGGTAAGCCACATCTGCCCACCCCCACTGCCTCCACAGGAGAGTCCCCAAGACCAGCAGATAGGTCTGGCCCAGGCTTCTATCAAGTTACTGCTTTTCCCTGGCTCCCAATGAGCATGAGTTTTTGTGTGTGCACTTTTAGAGTGAACTCTGTTTCCCCCAGTCCTGTGGGGCTCCTGCAGTAAAGCCCCACTGGCCTTCAAAGCCAAATACTCTGGGGGTGTGTCTTCCTGGTGCTGGACTCTTGGGCTGGGGAGCCTGATGTGGGGCTCAGAACTCTCCTGTGGGAGAACATCTGCAATATAATTATTTTCCAGTTTGTGGGTCCCCTGCCTGGGGGGTATGGGATTTAATTATATCACAGGTTCACCCCTGCTACCCATCTCATTGTGGTTCCTTCTTTATGTCTTTAGTTGTAGAAAATCTTTTATGGTAGGTTCCAGGCTTTTTCATCAATGGTTGTTCTGAAGATACTTATGACTTTGGTGTCCTCTTGGGAGGAGTCGAGCTCAGGGTCTTTCTACTCTACCATCTTGGCTGCTCTTCCCCTGGTTTTCTTTTGTATTATGCTTGACTTCTCTTCTTTTTGGTTTTGTGAATGAATTGTATATTTTTGATTTGTTGTTACTGTGGTTTTCAAGTATGTTAACCCCTTACTATATCTACTTCTTTAGACTGGTAGTCATGTACGCTCAAACACATTCTAAAAAAAAATCTACATTTTCTTACTCACTTCCCCTCCCACACATTTTAGGATTTTGATGTCCTCTTTTATATTTTTTACATATACGTGAACCTATATGTATAGTTTATATATGTATAATAATATATATTATTCTTTTCCCATTTATATGATTACAGAGTATTGAGCAGAGTTCCCTGTGCTATATAGTAGGTCCTTGTTGGTTATCTATTTTAAATATAGTAGTGTGTACATGTCAATCCCAAACTTCCAGTCTATCCCCCCACCCTTCCCCTTGGTAACCATAAATTTGTTCTCTAAGTCTGTGAGTCTGTTTCTGTTTTGTAAATAAGTTCATTTGTATCATTTTTTTTAGATTCCATGTATAACAATATCATATGATACTTGTCTTTCTTTGTCTGACTGACTTCATTCAGTATGATAATCTCCAGGTCCATCCGTGTTGCTTCAAATGGTGTTATTTCATTCTTTTTAATGGCTGAGTAATATTTCATTGTAAAAATATACCACATCTTCTTTATCCATTCATCTGTTGATGGACATTATGTTGCTTCCATGTCTTGGCTGTTGTAAACAGCACTGCAATGAACACTGGGGTGCATGTATCCTTTTGAACCATGGTTTTCTCCAGATATATGCCCAGGAGTGAGATTGCTGCATCATATAGTAGCTCTATTTTTAGTTTTCTAAGGAACCTCCATACTGTTCTCCATAGTGGCTGCACCAATTTACATTCACACCAACAGTGCAAGAGGGTTCCCTTTTCTCCACACCCTCTCCAGCATCTATTGTTGTAGATTTTTGGATTATGGCCATTCTGACTGGTGTGAGGTGATATCTCATTGTAGTTTTGATTTGCATTTCTCTAATGCTTAGCGATGTTGAACATCTTTTCATGTGTCTCTTGGACATCTGTATGTCTTCTTTGGAGAAATGTCTATTTAGGTCTTCTGCCCATTTTTTGGTTTTTTTTTTTGATTTTTGATATTGAGCTGTGCGAGCTGTTTGTATATTTTGGAAATTAAGCCCTTGTCATTTTTTTTTTTTTTTTTGCCGTATGCGGGCCTCTCACCGCTGTGGCCTCTCCCGTTGTGGAGTACAGGCTCTGGACACGCAGGCTCAGCCGCCATGGCTCACGGGCCCAGCCGCTCCGCGGCATGTGGGATCTTCCTGGACTGGGGCACGAACCTGCATCCCCTGCATTGGCAGGCGGACTCTCAACCACTGCGCCACCAGGGAAGCCCAAGCCCTTGTCATTTGCATTGTTTGCAAATATTTTCTCCCATTCTGTGGGTTGTCTTTTCATTTTGTTTATGGTTTCCTTTGCTGTGCAAAAGCTTTTGACTTTAATTAGGTCCCATTTGTTTATTTTTGTTTTCATTACTGTAGGAGATGGATCAAAAAAAAATATTGCTGTGATTTATGTCAAACAGTGTGCTGCTTATGTTTTCCTCTAAGAATTTTATAGTATCCAGTCCTACACTTAGATCTTTAATCCATTTTGAGTTTATTTTTGTGTATGGTGTTAAAGAATGTTCTAATTTCATTTTTTTATATGTAGCTGTCCAGTTTTCCCAGCACCATTTATTGAAGAGACTGTCTCTTCTCCATTGTATAGTCTTGCCTCCTTTGTTGTAGATTAATCAACCATAGGTGTGTGGGTTTATTTCTGGGCTTTCTATCCTGTTGCATTTATCTATATGTCTGTTTTTGTGCCAGTACCATGCTGTTTTGAAGACTGTAACTTTGTAGTATTGTCTTCAGAGAGCCTGATTCCTCCAGCTCCATTTTTCTTTCTCAAGAATGCTTTGGCTATTTGGGGTCTTTTGTGTCTCCATACAAATTTTAAGATATTTTTGTCCTAGTTCTGTGAAAAATGCATTGGTAATTTGATAGGGTTTACATGAAATCTGTAGATTGCCTTGGGTAGTATAGTCATTTTGACAATATTGATCCATGTAATCTGAGAACATGGTATATCTTTCCATGTGTTTGTGTCATCTTCGATTTCTTTCATCAGCATCTTATAGTTTTTGGAGTACAGGTCTTTTGCTTCCTTAGGTAGGTTTATTCCTATGTATTCTTTTTTTTTAATATTTATTTATTCATTCATTCATTCATTTATTTAGACGTGCTGGGTCTTAGTTGTGGCACATGGGATCTTTGCTGCTGCATCTGGGTTCTTTTAGTTGCAGCATGTGGAATCTTTAGTTGTGGCATGTGAACTCTTAGTTACAGCATGTGGGATCTATTTCCCTGACCAGGGATCAAACCTGGGCCCCCTGCATTGGGAATGTGGAGTCTTAGCCACTGGACCACCAGGGAAGTCCCCCTCAGTATTCTTTTTGATGCTATGGTAAATGGGATTGTGCCTGTAATATCTCTTTCTGATCTTTTGTTGTTTGTGTATAGAAATGCAGCAGATTTCTGGGTATGAATTTTGTATCCTGCAACTTTACCAAATTCATTGATGAGCTCTATTAGTTTTCTGGTAGTATATTTAGGATCTTCTACGTATAGTATCATGTCATCTGCAAACAGTAACAGTTTTACTTCTTCTTTTCTAATTTGGATTCCTTTTATTTGTTTTTCTTCTCTGATTGCCATGGCTAGGACTTCCAAAATTATGTTGAATAAAGGTGGCGAGGGTGGGGCTTCCCTGGCGGCGCAGTGGTTAAGAATCCACCTGCTGATGCAGCAGACACAGGTTCGAGCCCTGGTCTGGGAAGATCCCACATGCCGTGGAGCAACTAAGCCCATGCACCACAACTCCTGAGCCTGAGCTCTAGAACCCACGAGTCACAACTACTGAGCCCATGTGCCACAACTTCTGAAGCCTGCATGCCTAGAGACCGTGCTCCCCAACAAGAGAAGCCACTGAAATGACAAGCCTGTGCACTGAAACAAAGAGTAGTTCCCGCTCACCGCAACTAGAGAAAGCCTGCAACAAAGACCCAACGCAGCCAAAAATAAAAAATAATAATAATAAATAAAAGTGGTGAGGGGGGACAGCCTTGTCTTGTTCCTGATCTTAGAGGGAATGCTTTCAGGTTTTCATCATTGAGTATGATGTTAGCTCTGGGTTTGTCATATATGGCCTTTATTATGTTAAGGTATGTTCTCTCTATGCCTACTTTCTGGAGAGTTTTTATCATAAATTGATGTTGAATTCTGTCAAAAGCTTTTTCTGCATCTATTGAGATGGATCATGTAGTTTTTATTCTCCAATTTGTTGATGTGGTGTATCACACGGCTTGATTTGTGGATATTGAAAAATCTTTCCATCCCTGGGGTAAATTCCACTTGATCTCAGTGTATGATCCTTTTAATGTGTTGTTGGATTTGGTTTGCTAGTATTTTGTTGAGGATTTTTGCACCTATGTTCATCAGTGATGTTGGCCTATAATTTTCTTTTTTTGTGATATCTTTGTCTGGTTTTGGTATCAGGTTGATGGTGGCCTCATAGAATGAGTTTGGGAGTGTTCCTTCCTCTGCAGTTTTTTGGAATACTTTCAGACAGGTAGCTGTTAACTTTTCTCTAAATGTTTGATAGAATTAGCTTGTGAAGCCACCTGGTCCTGGACTTTTGTTTGTTGGGCGTTTTTAAATCTCAGTTTAAATTTCATTACTTGTGATTGGTCTGTTCACATTTTCTATTTCTTCCTGGCTCTGTCTTGGGATATTGTACCTTTCTAAGAATTTGTCCATTTCTTCCAGGATGTCCATTTTATTGGCATATAGTTGCTTGCAGTAGTTTCTTATGATCCTTTGTATTTCTGTGGAGTCCAGTGTAACTTCCTTTTCATTTCTGATTTTAATGATTTGAGCCCTCTGTCTTCTTTTCTTGATGAGTCTGGCTAAATGTCAATTTTGTTTGTCTTTTCAGAGAACCAGTTTACACTTTCATTGATCTTTTCTATTAAGCCTCTATTTCATTTATTTCTGCTCTGATCTTTACGATTTCTTTCTTCTGTTAACTTTCAGTTTTGTTTGTTCTTATTTCTCTAGTTGCTGTAGGTGTAAGGTTGGGTTGTTTCTTTGAGGTTTTTCTTGTTTCCTGAGGTAAGATTGTATTGCTATAATCTTCCCTCTTAGAACTGCTTTTGCTGGGTCCCATAGGTTTTGGATTGTCGTGCTTTCATTTTCATTTGTCTCTGGGTAGTTTTTGATTTCGTCTTTGATTTCTTCAGTGGTCCATTGGTTGTTTAGTCACATATTGTTTAGCCTCCACGTGTTTGTGTTTTGGTTTTTTTTTACATTTTTTTCTTGTAGTTGATTTCTAATCTCATAGCGTTGTAGTCAGAAAAGATGATTGATATGATTTCAATTTTCTTAAATTTACTGAGGCTTGTTTTGTAGCCCAGCATGTGATCAATCCTGGAGAATGTTCCATGTGCACTTGAGAAAAATGTGTATTCTGCTGCTTTCAAGTGGAATGTTCTATAAATATCAATTAAGTTCGTCTCGTCTAATGTGTCATTTAAGGCCTGTGTTTCCTTATTTGCTTTCTGCCTGGCTATCTGTCCATTGATGAAAGTGCGGTTTTAAAGTCCCCCACTATTATTGTGTTACTGTCAATTTCTCCTTTTATGGCTGTTAGCATTTTCCTTATAATTTAGGTGCTCCTGTGTTGGGTGCATACATATTTACAATTGTTATATCTTCTTCTTGAATTGGTCCCTTGATCATTATGCTGTGTCCTTCTTTGTCTCTTGTACCAGTCTTTATTTTAAAGTCTATTTTGTCTGATGCGAGTATTGCTACTCCAGCTTTCTTTTGATTTCCAGTTGCATGGAATACCTTTTTCCATTCTCTCACTTTCAGTTTGTATGTGTCCCTAGATCTGAAGTGGGTCCCTTGTAGACAACATATAACAACATATAAAGACAAGACAAAGGGTTTTGTTTTTGTATCCATTCAGCCAGTCAGTGTCTTTTTTTTTTTTTTTTTTTTTTGCGGTACGCAGGCCTCTCACCGCTGTCGGCTCTCCCGCTGCGGAGCACAGGCTGTGGATGTGCAGGCTCAGCGGGCCCAGCCGCTCCGTGGCATGTGGGATCTTCCTGGACCGGGGCATGAACCCATGTCCCCTGCATCGGCAGGCGGACTCTCAACCACTGCGCCACCAGGGAAGCCCCAGTCAGTGTCTTTTCGTTAGAGCATGTAATCTGTTTATGTTTAAAGTCATTATTGATATGTATGTTCTAATTATTGCCCTTTTGTTAATTGTTTTGGATTTGTTTTTGTAGGTGTTGTTTTCTTCCTTTCCTTTTTTCTTTTGTGATTTGTTGGCTAACTTTAGTGTTGTGTTTGGATTCTTTTTTTGTGTGTATCTGTTGTATTGTTTTGGTTTGTGTTTACCATCAGGTTTTGATATAGCAGTCTATATGTAAACAAGATTGTCTTAAGTTTCTGGTCTGTTAATTTCCAGTGCCCTGCACTTGTGCTCTCCTCTTCTCACCGTTGCCGGTTTTGACATCACGTTTGTGTGCAGATGATTTCCTACATCTACTGTATGTTTGCCTTTACTGGTGAGCTTTTCCATTCATAATTTTCTCGTTTCTAGTTGTGGCCTTTTCTTTTCTGCCTAGAGAATTTCCTTTAGCATTTGTTGCAAACTGGCCTGGTGGTGCTTGTCTAGCTTTTGCTTATCTGTAAAGCATTTGATTTCTCCATTAAATCTGAACAAGAGCCTTGCTGGGTAGAGTGTTCTTGGTGGTAGGTTCCCTTTCATCACTTTAAATATGTCCTGCCACTGCCATCTGGCCTGCAGAGTTTCTGCCTAGAAATCAGCTGATAACCTTATGGGAATTCCCTTGTATGTTATTTGTTGCTTTTCCTTTGTTCCTTTTTTTGCGGTACACGGGCCTCTCACTGTTGTGGCCTCTCCCATTGCAGAGCACAGGCTCCGGACGCGCAGGCTCAGCGGCCATGGCTCACGGGCCCAGCCGCTCCGCGGCATGTGGGGTCCTCCCGGACCGGGGCACGAACCCATGTCCCCTGCATCGGCAGGTGGACTCTCAACCACTGTGCCACCAGGGAAGCCCGTCCTTTGTTGCTTTTAATATTTTTTCTTTGTCTTTAATTTTTGTCCATTTGATTAGTATGTGTCTCCATGTGTTCCTCTTTGGGTATATCCTGCCTCGGACTCTCTGCACTTCCTGGACTTGGGTGACTGTTTCCTTTCCCATATTAAGGAAGTTTTCAGGTACTTTCCCTTCAAATATTTCCTCAGGTCCTCTCTTTCTCTCTTCTCCTTCTTGGACCCCTATAATGCAAATGTTGGTGCATCTAGTGTTGTCCCAGAAGTCTCTTAGACTTTCCTCTTCTTTTCATTCTTTTTTCTTTATTCTGTTCCATGGAAGTGATTGCCACCATCTGTCTTCCAGTTTACTAATCCATTCTTCTGCCTCAGTTATTCTGCTATTGATTCCTTCTAGTGTATTTTTCATTTCAGTTATTGTATTGTTCATCTCTGTTTGTTCTTTAGTTCTTCTAGGTCTTTGTCAAACATTTCTTGTATCTCAGTCTGTGCCTCCATCCTTTTTCCAAGGTCTTGGATCATCTTTACTATCATTACTCTGAATTCTTTTTCAGGCAGATTGCCTATCTCTGTCTCCACTTCACTTAGTTGTTCTTTTGGGGTTTTATCTTGTTCCTTCATCTGGGACATACTCCTCTGGTGTCTCATTTCGTCTAACTTTCTGAGTGTTCTGCAGGCTGCAGGTTGTAATTCTTCTTGCTTCTGCCGCCTGCCCCCTGGTGGATGAGACTAAGAGGCTTGTGCAGGCTCTCTGGTGGGAGGGACCAGTTTCTGCCTATTGGTGGGCAGGAGCTGGGTCTTGTGCCTCTGAGCAGGGCCGTGTCAAGGGGTGTGTTTAGCAGGCTGCTGTGTCCTCAGGAAGACTTTTAAGCAGCCTATCTGCTGATGGGTGGGGCTGTGTTCCTGCCCCGTTGGTTGTTTGACCTGAGGTGTCTTACCACTGGAGCCTATAGGCTGTGGGGGTGGGGCCAGGTCTTGGCAGCCTCCAGGAGGGCTCACACCAGTGAGTACTCCCCAGAGCTACCGCCGCCAGTGTCTTTGTCCCTGCAGTGGGCCACAGCTGCCCCCCCCCCCCACCTCTGCAGGTAGACCTGGCCCAATCTCTCATGAGGTCACTGCTTTTTTCCCTGGGTCCTGATGTGCACGAGACCTTTGTGTGCCCTCCAAGACTGGAGTTTCTCTTTCCCACAGTCCTGTGGAATTCCTGCGATCAAACCCTGCTGGCCTCCAAAGGCAGATTCTCTAGGGGGGCTTTTCCTCCCATTGACAGACCCCCAGGCTGGGGAGCCTGACGTTGGGCCCAGAACTTTCACTCCTGTGGGAGATCCTCTGTGGTATAATTATTTTCCAGTTTGTGGGTCGCCCACCTGGCAGGTATGCGATTTGATTTTATCGTGGTTGCTCCTCTCTTACCATCTTGTTGTGGCTTCTTTGTCTTTGGATGTAGGTTTTCTTTCTTGGTAGGTTCCAGCATTTTTTGTTCGTTGGTTGTTCAGCAGTTAGTTGTGATTTTGGTGTTTTCATAAGAAAAGGTGAGCTCATGTCCTTCTACTATGCCATCTTGTCTCCATCTCTTGATGTCCTCTTTTACATCATCATGGTCATCCTTTTGCTGTTCATTGTAGTTATAATTGCTTTCACAATTAAATTTTTTTTTGTTTTTCTTAGAAATCTACTGACTTATTTAAGTGATATACTTTCCTATTTAAGTGTTATACTTTCCTATTTTGATTTGCTCTTTCCTATGGATTCTTCTTTTCTATTTAGAGAAGAGTTTTCAGTATTTTTTTTTTTAGGATAGGCTTAGTGTTACTGTATTCTTTTAGTTTTTGCTTGTCTGAGAAATTCTTTATCTCTCTCTCTATTCTAAATGACAGCCTTGCTGGGTAGAGTATCCTAGGTTGCAGGTTTTTTCCTTTCAGGACTTTGACTAAATCTTGTCACTCCCTCTGGCTTGTGAAGTTTCTGTAGAGAAAGCAGCTGATAGCCTTATGGGGGTTCTCTTGTGACTCTTTGTTTTCTCTTGCTGTCTTTAGAATCCTCTTTTATCTTTTTTTTTTTTTTTTTGTGGTACGTGGGCCTCTCACTGTTGTGGCCTCTCCCGTTGTGGAGCACAGGCTCCGGACGCACAGGCTCAGCGGCCATGGCTCACGGGCCCAGCCGCTCCGCAGCATGTGGGATCTTCCCGGACCGAGGCACGAACCCGTGTCCCCTGCATCGGCAGGCAGACTCTCAACCACTGTGCCACAAGGGAAGCCCTAGAATCCTCTTTTATCTTTAACTTTTGCCATTTTATAGTTATGCTATGTTTTGGTGTAGGTCTGTTTGGGTTCATCTTGTTTGGGACCCTCTGTGCTTCCTGTACCTGGATATGTTTCCTTCTTTAGGTTCAGGAAGTTTTCAATCATAATTTCTTCAAATATGTTTTCTTTTTTTAAATTTTTTATTTATTTATTTATGGTTGCATTGGGTCTTCGTTGCCGCACGCAGGCTTTCTCTAGTTGCCGTGTGCAGGCTTTTCATTGTGGTGGCTTCTCCTGCTGTGGAGCACAGGCTCTAGGCACGCAGGCTTCAGTAGTTGTGGCATGCAGGCTCAGTAGTTGTGGCTCGGCTTCAGTAGTTGTGGCTTGTGGGCTCAGTAGGTGCGGCTCGTGGGCTCAGTAGGTGTGGCTCATGGGCTCTAGAGCGCAGGCTCAGTAATTGTGGCACATGGGCCCAGTTGCTCTGTGGCATGTGGGATCTTCCCAGACCAGGGCTCGAACCTGTGTCCCTTGCATTTGGTAGGTGGATTCTTAACCACTGCACCACCAGGGAAGCCCCAGATATGTTTTCTATCCACTTGTCTTTTTCTTCTCCTTCTGGGATCCCTATTATGTGTAGATTGGCTTGGTCTAAATTATCCCATAGGTCTTGCATATTGCTTTTTTTTCCACTTGCTTTTCTGTCGTTTTGATTGGGTAATTTCCATTAATCTATTTTCCAGATCATCTATTCTTTCTCCTGTGTTATTTAGTTTGCTATTTATTGCCTTCAGTTTTTGTTTTGGCAAATGAATTTTCATTGGCTCCTCTTTATAGTCTCTGTAGTTCCCTGTTACAGTGATTTGCATTTCTTTTTCCTTTGCTTTTTTTTTTGGGCCACAACATGCAGCTTGTGGGATCTCAGTTCCCTGACCAGGGATTGAACCCAGGCCACAGCAGTGAAAGTGCCGAATCATTATCACTAGACCACCAGGGAACTCCCTGAATTTCTACTGATAGCCTTTTAAATTCCTTTAGTATTTTTATTACCTCCTTTTTAAACCTGGGGTCTCCTAGACTGGAGAGGTCTGTTTCATTGTTTGTTCTTTCGGGGGAATTCTTTTGTTCTTTAATAATAGAGTAATTGGGAGTAATTCCTCTGCATTTTCATTTTACTTGGCTTTCCCTGAATTTAGGAGAAACAGTTATCTACTGTGGTCTTGAAGTGCCATTTTTATGTGGGAGTGTCCCTGTGTAGCCTATGTAAGTCTAACATTTTTGGTGTGAGGATTGTTTTTGGTATGGATGTCCGCCATATCTTTCCTCAGTGTGTGCTAGCTGTTATCCCCTTGTTAGGGTGTGTGATTGCTGTTGTGGTGACCAAAGCCTGCTCTGGCTGTTGAATGGGGCCTCCTCTTTGCTCTGGGGTTGTCACATCCCTGTGGGCGTCAGGGTCTGCTCCCCAGTTGTTGGAGTAGAAGCCCTGAGATCCGTTTCAGAGCTGTGGTGTGAGGTAGGCATTACTGGAGCACTCCTGCTGGGAGAGGAGGCACTGAGTATTCCTCCACAGGAGCTGTCCACGTGGAAGTGCACTCTGTGGTATCATTTGTCATGTGTGTGGGCTCACAAAGTACACTGTTGTTGGCACTGCCCTCAGCATTGCCTCAACCCTGGAAACGCAGGAAATAAGTCTGAGTGTCCCTCAGGCACTGTGCTCACAAAGCCTCCAGCCCAGACCCACTGAAGTCTGGTACCCAGACCTGCTGTAGTCATGCACCTGGACACACAGTGGGAGCTACAGTAATCAGCTCACATGCCAGCCCTGTCTCCTCGTGAGTGAACCCACAAAGCCCGCTGCTATTAATGCTGGACCCACCACCACCATGGGAGCACCAGCAATCTGCTTGGATATCCTGCAAGCGCTGAGCTTACAGAGCTACTGGAGGCGTAAATCCCAGGAATTCGCACAGTTGTGGGGAATTGGCTCAGATTTCAGACCCACCTCCGTGTGTGCACAATCCACAGGTGCTTGCATGCTCCCAGGGCTCAGAGGCAGAGCCTCTGAGCATGCTGAGAATGGGGCTGCTGTGGTGGGACCCCACCCCTCCTTTCGTATGCAGCTTAACAATGGGGTTTTTATGGCAGACCTGGGCTCCATCCTGTGCAAACCCCTCGTTGTGGCCTGGACCACACTCCAGTCCCTTTGGGCTGTCTCTGTGCAGCCAACCCTAGTCCTCTCCCCAGGTCTGCACAAGGACAACATTGTGTGGTTCCACTTAGATGACGTAACTTCCAAATCCGTAAGAGTGAAGCAGTAGTTTGCAGGCGCTGGGGGGAGGGGGAAGTGGAGAGTTACTGTGTAATAGGTGGCTTCAGTTTAGGCTGATGAGAAGTTGTGGGGATGGATGGCAGTGATGGTTGCACAGCAGCGTGAATGTACTTCATGCCACTGAACTGTGTACTCAGAAATGGTTAGAATGGTATATTTTATGTTATGTGTATTTTGCCACAACAAAAAATTAAAAAGTGGCCCAGTGTAGACCAAGTAAGGAGGAAGAAGAGTGTTTGTGTGGGTTCTGGGTCTACCACTGCTCTTTAATATTTGCCATTATGCACAATTCCCTCTGCCCTACCTTTTAAGCCTGCATTATAAGTAATTAAGGAATTAGATTTGACACATGTGGCATCCACAGTGAGGGATCATAAAGCAATGGCCCTGCCCCGTAAGGGCTGCCATTAGAAATGCAACTCCCCCTGCCTTTAGCACTTCGGGCTTCCTACTGCTCTGGGGTAAAAGATGAAGCTCCTTAAAAAGGCCTTGCAAGGCTTTGCACACGCTGAGCCCAACTTAGGTCTCCAGCACACCTTGAAGCCTGCTCACCCTTGCTCTCTCTGCTCTTCCACAGTGAGCTTTCCACCGTCAGTTCTTCGTGCCGCCAAGGTTGTTTCCTCCTTAGAACATATTCTCTCCTCTCTCTGCTTAGTTAGCATTTTCCTCCTTCAGAGTTCAGGTCAACTGTTCCTGCACAGAAAACATTTCCTCACCTCAGATCAGGTTAAATCCTCTTACTACATGTTCTGGCAACCCCACATGCTTTCTTGGAAGTGATTTTATATTTGTTTGTTTGTTTATTTGATTACTCTTCTGTCTTTCCCAATAGGTGATAAGTTCTAGAGAACAGGGATCCTCTAGCTTTTCTCACATTGAATCCTGAGCTCCTAGAGGGCCTGGCACTCACTCATAAGCCCCTCAATCATTATTGGCTAATGAATGAATGAATAGAAAGATAACTAACAGTATCAAACTAAGTCAAAGATTCTTCTCCAGTTTATAAGTCATTGATGCTGTGACCTGCCCATCGAATACATTCTTCTCCATGTAAGACACATAGAGAAAATTAAGATTATTTCACAGCAAGAGATGTAATACATTTTATTTTTATTTATTTATTTATTTTTTTTGCGGTACACGGGCCTCTCACTGTTGTGGCCTCTCCCGTCGCGGAGCACAGGTTCCGGACGCGCAGGCTCAGCGGCCACGGCTCACGGGCCCAGCCGCTCCGCGGCACATGGGATCCTCCCGGACCGGGGCACGAACCCGTGTCCCCTGCATCGGCAGGCGGACTCCCAACCACTGCGCCACCAGGGAAGCCCAAGAGATGTAATACATTTTAGATTGACAGCAAAAAGAAAGCTATTCAAGGTAGGGGTTCATTTTTACAACACTGCATATTCTATGTTGATTTTTCAAAAAAAAATTATAAGTACAACTTGAAACCAGAATGACATTTAAGTTTCTCACACTGGTAGTTATTGATCCTCATTCATATTTCAGAGGAAATACCATTGAATTCAGGAGAAATCTATTTAACCTGCATGGCATTCAAAAACTGCTGGAAAAGCTTAGCTCCTGTACACTGTGCCAGTGACCTTGCTAAGCAGGTATGTGAAACACTTAAATGTATAATTTTCTACAGGTGCTTTTGGTAAAAACATTCTTTCTTCTTTCTTATATCTTCCAGCAAACCTCATTATCCTTCTTGTGACCCTGTAGGCATCTCATTTTCTCTGGGCTTGTTTGCAAGTTTTAAAATATGAACTGCATCTCCAGCTTCAGGAAGAGTTGTTTGGCTACTACTCTCCATTTTTACTGTGTGAATTCTTTTACTTCACCATCAGTACCTTGA
Organism: Monodon monoceros; assembly: GCF_005190385.1. Taxonomy (NCBI): domain Eukaryota; kingdom Metazoa; phylum Chordata; class Mammalia; order Artiodactyla; family Monodontidae; genus Monodon; species Monodon monoceros. The sequence goes on from NW_021703772.1 coordinate 59,562,089, forward strand.
ATAATGGAGTTTAATGCATTTTCAAAGAAGCTAGACATAATTAAAAATCTCTTATCTTTATTAAGTAAAGCAATACTTATTCTCATTTGGAAGACCAAGGGGAATATACATGGGAGAATATGTATTAATTTTGAATAATGTGGAAACTATATTAAAATAAGGTCATAAGGGGTCAGTCACCATGGAGTTGGGGAAAAGAAGCTGTCATGTAGGATACCAGCTTTTAAGTAAGAAAGGAGTAAGGAAGAGTAAACAAGAGCAAGGATGCCCAAGCTTAATTTGTCAGCTTTTAAAATTTTCTAAGGAAAGGAGAACTACATAATGGTGGAAAATCATTATATATCATATAAGGGAAACTTTGCAGCTGACACTGAGGTCTATGAGATAGTAAAATGCTGAAAAATAATGACTTCAATAAAATTTATTCAGTGACTTTTTTTTATTCTCTAGTAAATCCTAGGCTTTGTGTCCGACTCTGGATGGGAGGCGTAACATCACATAAAACACCATCCCTGTACCTGGGGACCTTGAATGATTACATAAATGAACACAGAAAGACATTGGCTGCCTTAGTGTTTCTCAAAGAGGCCTTTAACTGCGGATGTTAAAAGGGATTACAGGCACTTCTCTGGTGGCGCAGTGGTTAAGAATCCACCTGCTGATGCAGGGGACACGGGTTTGAGCCCTGGTCCGGGAAGATCCCACATGCCGCGGAGCAACTAAGCCCAAGTGCCGCAACTACTGAGCCCGCACGCCTAGAGCCTGCGCTCCGCAGCAAGAGAAGCCACTGCAGTGAGAAGCCTGTGCACTGCAACGAAGAGTAGCCCCCGCTCACTGCGACTAGAGAAAGCTGCACACAGCAACGAAGACGCAACACAGCCAAAAATAAATAAATAAATTTATAAAAGGGATTACAGCAGGACTTCTCAGAGCCTTGAATATGTTAATGAACACTGGGAATCATTTCTAAGGGGGTATATTATATTATCGTTCCCAAATTTTTGAAGATGTCATCTTGGTTTTGTGTTTTCCTCTGCAATTGTGCGTGTTTTGGGAGGAACAGCTTATGAACTTGTGAGGTTTCTTTTTAACATCTTTATTGGAGTATAATTGCTTTACAATGTTGTGTTAGTTTCTGCTGTACAACAAAGTGAATCAATCATATGTAGACATATATCCCCATATCTCCTCCCTCCTACCCTCCCTATCCCACCCCTCTTGGTTGTCACAAAGCACCAAGCTGATCTCCCCGTGCGATGCAGCTGCTTCCCACTAGCTATTTTACGTTTGGTAGTGTATATATGTCCATGCCACTCTCTCGCTTTGTCCCAGCTTACCCTTCCCCCTCCCTGTGTCCTCAAGTCCATTCTCTACTGAACTTGTGAGATTATAGCCTGGAATACACTCTGGAAAATGCTGACATTAAAAAACAGACATGGGTCTGGAAATTAAATAATTTTGGAAAATTTTTCATCAGATAGTATACGAATTGCTTAAATCACTGAGAAATTGTGTAGGACCCATAACAGGCAGCTCTAAAATCTCGTGCCTCTTCATAGCAGCAGTATTCCTAATAGCTGAAAAGTGGCAACCACCCAAATGTCCATTAATTGATAAATGGGCGAACAACATGTTGTATATCCATATCATAGAATATTATTCAGCTATAAAAAGGAATGGAGTACTGATACCTGCTACAATGTGGATGGACCTTGAAGACATTACGCTAAGTGAAATAAACCAGACACAAAAGTCTCCATATTATATGATTCCATTTAAACAAAATGTCCGGAATAGGTAAATCCACAGAGACAGAAAGCAGATTAATGGTTTCCAAGGACTGGTGGGAGATGAAAATGAGGAGTGGCTGCTAATGGGTATGGCGTTTATTTAAGGGATAAGGAGAACATTCTGGAATTACATAGTGATGATGGTTGAACAATCTTACGAATATATTAAAAACCACCAAACTGTACACTTTTTAAAAAGGTGACTTTTAGAGTATGTGAATTTTATTTCAGTTAAAAGAAATCCAGGATCCCATCATACCAGATGGTTATCTCTCCCATATTATAGGAATTGAGAACAACACACCTTTTCTTGTCACAATTATATTTAATGAAGATAGTAGCTGTTATTTACAGAAGATATACATACATACAATTCCTACACATTAAATGTAGCCTAATTGTGAAAACAGGAAAAAATGTACTCCAAAATTACATACTAAATAAAATAAATAAAAAGTAATTATTTGGCACAATATCTATCATGTAGCAAATAAATAACTCTATACCATTGATTGAATGAACTATTTACAATCTATCTGAAAGTGCAAAACAATTGCTGAAAATTAAGATATCTGTGATAACATTTAAGTCCAGAAAATATGTGGGTTTTTTTTAAATCAGTAACAATAATTAGCCAATAGTAAAGGTTTTTTTTAATGCCCAGGAAAATAATTTTGAAAAATGTTTTCTGAATATTGTGCTCTTTTGAAGTGTCTTTTTTTTTTTATTTTAATCTTAACGCTAGCAATTTTAAGAACCTTGGAGTTTCTCAGTGGAATTCTTATATATGTACTCCTGATTTGTAAGTTTAAAAAAGTTACATTGTAAACATAAATATTATTCTATATGTCATTCAGAAATTACAGACCAGTCCTCCCTAAATTACATAAGCAGCCAGAATGTTTTGTAGTAATGTGGTCAGGTGCAGTTCCTTCAGAGGTAAAACTATGAAGATGGAAGAATACAGTCTCTAATTTGGAGTTACACGGATCCCTCAACCCCTTCCAAAAACTCCATGCTCAAATCAAAATGTTGAGTGAGAAATTATGAAGCTATACCACCAATGATGCAGGCAAATAAATACCATTTGTAGCACATCTCATCCTGTAAACACTCCTAGAAAAATATATCAGCTTGATACTTCTCTTGACAATGATATTTCTGCCATACTCTTCATGTGGGTCTTATTTTATGTTTCAGCAAAGAAGATGGCACAACTGGAAATAAAATACGGTGACTACAAACGGGGGATTCCTAAGCTAGTGTGTGCAAGCTGTGTGCAAGTCAAAGAATTTCTTCTTTTGTCATGACGCTGGTAAGCTGAATGCAGCACTGAGATGTCTCAGGATGGGTTTTTGCTTGTTTTATAGAGTTCTCTAGTGACAATACAGTGAGTACTAGCATACATGGCATTTTTGAAAGATTGTGGACTGGACGCAAACCGTTGTTCTGAGCACTTTAAATGTCTATGGTCGACGAGGCTCTAATCTGTGTGACATCTGTGATAAAGTTCTCTGGTTGTCAATCACATTTAATTGTCGTACATAACTCCGGACATCCTGATGGTTTTTATTAGCCTGAGCTGCATCAGGATCTGTTGAAAGAGAAAAGAGCAGGATTAGCATTGCATAATATATGGATATAAGATACAGCCTTACTTACTCCAGCTTTTACATTTATCATAAATTCCTGGGTTCCATCAAGACCTTTCAACATGTTATATTCATTGAAATGTTTCTACTTGGATGTTCCATCTCCTCCCTCCCACCCTATTCGTCCCTGGAATCACATATTTTGATCATTTTCCTTTGCATTACATACTGTAAAAAAAAAAAAAAAAAAAGGCACCAAATAAAAGTGAAAGCATCGCCTGACAGCCCTGGTTGTACATTAAAATTGTTTGCCCTTGCCATCCCACCTGTGTCTCACACTCCCTTTGATCCAGATGAGGACTAATGGCATAGTTTTCATTAGCTCCTAACAAAAGCACTTAACACCTGGGCTGAACTGAAGCAAGCAAGTGTGAGACTAGTAAGTCCAACTCCCCTCATTACTTGCATACAATACACAGCATTATTGCATAGATTGTGTGTTCTTAGAGACTGTCCATACTCAGAAAAAAAAAAAGAAAAATCAACTCGGGCTGAAGGCATGACTTGTGCCCGACCTTCAATTCTCCGATGCTGTTTGTTCTGAAATCCCAATTACTATTCTATTCTCATCCACTCCCCAAAGCACTCGAGCAGCAGAGCTATCTGAAGTTAACCAATTTCCCTAAAACTAGGCTGAAAGAAGAATCAAAGGCTCAGATCCCTACACAGAGAATAGACATGAATGAGGAAGGCCATTCGACAGTGGTGAACTGGAAACACAGTTCCCTTCAGAAGTGACTACGCAGCTCTTGCATGCTGACGCCATGTGGGGATCTGCACCCTGAGTTGCTGGATCTTCCTTTTTTTTCTAGAGAAATGAGGAATCTGGATTTCTTCTCTGGGAATTCTTCCATTTTTGAATGGTGACATTATTTCACAATAAAAGGGAAAAAAAGCTCCGTTTCGATCCAACACCTTGGCCATGGTCCCTGGATGGCCTCTGCCCTGTGGATCCCTGGTGTGGGACACTGGGAGTGGCCAAGCCAGCCTGGACTCTGGACCAGTGTTCTTTCCGCCATAGCACACTGCCTTCTGCAGTCCATCTGTTCTCTTTAGATCCACACACCACTCCCAAAGACAATTAGAATGCCATCTGCATGAGGGGCGAAGGGGGAGTGCTGCAGGTCTGAACACAGAAAAGCAGAGAAAAGATACAAAGGCCCCCACTTGCTCTAAGAAGAAACTCATCAGTATAATTATCACATATAAATAATACCACAGTGTTTAATTCCCTCGCTTGTCACTGGCAGTGTACTCTACATTTACAATATACTGTAATTACACTGTACATATTCCCACAATGTTTATGAATCTATTCTTACAGCTTTATCTATAGATTTTTGACTTCGGAGCTAAGCAGCTGTTGTTTACCAGCAGTTACTGATAACTTCAACAAATGCAGTGGAGATTTGTATATATAAAATTTCCCCCCATGTCTCTAGGAGATATAGGAGAATGTAGGATTTACTTCCGAAGAAGTTTATAGAACAAAATATATTCTATCTTGGTTCTTCTCTGGTTCTTGGACCTCATGGAGAACCTTCTCAAGGCTTTGAACCCTCTTAGGCACACAGCATTTGTGTTTAATTTCAGGAATTTCCTAGAACCCCCTGAAGGGCCATGGATTCTAGGTTATAAACCTTTGTTGTGTAGACTGGCATCACTTATATATTCTCATACTCACTTGTATAACTGCCTTATGATCGTGTCTTTATACATATAGTAAATCACTAGATGAAGAGATATGAGAGACTTTAATTCTGGCAGAATCCACATAAGATCAGTTGATGAGGTGCAAGCCTGCACCTTTTGGAAGGAAGAGGAGGCATAATCATTTGAATCAAGTTTTTAAAGACCCTGCTCCCCAAGTCAAGACTATTTTTCCTAGATTTCCCCCCCCGGGCATTAAAAAATGAATGTTTAGCAGTTCTGGTATCCTGTGTTAGCAGACCCTCGCTTTGGCCCAGTCCTGTGCTAGGAAGAGCAAAGATAGCTCTGATGAATAAAACAAGAAGCTTTTAGTCTCTGGGCACTAGGTTTATTGGAGGGGATGGTACTGGTAGCCTCGAAGTCATGTCCATGTCAAATTATCATGTTAAGTTAATGAGCCCAATGACTTCAATGACTCATACAATGAAGTTATTAGTACAAAACTTTATAGGGGCTACCTTCTCACTCCCAGACCAGCTGGAGGGAACCAAAGCTCCAGCCCCTGCCCAAAGTCCCAGTCCAGAGGAGACAGTAGCACTGGCCTGGCAGGGTGATCTGCTGCGATGATGCAACTTAACTCCCAACAGTTTAAACTTGCTATTTATTATTAGCGACGCTTTTATATTAAAGCATTGTATTATACCAGTTTTTGTACAGATTTAAGAAAAGCACCTTAATTCACCTAGAAATTCTAGAAATATAATATGAATTCCTGCTGTGGGACCTTTTACACATGTGCTTATAGACACTGATGCCTTCTCGCAACACCCCAAGAGACAATAAATATTGTCTTTCCCAGTTTATAAACGACAGAATGAGTCATTACGAGTTGATGTGAGTTTCTCAACATGAAGCAGTGAGTCATAAAGAGAGTTGGTTAGAGTCAGGATTTGTTGGCAATCATGCCTTAGCTGTCTATCCACTCTGTGAAGAGCAGATGAATTCTCTAAGTTCATTCATAAAATAATATTCTTATGGTTATTTTAAATGCAAGGCCCCTATCCCATGGGATTCGTGGTCCAAAGGGTCTCTGACACCATCAAATATTGTCCAGACTTCTAGAATGTCTCAGTAGCCTCACTGAAAAGGACTTAGCCGCCAAGATCCATATTGCAGCGGCATTAACTTACTGAAGGGTTGGCTCCTGCAGTATCTCACCGTTCTGGCAGTATTTGCAATCATGCGCTAAAAAGAATAAAAAGAAAAACTGAAATGCAGGTAAACTTAGTGTAGAATCCAAAAAAGAAACAAACCATTATTTATTTCAGCAATACCTGGGACCACGAGAAACAGCAGGTTCTGAGATGTGGATTATCTGGAGGCAGCTGGTTGATGTATAACCTGTTTAATCACTTGAAAGAGGCACCCACCCCCGCATGCCCCCCTCCCACACATACAAGGTATTTGTCAGGTGAGGAATACTAGTGGCATAACTCTCCTCTAATTGCTTGTTCCTCAAGATGTAAAAAGCAGGCTGTCGTTCCTGAGAAATGGACCTTACTCCTCAGGACTCGTTTTTACCATCCTTTCCTGAGGTCACTGTGAATTTGCAAGAGAATTTGTAACTATTCTAGATCTGGAGAATGGTTAGCTTGTCAAGTTCCTCACAGTAAACAGGACTCAATAATGAGGTGTTCGATGATATTCATGGAACAATCATAGATATTCTATGGCCACATTTTTCCTATACACTATGCATGATTAACCTTTCTCATCTTCCAGCAAAAGTGTGTGTTTTAATGTTCACCTTAATTATGTGATTCCTTCCCTCCTTCCTTCTTCATCCTTCCTGATTATAACACTAACATGCATATTTTAGAATATCGTTTCAGACAGTAACTTCAGTTATATTTTGGTACATTTCCTTCTAATACTTTAAAAAATACATAAGCATGTTTTTCAAAAAACGGAAGTCATAACATACATGTTTGTTTTGATCTGAATCTTTTCATATGGCATTATGACTCTTTTCCATGCCATTTGCATTTTAAAATCCTTTTTAAATAAGCAGGTATTCAGTCACGTGGATGGATCATAATTTATTTAACCTTTTAATTTTGTCATTAAGCGATCTCAGTTTCTAAGTTTTGGTTGCCATAAAAACTTATAAGGAAACCTTTTGAACTGTGCTCAACTTAGTTAAAAACAAGAAAAGAAAGAAAGAAAGAAATGAAGGACAAGAAAAGTAAGGAAAAATATCAGTGAGACTGAAGCACTGTTTCTGAGTCACCATGTACATTTCTTGCTCGTGGTATTTTAAGGGTAACTGTGTAACCTCTCAGGACATGGGGACCCCCAGTCTCTGTGTAACATCTCAGGACACTTTTGCTCTCAAGGCAGTCCCGCAGAGATGGTGGATTAATTCTAACACTAGCAGAAAATGTGTTAAGGCTCCAGCCAGGAAAAGAGACTTTCTAATCTCTGAGTGGCTATTTAATTCCAGTCCTTGCTTTTTTCTCTCCTGGAACCTTGGCTTGCCAAAATATAGAAAATGGCTCCGAGAAAACTGATGCAGTGTTAAAAAAAAAAAAAAAATCAACTTATTTGGCAGGGAAATTTTTTTCGTAGAAGAGTTGGAACTTTACAAATATGTACAGGTGAACATTCATAATACCTCACTAAATACTACTGCTCTGAGGCCTGTGGCATGCACCAAGTGACATCTGTCTGCGCTGGGTAATTTCTCATATACAAAGAGGCACTTGGAAAAGTTAGAACTTCACTTTCATAAAGGTTCCTGCAAACCAGGACGTCCGGTGATCAGCATGAGAAATATATTACAAATACCTCCAAGAAAATGTAACATACAATGTATAATTAGCCTCTGATATATGGAGCCCTGAAATAAACAGTAACTACGATAATTTTCCTGCTAATTTACTTTAAGTTGTTTTTTCACTTCTCCAAGGGCTTTGCATTTGAAGGGCACAAGTATATTCCATGTAGAATTATTGTAATTCTTCAGATATTGAATGGAGTGTAATTACTGAAAACCCTGGGAAATGCTGCCAGTGTGCCCCTCCAAAGAATAATAAAACAATTAGCAGGGGTCAGAAACCTCTTCCTATACCATTTTGTAGGGAGTAATTGTTCTGCTTTTCAGTTCTGAAAGCTAAAACATTTCATTCTGACTTTGGTTTTGGACTGCTCTTTACAGCTATACTCTGAGGCTTCATAATTTTTAGTTCATTATGTAGTTTAAAACGTGAGAACAATTGTTTAAATCAGTAATTTCCAGCTCTGGAGTTCATTCTACCTTTCTAAATCTTTGATTAATTTTAACAGTGGTTTTAATTTTGACGTATCCCTTTTAATTGTACTCAAAGATAACTTCAGTTTAACTTTGCAATCCAAATCTGGCTTTGCAATGAGGCCCATTCTTTCCCTTTGAGGTGGCTACACAATAATGTAATATGTAAACCCTTAGTAACAGCACCCGGACTCTACTAGCACTGCTGGTCAGTGCAGTTACAGAATGCTTTCACAAGGCCAAAGAAGGGTTAACTTGTTATTTCTAACCCCACCCTCTTTTGCACCCACTGACACGTGCAATATTTAATATGCTGCTAACAGCTACAAGGTGCTTTCCTGGGGCTGCGGAAGGAGACTTCAGAAGGCCCCTTCTTCGTTTGTCTCCAGGGGCCTAAGGCCATCAAAGCCTGCCTACAAATAATGGCTCCCCACTGTTTAAAGGCATCAGCAACGAGGAGCTCATCACCTCCAAGGACAGCCCCTTGCAGTTTTAGACATGTATGACTACTGGACATTTCTTTATCATTTTGAGTCCAAGTCCCTTTTTTTTCCCCACATCATTATTGAAGTATAATTGCTTTACAATGTTGTGTTAGTTTCTGCTGTACAACAAAGTGAATCAGCTATATGTATACATATATCCCCATATCCCCTCCCTCTTGTGCCTCCCTCCCACCCTCCCTATACCCCTTTGCTTTTCACCCCACTAATCCTAGTTCTGAGCTCTGGAGCCACAACACGTGTTTAGTTCCGCTTTAAGGGGACAGTTCTTTAAATACTTGAAGGCAGCTATCACGGACATCTCTTCACCCCCAAGTCTTTTCTGGTTCAGCCTAAATTTTCCCGCTTTCTTCAACAGTTTCTCATAAGTTTCAGGTATCTTGTGGATAGTGACTAGCGCGGTGCCCTACCCTAAGCAAATCACAGAATGCAGAAGAAACATGATTTTCCTTCCTCGATCTAGATGATGCTACACATCGAAGTCCACGATTTAAAAAAAGCCACACTGCTGACATCTGAACTTAAAGTGAATTAAACCTCTCAGCCCTCTTCACTGAGCTTCCTCCTCTATAGATGTGCAGATGGTTTCTTGGACCAAAGTGGAGGGTTTTGCATTTATCTCCACTAAAAGCCATCCGGTTAGTCTTTCTATTCTTCTGCAGGCTTAAGCCTCACATGTCATTTCTGACAGCAGATGACTGTTTATTCATTGCTGTTCCCAGGGAAGGTTGGCAGAAACTAAGGTTAAAAGACATAGGCTTTATTATCCAACTGCCACAGCAGGGATGAAGCCAAAAGTTATACCCTAGGCTTTGTGGCGCTGCCAGAGCACGCTGGCCTGCCTGGAGCAGACCAGGCAACTTTCCTACCAAGCCAGGCCAGTGGGAAAATACCTGATCACTCCAAAGCAGAGCTTCTCATCTTTTTTCTTTTCCTATCCCAGCAAACCTGAGGTTATGGCACACTCCTGTTAGTAACTGGCTTGTTAAAACAGTGATTTGTAATTCAGGGGCAAAGTGAGGGGAATGTGTTCCTTTAGAAGGCGCCTGAATCAGTGCAGGTGGGCAGTGTGAGCCCCTCTTCACACCTGACCTGACTCTGATACAGCCCCACCCCCTGCTGGGAAGCCCCACCTTAGGGTCTGCTCGTCAGCCTGCCCTGGAGGATGCTAGCCGAGAAAGCGGTCCAGTCAGAATGCCAGGCTTCCCCTTGGGAATCCACATCCCAAATTTCCCACAGCCACCACTTGCCTTGGGACTAATTCAAAGTACAGGTTTTCAGAGCTTCTTTGCAAGAATTAATATGCTCATACAGTTTTTCATCTACAGGGCTGAGAAGCGGACCCAACTGAAAGCTGAATCTCCCTCTGGACGTGAACTCACATGGGGAAGCTCAGAAAGGAAAAATAAGGTAGCAAGAGAAGGCTTCTGTAACTACCCTCAGGTATTTATTTCTTCTTTTTCTTCAGTGTTTATGTATTTATTTGGAAGTAATTTCAAACTTCCAGAAAATTTGCAAGAGGAGTCCAAAGAACTCGCATACAACCTGGTGAATGATTCTTAACAAGAACAGCCATTTTAAGGGCACTTCCCAGGCGTCGGGCCTGTCCTGTTCGGCAGCTCACCGGCACAGCTGACCGATGGTGAGAGTCTGATCTGGATGAAGGCGTAGACAGTGCATGCCCAAGGACACTGTGTCAGGTATTTATTTCTTTATCAAGCTGAAGACAGAGCGACTCAGAAGCAGATGTCCTGCCTGGGGCCTGAGTTGCAGAGTGACCGGCACAAAGATGCTGTCCAGAGAGGGAGTGGCCAGCTGTACGCACTTGAGTCTGGCCCAGGAGAGAGGCCCTGAGGCTGTGGTCCCAAACACAAATCTCCCTCAAGCTCGGATGCAAGTAATTCCTTCCCCTTGAATCCAGTGAGGGGTCAGAGGGGGCTCTTCTCAGATGGGGTCCTCGGGGCCCAGGCCTCCCCATTTACCTTCTGTGGCACCCTCCCCTCGGGGGCAGGCTGGCCACCTTACACCTTCACTCCTATCCAGATGGTCGATGCCCCACCAGGCCTCCCCAGCCGTCTCTGGCTTTTCTGGCCAGCTCTGTATAGACTCTTGTGCCCCGTCTAAGCTCTCCTGTCCCTGAAGGGGAGTGGACTTTCATGTGTATTTTTCAAGTTCAGGCCAGCAGGCCCTCCAGGCAACACCACCGTGCACTGTTCTTCTCCCAACCTCCTACGCACAGCCAGCTGCCAGACGAGCCTGTCTCTTCTTAGGCCACGCTCGCTCTCTGCTCCAAGTCCCTTGAGAAGGTGCTCCCAGATGTCAGGCATCTTCTAAACGCCTGCCCTCAGACGTTTTTGTCTTTCCTTCTGTTGCCCCTTGAGATCTTTGTCCTCCTTGTTCTTAATGTTTGTAAATTGCTTTTTCTTTTCTTCTTTCTGCCCCTACTCATTGGACTCTGCCCCCGTCCATATGCCTGTCAAATCTAGGATCTCAGTCAACTACTCCTTGCTTACCATGTGTAAAACCACATTCACACCATTCTGTTTATTTCACTCAGACCCTCATATATTTGGGACAAGAATTTTTTTCCACTTGTATATCCAGAAATATATTTGTCTCTCACCTGCAAAGACTGTGCCCATGACAGCAACCAAGTGGAATTAAAGGCAAGGTGAGGACCAGAGATAAAGGATAAAAGGGCCCAGGAGCTGAGCCAGTCTTCACCGTATCCCTGAGGAAGAACCCCGGCCCCTCTTCTGGCCTATGGATCTTTAATATCCAGGAGGTGAGTGACATACAGATACAAGCATGTAACAGGCATGATGCTCATGGTATATTGTACGTACAATGGCCATGGGGACATGGCAGCTCAGGTGTCTGTGCAGGAGCTTGCAAAATATTGTGCGTCTCTGAACGCAGGGAAGGACACTGAAGCACTGACACAATTAGCACTACAGGGAGGCGGGTGGACAGAGGAACAGAAAGCTAAGGGAGCCATTTTGCGTAAGGTATCGGTAACATAAAATGCTTGGGACATTCTGCTTAATCAGATTTTCTGATAAAATAGAAAATGCTTTTGGATTAAATCTTTGTTACATAAATTCCTTTATAAATGCTTTAGTGTACTGTCCTATCTCACTAAGTCCAACACCGGAATATAATTGGGTTATTCTTTTACTCAACAAATACTTTTACTCAAGTATTTCTTGCATACTTATGATATGCCAGACACCTTTTTGGGTGCTAGAGAAACCAAACGGATAAGATACTTGGTCTAGGACATTTACATTCTAGTGGAGAAGACAGGCAATGAAGAGGCAATAAAGATCATCTTAGAATGTGAAACCAGCTGTCAAAGCAAGGTTATCTGTTGAGATCCAGCTGTCTGGCGAGGTGTGGATGGTAGAAGAATATTTGAAGGATGGTCAGGGAAGACTGCTTGGATGAGGGACACATGAGCTGAGACCTGAATGATGTGAAAGTGTCAGAGTGGTGAAGACTGAAGGAAGACAATTTTGGGCAAAGGTAACAGCTAGTGCAAAGGCCCTGAGGCAGAAAGGAAAAGAAAGAAGGTTGGTCTCACCAACTTGGACTGAATACAGTGTAGATGAAGTGTGAGATGAGGCTGGATGGGGACTCAGGGTAACAAGTCTGGATTTGATTATATTTAACATGGTTTTATTTTCCTCTGATACAGGAAGTTACCTCTCTTTGCGTTTTGCTTTTTCACATTTTCTTTTTTAAATTGAAGTATAGTTGATTTACAATACTGCGTTTGTTTCAGGTGTACAGCAAAGTGATTCGGTTATGCATATATATGTAAATATATATTTTTTTCAACTATAGTTTATTACAAGATATTGAATATAGTTCCCTGTGCTATACAGTAAATCTTTGTTGTTTATCTTTTTTATATACAGTAGTGTGCATCTGTTAATCCCAAACTCCCAATTTATCCCTCCCCCAACCCTGCTTCCCCATTGGTAACCCTAAGTTTGTTTTCTATGTCTGTGAGTCTGTTTCTGTTTTGTAAATAAGTTCATCTGTATCGTTTTTTTAGATTCCACATATAAGTGATATCATATGACATTTGTCTTTGGCTTACTTAGTATGATCATCTCTAGGTCCATCCGTGTTGCTGCAGACGGCATTAATTTATTCTTTTTTATGGCTGAGTAATCTATTCTATACACACACACACACACACACACACACACATATATATATATATAATATTTTACATATCTGTATATACCACATCTGCTTTATCCATTTATCTGTCAGTGGACATTTAGGTTGCCTCCATGTTTTCGTTGTTGTAAATAGTGCTGCTATGAACACTGGGGTGCGTGTATCTCTTCTAATTAGTGTTCATCTTTTCTGGATATATGCCCAGAAGTGGGATTGCTGGATCATATGGTAGCTCTATTAGTTTTTTAAGGAACCTCCATACTCTTCTCCATAGTGGTTGTACAAATTTACATTCCCACCAACAGTGTAGGAGGATTCCCTCTTCTCTACACCCTCTCCAGCATTTATTTGTAGACTTTTTGATGGCCATTCTGACCAGTGTGAGGTGGTAACTCATTGTAGTTTTGATTTGCATTTCTCTAATAATTAGCAATGTTGAGCATCTTTTCATGTGTTTGTTAGCCATCTGTATGTCTTTCTTGGAGAAACATCTATTTAGGTCTTCTGCCCATGTTTTGATCAGGTTGTTTTTCGGTTATTGAGTTGTATGAGTGGTTTGTATATTTTGGAAATTAAGCTCTTGTCGTTTGCATCGTTTGCAAGTATTTTCTCCCATTCTGTAAGTTGTCTTTTCATTTTGTTTATGGTTTCCTTTCCTGGGCAAAAGGTTGTAAGTTTATGTCCCATTTGTTTATTTTTGCCTTTTCTATTGCCTTGGGAGACTGACCTAAGAAAATATTGCTACGATTTATGTCAGAGAATGTTTTGCCTATGATCTCTTCTAGGAATTTTATGGTGTCATGCCTTATATTTAAGTCTTTAAGCCATTTTGAATTTACTTTTCTGTATGGTGTGAGGGAGTGTTCTAACCTCATTGATCTATATGTGGCTGTCCCACTTTCCTAACACAACTTGCTGTAGAGACTGTCTTTTCTCCATTTTGACATCTCTTTTATTACTGTTTTGAACTAGTTTATACCTTTTATTGATTTTTAATACTTCATGTGTTTATGTTTCATTTTCTTAACTGCATATAATCTCCTAAAAGCTAAGGACTACTTTTTGGACTTCTTTATATTTCCTAGCAAAATTCTTTGCCTAGACACTCTACACATATTTAATTGCTTTGAAAAAACATAGCCTTTGGAAAATCTGCATTTAGCCCAGTTCATGTATTCTATATAAAGAAGTAAACTTTCAAACTCCTTTGGTAGATTTCTATTGTGTTGGAGAGGTCTGGGAATTGGGTGGATTTGAACACTTAAGGATTTTTATTTGGAGATTCTTTTTTCCATAGCTTGATATAAGTCCAGTGCTCTAACCGTGAATCTTGTAATAATGTTATTGATGATAGAAGACAAATTGTTGCTAATAATGTAACGGCATGATTAGTGATACAGAAATATAAGGGTTCAAAACATTTCTCTTCCTTTATGAATTAGCTTCTGTTACTGTTTCCAGAAGTATAGAAGTTTGCCTTAGGCTTCTCTTTCCAAATAAAATGACTATCTTAAAATAGTATTCATAAATAAATCCACCTAAATATGGGTGTGTCTGAAATAGAACCAACCTCCTAATACAGCAGCAACTGTGGCTATCAGCATGCTTCATGCAGCCTGGGGTAGTGGCAGCCGGCCAGCATATTATCCTCTGATCCATTGCTAGTCTACTTCCTAAATGTTATAAATATTCATGTATGCCATAGAAAGCTACAAAGGGCTTTATTCAAACATTTTTTTGAATATTCCTTTATGTTCCCCCCAAAGGAAAGAATGTCTGCTTTTTTTTTTTTTTTTTTGGCATAAGGATCAGAGTGTGAATTCTCTTTTGTTCATACTCATAAATCCTGAAAACCAATATGCAACAAATTCTCTAATCCTCATTTCATACCTCAAGGGTGAAGAGGTTCAAAATAAAAATACTTAGGGTTGGCATGGTAGTTCACTGTGACTGTGCAATGTTGCCACCAAGAAAAGACATCTGTGCTCCCGACTACCCTGGTGACTTCTGCCCCTGGCAGGGGCTCCCTCAGGGGGTACAGCCTACCAGCCCCACAAAGGCTGCCGGCTCTGCTTACCACCTTGGTGAGCACGATGAATGACTGGGAAGCCGCACGGACATGAACCTGAAAAGGGAGACAGACATATCCTTCCCCAGGAATGCAGTAATAACACCAGCCACTAGTGGGAGTTGTAAGTGGTGGTGGTATGGGGGCAGGGGTGGGCTAGTTTATGGGGAGAAAAGGCTGGAAAGTTGGCAACAAGTGCCAGGTGGTCTAAGCCCGGTTTAAAGAACCTAATCAAATCTTTTTGAATTCCAGTTCATTTTTCAGTAACACCTAACTCATGGAAGGGTAACTGTAAAATCCCACTTTCTCATGGTATGATTTATCAAATGAAGTAAAATTGATCACTGCTGGAACAGAGAACTTAACAGTCTTCTTTCAGTATCCTTTCTCTCCTTTTCTTTCATAGTGATAGAACCCCTTAATTTTGAGTGGGGCACATAGATACCCAAAATAAGGACTACACATTCTAACTTTCTTTTCACGGGACTAAGTTTCTTCTGGCCGATAAAATGTGAGGCAAGGGGTGAGTGCGATTCCAGGTCACATCCTTACATGGAAGAAGCAGGTCTTCACGTTTTTCCTTTTCCCTTCCCTCTAGCTGAAACGGGGGTGGTGGTGGTCCACCATCTTGGACCATGTGGATGGTGAAATGGCAAGACAGGAGAAGGCTGGACCCTGACTGCTTCCTGGAGCAGAGCTTCCATACTTGGACATTTAAGTGCGAAAGGAATAGACTTATCTTGCTTAAGCCACGGCTAACTTAGGTTTCCATTGTTGCAGCTGAACCGCTGTCTTAGCTCTACAGTTGCTTTCAATCGAAAGTGGACTTTCTCAGAGCAGGATGTGAAGGACCTCTCTCCTCACTGACAGGTATGTCAGAATCTACTGCTGTGGGCACGAAGTACAGAAACAGGGAAGGGGAACTCCCTTAACATCCACTGAATACGATCTTGACTCTTCCTTCCCAGGTTATGGATGAGACACACCAAGATCTAAAAACCCAGATAAAACAGCTTTCATCCTCCTTGACAGATATTTTTGCTGTTCTTGTTTGTTCTGTTAACTTTAACCATCAAAAGTTCTAAAGCTCAGTCAACTCTTTAGGAAACTCTGACTTCTACGCCTCTGTGCACATGTATATTTTACAGTCAGATGGTTGGCTTAGCCACCCCTAAGTGATCCGGGAGGTTCTTTACCTATTCGCTAAATCTTTCATTTCTGGACAACAAGTTTTCTTTTGAGAAATCAGGAAAATATGTTTAATTCTCCATACTAATAAGTGAGCAAAGAATGTTTTTACTTTGATCATAGAATGATTAAACCAACACAGTAGTGGAGATGTTCCTACCCTACCCTTGGTGTGCGGGGTAGAGGAGAAGACTGCTGAGAAATATTTACCCTCTAGTACAGGGTGTCTTTGAGGAGTGTGGACCCATGTGCTATTTCCTAAGAAGTTTAAGACACGGGACACAGTGCTCAGCGCTTGCTGCAGTTCTTTACCAGGCTGGGCTTTGCAATATGCTCATCCCCAAAGTTGAATGGTATGATCCCCAAAGTATGATCCTTACAGGATGACTGCGGGATGTTTCGAATTCTGGAGTCACACACAGTAGCTGGATTTCGGGAAACAATTAGAACAGTTTTCTGATAAGAATGCTTACAACGCTCTGTGGCTTACAGGAAGCCTTAAATACTCTGGACCCACCAGTAATCCCCAGGGGTAGATGGTGTGTCAAGAATCCCCATTTTCTGTTGGAGAAATTGACCCACGGAGAACTTAAGGGACAGCTACAAAGTGATGAAGCTGAGAACTGACCCTCGTGCCTCCTGAACTCCGAGCTCTGAGCTTTTCCTGTAGTGCCACGTCCATCACTGCAAAGCGAACCGCGGGCACGTTCTCACCCACACAGAGATAACACCGTACCACCCCATCCATGCGGGCTGCAGCCAAAGGATTTAGAAGACAATGGAGCATTCCTGAACATGCACTATGTCGCTAAAGAAAGGCTTTGGCAAGACCTGCCTTATTGCTTCACAGAAGATAAGGAACTGCAAAGTAACTAATGCTTTTCTTGGGGGGGGGGGCGGGGGGAGGCTGGAAAATAGTGACTGTGTGCCAGTTCCACACAACTGTTAACTTAAAAAAATTTGTTTTTGGTTATGAAGACTTTCAAGTTCCCACTCTGAACTTGGGTGAACTTTACTGGAATAAGCAATACCCACTCAGATGACTACTGTATAATAAAGATCCTCTGTAGGGTTGCCTTTTACCTACACGCACTAAAGTGAGCCTCAGCAGATGAACATTTCAAAGGCATCCTGGGGCAGTCTAGCTCCACCAACCTTACAACACAACGACATGGAAGTCACTCTGGGACATTCGTGCATTTTAGCAACAGGCAGCTAAGGACGAAGCACACAGCATAAAAGCTAGCCGCTGCTGTGAGCCGCGGCACAAATACTGTTCAATTTCACAAAAGAGGAACTGACAGACTAAAAGAGGTAGCCAATTTGAACTGAATATTTCACAGCTCCTTTATGTGTAACTAGCTTTTTAACATGGCAGCGTATATGGAAATTATTTCCTTTATTAGTACAAGTGCAAATTTTATTTTTTAAAAAACATCATGGTTAAGGTTATAATACCATACGTACCATTTTTTCAAAGTTTACTAGATTGTCAATGAATGTCTTGTTCCCCTCATGAGTAAATGTCATATCTGCAAAGAAATAAAAGTCACATTCGAATCACTAACAGAAATATGTCATACTAAGAAACCAGAAGAGCACCATTAGATTATGCTGGAGGATTTGCATGACACTGCAGTTGAAAAAAGCCGATAATAGTTCCTTTTATGTTTGTTAGGTGTTTACGTTTCTAAAGCACTTTCCCTGAGCTTAGTAAAATTTCCAAACTGACCCTCTGTTGCACTATCAAGTCTTTCAAACCGTGCACATCCCTGCTCCTCCAATAATCTTTCCAACCCTTTCAGAAAAGTCAGGGCTGAGAGGAGATGATGAGGAAGGTGGAAAGATGGGATCATTCTTCCCAAGGAGGTCAATCTGATTAGGCCCCTGTTCATTTTCTTCCCCACACACTCACCACTGACTCGGCCTGTGCATTTCCTTGGAATTACCTTTAATGAGCAAAGGCATGAAGGGGATGAGAGGAGGGTCCAGCTTGGCTACCGTCAGCCTGTAGGCTCTGTGGTTTCTTGAAGGATCCTTCAGAGAAACAAAGAGATCCTGGTTAATGACTAGTGACACGTGCACCACCCCCTCTACCTCCCAACACACCCGGCCTTGTCATTTGCCAGTCGGGGAGTTTTGAATCGAGTGTAGCTACAAAAGAAAGGTGGCTTCAGTTAAACTGATTTTTGTTTTAAAACAACTTCCTGTATCACATGAAAATAATTTACTTTTTGTTTCCTTTTTTCGTTGAACAGGAGATATGCCTCTAGGGATCCAGGGGAGAGATTCCCGTTGAGAGTCCATTTGAAATGTAAAACAACCCCCCAGCTGCGAGATTCCCCTTCTCCTGAAGCACAGCCTCCTTCCTGGGAGCCCAGCTCACCCTCCTACCTGCCTTGCATAGCCAGTCCCGACTTGCCTTCTCTGAAACCCTCCCTCATTCCTGCCAAGTCCCACTCACTCCTTTTCTGTCCGTTAACACCTCCCAGCCAATGGGGAAAAATAATTTTGGCAAGCCGAGGAAAATGCAGCTTCCAATCCTTAGCCAACCTGTGCTAGGTGGAAAGGATCCCATTACACTGCTTTTCTTAGTTACACAAATTGACCTTATGTGGGACAGAAGTCCTGTTTAAGTTAGCACCTGAGGGTGCCATTCATTAGTCGGACATGCTTGTTTTAGCAGCACTAAAATGGGATCATAAACTTCTTAAAGTCATACAAGGACATAAAATTTCTGAAATGAGAACTTCAATTCAGCTAATCGGAAATTGGATTAATGCAGACCGTGAACAGAATAAAGGAGCCACTGTCACTTACCATTAAACTTTCAAACTCCGCATAGAACTTCTTGAACTTGCTTGGCAGTTTCTGTTAAGGAAATGAAAATGCCACACTCATAAGTCAGATTCAACATCTAGATACGTATCGTGTTACCATTTCTAGGGGAAATTATTACTTTTGGCTCTTAATCAAACATCTCTAAGACAGGCCAGACTGTAATCTGTCCTGTCATTTGAGGATAATCTTAGAGAACTCGTCTTTCAGAAGTCTTAACCTAGTTGAACCAAAACTAACTATGGATGCTTTGGCCTTAACTGCTTTTATAATGTTTTCTGAAATGGGTTATTCATAAAGAGGGCTGCATTCCCAGACTACAAGTGGTTTGGCATTAACCCTCCACTGTTTTAAACTCTCGCGTTCCCGCAATTAGGAATTTAGACCAGGGAATATTAGGATTAACAGTTTTAGAAACTACCTAGGCTCAACCCTCCTCCTCCTCTACGACGTAAAGCTACAAGAGAACAGGGATTTTTATCAGTTTTGTTTATTGCTATATACTGAGGACCTAAAAGAGTGTCAGGTACAGAGTAAGTGCTCGATACATGTTTAATTGACTAGATTAAACCTGTGTTTTATAGACGGAAGAAATTAAACCTCATAGATTAAATGACATGCCAAAGGCACACAGCTGATGGTGGTCAGAGCCTCTGTAATTCACATCTCCTGCCTCCTTTCCTGTTGCCTCTAT
Source organism: Monodon monoceros (assembly GCF_005190385.1). Lineage (NCBI taxonomy): Eukaryota > Metazoa > Chordata > Mammalia > Artiodactyla > Monodontidae > Monodon > Monodon monoceros. The sequence continues at coordinate 59,581,973 of NW_021703772.1, forward strand.
CATATGCGCTATGCTTTCCTACACAAGCATTTCTCCCACAGGATTTCTCTGCCTTGCTATAATACAAAAATAGATAGTTCTATCAATTTAGTCATTTCTCATGGTTATATTTTGGCCTATGATTCAATATCACACATTCACACCGTAGGTCAATGATGAATCATCTTTCAATCTATTGGTTCTCACTTTGCTTAGGTCCTGAGCTTACAGTAAAGCTGAACTTTTCTAACAGGGTCACACCAAGACATAGCAGCGTGATGTTCCCCATCCCGAGACCGTGGAAGTGCTGACCAAGTGCTGGGCCTTGAATTCCCCACTCAGCTCTGCTTCACGCAGTGAAGTCTACCATCAACAACTGACTCACCCCATCAGGCCTCTGCAATCCACCCAAAAGCTCCTCTCTCTTCTTTTTCTCTCTTCTCTGAATGGGTTTGTCATATTCCCATTTAAACACTGTAAACCATCTTATTTTGTTTCTAGGAACTAGTCTCCTTATAATGTCTAAACTCATTGTCCTAGTGCCTCTTTTCAAGTTGGGTTTCAGGGAAACCTGATATCCTCGTTTAGGCAGAAAGGTTCAAAGTGATGAAGGCTGGGATGGGCATCAAGGGATACAAGGGTCTCATGCTCCATGGAGTGTCCAAATCACCATGCTAGGCGATAACTTTCCGTGAACACAGACAATTTACAAAATTAGGAGCGAATGACTTTTTTTTTTTTTTTTTGCAGTATGCAGGCCTCTCTCTGTTGTGGCCTCTCCCGTTGTGGACCACAGGCTCTGGACACACAGGCTCCGTGGCCATGGCTCACGGGCCCAGCCGCTCTGCAGCATGTGGGATCTTCCCGGACCAGGGCACGAACCCATGTCCCCTGCATCGGCAGGCGGACTCTCAACCACTGCGCCACCAGGGAAGCCCCGCGAATGACATTTTTGGTTAGATCTATCACTCTAGTTCTGTGCTTAGCTGACTTTTGGGTCAAAAGCCGGAGTGCATATGGTAATAAAACATGTGGGTCTTAATACTATTACCTATCCACATCCCATGCTTTCGGAGCAGGGGTTCTCAACTGGGGGCAATTTTGTACCCACACCCAGGGATATTTGGTGATGTCTACAGACCTTTCCTGTTGTCACAGCTGGGGTGGATGGAGGGAGAGGCGCTGCTGGTATACAGTAGATTGAGGCCAGGGGTGCCGCTAAGCCTCCTACATGGCCAGGACATCACCCCCACCACCCCCCCCCTTACAACAAAGAAGAATGATCGTGCCTGAAGTGTCAACACCACTGAGGCCAAGAAACTCGGCTCTGGGTTCTTACTCCCACTGGCTTAATCTCAGAGGCGTCTTTCTCCTCTATGCTGGACCATTCCCTTTGCCGCGTGGCTTCACTCTGTTTTCTGTTTTGTTCATCGACTCTCTCACGCGTGTTTTCTAGTTCCCAGAGGGCAGCACTATTTCCCACTTTGCTCCTGCTGCCATCGTGCTGTTGTCGTGTGGGAAGCATGTGGGAGGGTCTCGGCAAGTCCGGGCAGATAAACCCAAATCAAAGATGCTCAAGAATGAAAGCTCTTCCTACAGAATGATCCAATTACATCTCACCTTAAGAGATAAAGGCTTACGAATGATGAAAGGTGACTCTCCTCTTTCCAGCAATACGCAAGGACGGACACACAAGCTCACAGGCTGCTGTGCTCCTTCCTCTCCCCGTGGAATGAAGGACTGGCCAATAAACTCTCTCCCTTTGCTGCCTGTCCCCCCCCCCCCCGCCCCCCAAGCAGCCTCCTATTTCTCTCTTTAGACCAGGAAAGGGGATTCTGAGAGTGTTTCCCCCATGCTACGGCCTTAATGTCTAGCTGCTGGTATGTGCACCTATATCTGGCCTTCCCGGACCCCGTGAGGCTTCTTTGATTTTCCCAGCCAAATCATCTGGACTCCGTGAGAGAGTGAAAAGCTGGAAACAAGTTGGGGAAAGCAGACTCTCTGAGAGGGAACCCTAGATCTCCAAAGAGCTGTGGGCTACAAGAAGGGGAGGCTTGCACCCTGGCTTCATTGCTTACATTTATCGGCAGCACTAACTTTTTTTTACTAGCTGGAAGATGACCCAGCCAAATGGCACGCAGGCCTTACCAATTCCCTCATTCCTATATTCAGGGGATGAGCTGTTGAGTGCGGCATCTGCTGGGAATTTTCAGAGAAACCCAAGACAGAAGGACCTGTGAGGACCTGTCCTATAAACAGTGGAAACATTGAGGAGGAACAGACAAAGAAAACAGCTTCAGGAGGGAAGTAGGGAAGAAAATGTTTCAAGGAAAACATGTAGAGATGCCAACAGCTGCCTTTGGTGCCTTTTTACAGCAGCATTGCAAATTAAGATCTGTGTTACCTGCTCCTTGCTCTCTTTTCGTGTCCCACTTACACGTACCTTTTTATTTTTAGAAAGAGTCTATTTTCGTGTGTATGTTCCATTAGAGATTAATATTTCTTTGACTACATACCACATGTAAGGGGTCAGGCATATTTTGAGTACTTAGCTAATGAAAAATGAAGCTGTTCCCTAGCACAAATAACCAACTATCAACAAACCATTAATCGTATTTGCTACAGAAATTCACAACACACCTGCATAACTTTTGCACCAAACCGAATTCTAGCCAACTGTTGCTCCTCCATACACAGAGAGGTCTGCTAGGTAGTTAGGAGATGCTTGGCACTCAGCTGGGCCAAACAGTTGGCCTTCTGGTTAATTCTCCCAGGAGCAGAATGACTACTGGGATAAAAATGGATCTTCTGTCCTCTCTTAATTACAGATAAGGCTTATTTAAAAAGCAAGCAGCAGACATTTCAGAGAACAATAGGATCTATGAACAAGATGAAGTAATCCAAGAAATGCTATACCTAGGAACTAGACTTATTATCATTTACATTGTATAGTCCAGGAAGCTGAGACACCCCCCCCATCCCCTCCCCCCCCTACAAAAGGCCAATGCCTTTTAAAATTCACACTCTGAGGCAAAAGGAGACAGGTCACCTCCCTCAAAGTGCCCCACCTTTCCCACTGTTATACAAGCATGAGTGATATTTCTATAAAAAAAAGACTCACTGGTGAGCCCGTGTTTTGACTCTTCAGGCAAATTCGCAGCTGGATCTCAGCTGAAGCTTACCTCCCATGTTAGTGCCAAGCGGCTCACAGCAACATTGCTTAGTCCCATGACGATGGCAAAAAAGGAATTCAGATTCTTGTACTCCTTACAGCTGAAACACAAGAGGCACATACTGGAGTAAAATGCCACTTTTGAGTGAGATAAAAAAAAATTAGAGTTCTATTTTCTGATGGTCATTAATATTCGGCAGGACTCCTTTATGAGAGCAGGCAACGACAGATTTAATGCTCTGTGTAAGTTCCACTTGGGTGACCGTGTTCTGCTGTTTGATTTCTCACTGTAATTTTAGGAAGGTGATGGTTTGGGCCATCTACGTTCAGGTTTTGAGGAGGAAGTTCAAGACACCTGCCCTAGGGATTGCTATTGTAATCCCAGAGCTTGCTAAAAGCCTTGTTGGACCTGGAGGGAAACATCTCACGGGCTAGGAGGAGAGAAAGCAAAATGTCCTTGGAGACTTCCATACTTTCAGGCTGAAGCCGGACACCTCAGGCTCTGGCAGCATGAGAGGGAACTAAGGAAAATCACACTGCTGCAGCCGTCAGGGTTTCTACCTGCCATGCAAATGCTTCTAATTTGTTGAAAAATGTCAACTTACAAATCATGATCCTTATATAGCTAATAACCTAAACAACTGACCAAAAAATGACCTTACTTTGTTTTACCAATGTCGATGAAGCTGAGCATTTTGAACCTGTACTTATGCCATTATTAGCTTTTATGAATATATATTTGGGAAGAATATTGTGGAACAACACCAAAGGTTCTTATTAGAATGCAATATTTAGCCCAGGTACTTGGTTTAACTTAAAAAAAGAAAAAAAAAAAAAAAAAAGGAATCTTCGACTTCTTTATACCAGCTCCTTGCAAAGGGAAAGAAGGATTCATTTTGCAAGGAGCACAAATCCTTTACCACAAATCAATATGGTTATCTAAGTTGACTACATCATAATTAAATCTTCTTTGGATTAGCATTTTCGCAAAAGGCTAATTGTTGCATTTGCTGCCTGTGTACTCCTTGCAGAGTGATTCATAAATGGAAATGGGAAAACAGATTTAGAGAAGATATGGTGTGTCTCATGCACCGCTGAGGAAGCAGGCGGGGCCTTCGATGGGCCGGGGGCGGTGGCTCTCAGGTCAGGGGCTGAGAGCAACTTCGGAGTCCCTGGACTGCAGGCAGCGAGGCTGGTCATGGACATGTTGGCCTTTGTCCTATCTGTGCGATCGTGAAAGCACACGCAGGACTGCAGGGCTGCCTGTCTGCTCACCGCTCTGGTTACCAACTAACTTTATCACCTTAGGTAAGTCACGAAATTTCTCTCTGCCTCAGTCTCCTCACCTGTAAAAGGCGAGGATAACATTTGGACCCCCAACTTCACGAAGTTCTGGGCAGGTCAAAGAGCTTCAATAGAATATACTGACGTTCTCTAAAAATATCACGTAAAACATGCCAACTGCCACTAGGTTTAAGATCTCATTCGTGTAGATCTTGGTTTCTGAGTCTGCAATCTTCTCCAGCTGGGTTGTGCGAAGAGTTCTACTGTGTAGGACGGCGCAGGTTAAATGACATAAACCAATTTATTCCGAAGGCCAAATCCACCCATAATCAGAAGGAAGAGAGATAAGAAAGGCAAAGACATTAAAAAAAAATAATTCCTGAGTTTCTGAAAGGCTCTCCTCTGTTGCCCTGTGAAACAGCAGGATAAGGCGCCCAAAGGTTTTCTGGTCTCCACGTCTGTGTGCAGACCTCCCCTCTCCTCCCTTGTTGCACTCAGCACTGCCAGGCTAAGGTGAGGAGAGAATGTGCTCCTGCTAGCAGGGAAGCACATGCTGTCACAGTTTCCAGGCATCTCCTTCCAAGTAAACGGAGGCATTTGTTCCCCGCGATAAGCCTATTCAGGCTCCGGGGGAAAGTGGCTACACTCTGAACCAGAAATTCATAAGCAACATTTTACCAAATCTTTCTTTCAAAAGGCAGTTTTTCCAAATTAGGAGATACCAGCATTTGAATCCAAGAGATCTGGATATCCCGTTGAACTCCCAAATTCTGGCAAAATAATTCAAGGCATTTGGCAAGCTGACATGTGTAAAACGTCAAGCAGCGTTTGCTTCTTTGTTTAGCTCTGGAAATCAGACTCTGTATGGGATCTAAACTCTTTGGCTCAAGAAAACTGCCCAGCTGGGGTCACTTGTGCTCCCCACCTTCCCGTGCTAGAGCTCCCTGGGTTGAGAAAAGAAAGAAGTCTCCCAGCCACAGCCACAGCCGCATTTAGCATTTTATTTTTAGCACTGTGGTGATACCAAAAACAAGGAAGTAAACAGGAGGCTGTCAGGCATATCTAAATAGCAGGAGAAGATTAAATTCATTTCAGGGAGAAATCTAACTGGCCCCTGCAGTAAATAAATTGTTTCCCATGAAGTGCTGTTAAATAGAATATTTATAAGATGCTTGCTTTTTCTGATGTTTATGGAGATGATTTTCATGGACCAGGTTAGCTCGCCTTTATGCATTTTATGGATTTTATCCCAGCTGAGTCGGATGCACGGTTGTACGTGCATGTCCCCACTGCCCTCTACTGGCAAGAACGTGTCGAGTTAGACCTGGACTCGCCCAGCCTTTCCAACAGAATTTTGTGCAGAACTTTGCTGAAGGAGTCGTTTATGCGGAAGGAGGCACGAAGTCTGAGTAGTTCGGAGCAAAAAGAGGTCACGATTTTCACTCGAGCATCAGTGCTGCAGGATGTTAATTTATATATTGGTGTCAAGTATTACAAAAGCTAGACAAAACACATCTTTCGCAAGAGTTCAGTGATTCTTACGCCCCTCTGGTTGGTCCTGGTACATAAGGAGATTTTATATCTCACTTTTCTTTTTAAGGTGTAATCTAAGGGGACAAAATGAAAACACAGCGCAAACGTTTTTCTCTCTCCAAGTGGATGATACTTACTGGGCCGCGATCTTAATGAATTTTTTTAAGAGCTGAACACGCTTGCTAGGCTGGGAGCAAAGGCAAATCTCAGTGACAACCCAAAACTGAATTTCATTAAACCTCCTGAGGAACAAATCCAAGTTTGCTGTGGTCTTTTTAAAATGATGCCTTCCAAATGTGTGATAGATTAGCTCCAGCTAGAAGAAAGGAAAACAATGTCATGTCTTTGTTTTTAAATCAAAACACCAACTTGGCTCCTCCATTTGACGTGACAAATTGATACTGGTCAGCAAATGTGAATACAGTCACTGACCAGGATTCAACTTGAACTTCAACTTGAAGATCTTAATGGCTCAATGAGGCTTGTTCAATCTGTTAACTGTAAACTAGGTGCCACTGGCTTAATATACACAGGAAGACAGAGCTCACTGTAAATCATAAAGATTTTTCTTTAACACTGAAAGGCTTTATAACAGCCTTTATTAATGTACTCAATGATTTTAAAAAACCCTCGCGTGGCTTCCACACATTGCAGCACGTATTAACGTTTACAGGCTGCATCCCGAATTGCCACGATACCTACGAATGAATGCTCTAAATGGAGCACCTTACCTCATGCACACAGCTGAAGAGGTCCCAGTCATAAACTGTCATCTGGTATGCCAAATCTTTGGAGCTCATCAATTCAAAAGTTCCCATTGTTCCAACAGTTGGGCCCTCCTGCTCTGGCAAGGGAGTCTATGAATAATAATGCAAAAATGTATCGGAATCTCAAAACAGACACGCTGAGTGCTGTCAGGGCTTTGAGGGAAAAGGATTCTGGAGAGGCCTTTAGGAATATCTTGAAACCGATTTTACCCCGAGGAGAAAAATGCCTTTGCTCTTAATGCTCACTTGCTTCTGTGCCATTTTTATAGTAATCGTCATGACTCTAATCAATTCCACTGACTGAAAAATGTGGACCATGGCAAATAAGATTCAGTGAAGACTGACCCATGGAAGTTCTCTTCTGCATGGACCTGGGAGCTCCCAGGGAATGATTCCTTTTCCCTGGCAAACATGTAAGCAGTTCTTAAGGACTTTCTTCTCCTATTTCCCACTGAAGCCATTCCAAAGCAGGTACTGGCATGGTGGTTTTGGATGTTTAGCTACAGTGCTACTTACTATTGCAGGGGCTGGTAACAGTGGTAAAGTTGCTGCATCTCCATTTCTCATAACACACTGCCTGGGGTACTAGGTGACAGAGGGCTATGTGATTACATGTGATTATATATGATGTCCAGTTGCTCCACTTTCTGAGAGATGCTGAGCTAGGAATGACAGTCACATGGTCATGGTGTTTGGGGCTAGGCATCAGAAAACTAAACTCTGCTACTTTCTGGAAGACCATTGGTCAAGACTTGCCATCCAACTTATCTCATTTTTATTTTACGGGAAATGAGTTATAGTGCTTTTCCTTAATAAGATGAATGGTTTGTATATATTAGAAACTTAGGTATAATATATTAATACCTATTGATCTATAATAATATGTTTAAAGTTACAAAAGTCACACGAATTAAAAGACAATTTCCCCAATATGATGCTAAACATAGTTGGATATTCAGTATTTATGTTGAAAGTACTAATATCGTTCACATTCTATCATCATTATTAATCATCACCTATAACCTTGACAGTCTATGAATGGCCACTGCATTCCGGGCATTTGCAAGTTTGCAGTTTAAAAAAGGAGTCAGCCCTGACCAGCAAGTACAGCACTGCACGCCAGTAAAGAGTCAGCTCCTGGCATTCATTTGCACGTATAAAGGGATGGACAGAGGCATCAAGAAACACCTGACTCACAGATACACGGAGAAACAGGTGAGGAAACATGAATGGGCTTTTTGAGAGTTAGTAGCCGTTTGGAATGAATGTGTGGCCTGAAGAGGTTCTTGGCGAAAGAGATGGGCCTGAAAAGATGAAACAGACAAAACTGGGTGGGTTGAGAATGGCAAAGTTTTCCCTGAGTATCCAGGATGGCCTGTCATAGGTTGAAGGATGGCGTGAGAGGCATGAAGGTGAGGAAGCCGTCATGAGACTTACTTGGCAGGAACAGAGAGCTCAGGGGAACCAAAGGGACAGCTTAAACAGCTTTAGAAAGTCTTTTGAGTACCAGATGGGAGTTAGGGTTATGAAACAGACCAGGTTAGTGTCAGTTTTAGAGAGCAGCAGATTCTAAATGTAAACCCCACTCTAATTACATAGACTTGAATGATTCCCTAATCTCTTGACTATTTCTAGCTCTGATGAGTTGGGGCCCCAGTACCTAGTACCTAGGCTTGTTAAGGGAATTGGATGGGAATAATTGAAGTGTAGCACGTGAGCACAGTGCCTAGCACAGAGGAGGTCCCCACCGTCCCCTCCAAATTAGTTCCCTTCCCAGCTCTGCTGCACCAATGCAGAGGTACGGGGAAGTGTGATGAGTACAGGACCCGGATGTATGAGCCAAATACTGTTGTTCCCGATTCACTTTATGCAGGGCACAGACAGCATGGAAGAAAAACCATTCCAAAGTTTTAAAACTTAGGGAACCGACCTGAAGCTGATGGGCAAGCAGCTTATGGAAGCAAATAAGGAGAATGGTTTCAAGCGGGGTAGGTCTCAGGTAGAAATGTCGGGGAAGCTTTTAAATACTTGGTGCGAGAACTCTGTCTCAGGCTCAGACTGGCTCTCCACATTCTGCCTTCCCTCTCGCCCATGTGCTCTGCTGTGGACCTGCCCTCTATTCCTTGGGTTTGCTCTCTCCTCAGTCTAACTGACTCCTTATCTCTTTCCCTTGAGGTCTTATGGCTTTTCACAGAGGGGATAAATTAACCCAACAAATACAGGGAAGATGCCATTAAATTCTTTTAGTCATGGAGGCTGGTATATCATCCTGAATCCCTTTTGAGAGAAAAACAGAAACCCCTGTCGAATCTCTACTTTTTTTGAGTGAACAGGGCTCACCAAGCAGAGGGCAGGCCGATCCCTTCCCTCTGTGAACCACCAGAGAGGCAATCTGAGCAACACAGAGGGCTCCTCTAACTGAAGTGGGGAATTAACATGCTGGCCCCATAGGAAGCAATTCCTTGGACCATTTTCTCATAGATAGCCCTGTGGAAATTTCCTTACAGATGAAGTGTAGCAGAGCCTATGTAGGGTCTGCATTACCCAGGCAGATCTGAAAACTGCCCACACAGAGGCAAAGAACTCCTATAGACTGATTCTCTCTCTCTGCTCTTTTTGAGAGCTGACTTCTCTGTTAAGCCTGGATGGTGGTGATTGGGAGAATAGCACTGTTACCCTCCCATTGTCCAGATGAGGAAACTAAGACAAACCCACGCACATATGGTCACCTTATCTTTGATAAAGGAGGCAGGAATGTACAGTGGAGAAAGGACAGCCTCTTCAATAAGTGGTGCTGGGAAAACTGGACAGCTACATGTAAAAGTATGAGATTAGATCACTCCCTAACACCATACACAAAAATAAGCTCAAAATGGATTAAAGACCTAAATGTAAGGCCAGAAACTATCAAACTCTTAGAGGAAAACATAGGCAGAACACTCTATGACATAAATCACAGCAAGATGCTTTTTGACCCACCTCCTAGAGTAATGGAAATAAAAACAAAAATAAACAAATGGGACCTAATGAAACTTCAAAGCTTTTGCGCAGCAAAGGAAACCATAAACAAGACCAAAAGACAACCCTCAGAATGGGAGAAAATATTTGCCAATGAAGCAACTGACAAAGGATTAACCTCCAAAATTTACAAGCAGCTCATGCAGCTTAATAAAACAACAAGCAACCCAATCCAAAAATGGGCAGATGACCTAAACAGACATTTCTCCAAAGAAGATATCCAAACACATGAAAGAATGCTCAACATCATTAATCATTAGAGAAATGCAAATCAAAACTACAATGAGATATCACCTCACACCAGTCAGAATGGCCATCATCAAAAAATCTAGAAGCAATAAATGCTGGAGAGGGTGTGAAGGAAAGGGAACACTCTTGCACTGCTGGTGGGAATGTAAATTGATACAGCCACTGTGGAGAACAGTATGGAGGTTCCTTAAAAAACTACAAATAGAACTACCATACGACCCAGCAATCCCACTACTGGGCACATACCCTGAGAAAACCACGATTCAAAAAGAGTCACGTACCAAAATGTTCACTGCAGCTCTATCTACAATAGCCCGGAGATGGAAACAACCTAAGTGTCCATCATCAGATGAATGGATAAAGAGGATGTGGCACATATATACAATGGAATATTACTCAGCCATAAAAAGAAACGAAATTGAGCTATTTGTAATGAGGTGGATAGACCTAGAGTCTGTCATACAGAGTGAAGTAAGTCAGAAAGAGAGAGACAAATACCGTATGCTAACACATACATATGGAATTTAAGAAAAAAAATGTCATGAAAAACCTAGGGGTGAAACAGGAATAAAGACACAGACTTACTAGAGAATGGACTTGAGGCTATGGGGAGGGGGAAGGGTAAACTGTGACAAAGCAAGAGAGAGGCATGGACATATGTACACTACCAAACATAAGGTAGATAGCTAGTGGGAAGCAGCCACATAGCACAGGGAGATCAGCTCGGTGCTTTGTGACCACCTAGAGGGGTGGGATAGGGAGGGTGAGAGGGAGGGAGATGCAAGCGGGAAGAGATATGGGAACATATGTATATATATAACTGATTCATTTTGTCGTGAAGCTGAAACTAACACACCATTGTAAAGCAATTATTCTCCAATAAAGATGTTAAAATGAAAAAAAAAAAAAAAAAGAAAAAGATGTGCTGACCGTCAGTGAAAAAGAGATGGCTAAAGTAAGCTGCCACCGCAGCATCCTCTTTCCTCGTGCTCCCACACCTCTGTGCCTAGCTCTGCAATGGCATTCGTCACACTGGATACTCATTACACTCTGGTGTCCCACGCTATACTGTGAGCTCCCTGAGGCACGAGGACCATGATGGGTTCATCTTCAAGAGCATCCTAGAGCCAGAATCATCCGCCTGGAATGATATAGTATAGGCCCTACATAAAAACCTAAGGAGCTAGTGAATGGATAAAAGTATTTAGAACGAAATTACAGTGCCATGGGGTTTTATTGTAAGTTGCTCTGTACTGACATTTATGTTTAAAATGTCAAGGAAGTAAAGCTCTAGAATCCAAGCCCTTAGGCAACTAGGATAAATTACCGGCACTCTACTAATTCCAGACAACACTTCAGCACTACAATTTGTTCTGTTCCAGGCTGTCTGTGTTAGTTTCATCTCCCAATCTGACCATAACTGTCTTAAGGGCAGAGGCTCTGGGACACTGGTTTAGTGTCACACAGAAGCTAGCACTTCATAAGTATGTGTTGATGGATCAAAGGTTTGGCCAACATTCTGTACTGCAGGGGCATCCTGTATACGACTCTTCCTAGATGGACTGTCCTCAAAGAAATCTTTAGAAAGCCAGAAACGGAGCTCCGTGCCTACAGTTTTGTGAGGCAGGGACAGCTCGACCACTCCTTAGAAACAACAGCATAGCTGGCAGCCCAGTGAATGGCAGAGCACCGACAGGGAAGAAGTTAAGCAAGTTCACGTCTGGGTACTTGCTGCAAAGTAAACTCCCTGCAATTACTCCGGCCTTAAAATGGAAGACGAGCAAGGACTAAGAACTTGTAAGGCTGAAGGGTTGTGTGCAAATAAACAGAGGCTTAAAAAGTTAGTATGTGCCCCACAGGGAGCTGGAGATGGTCCACACTCTCCATCTCTACACCACATCATCGGACACCGCGGCCAAGAACCAGCCGGCAAGGGAGGCCTGAGCGCTGTGTGGCACACACATCATGTGGCACCTTTGGCAGGGCTCCAGCTGAACTGGCTTTTGATGGCTTTCGCTTCCAGAAGAGAGCAGTGTAACTCATCCACGCCATTTTTTCCCCCCAATCCCTCAATACTGGGAAATATTTATTTTTCAGGAAGCCACGATCGTAGATGATGAAAAATATACGAAAAGGACTGGGGGCAGACTCAGATCACACAACGCTGGTGGTTGGTTGAGTGAGGCAAGGGTGCTCACGGGCCAGACGGATGAGGCAGGGGCGGGAGAACTAACGCCCCTTCTGTGAATCTCCCCTCCAGGTGAATTCAAGATGTTGCAAAATCTGCTCGGCTGTGAGACAGTGCACAAGATAGCTCTCCCCAAACTAGAAGGTCAGAATCATGATGAGGCTAAACAAGCTCTAAAAAGTCCAAGGAGGGGAATCTTGATTTACCTACAATGTCTGATCTGATTAAACTGAACGTATTCACGCGTCACTTACGTATTTAAGTGTTCCCCCTAAAACGCAATGCAGTTTCCCTGTAGCGCCCGTGTTGCACTTCTCTTGGTAAAGAAGCCCGGTGTGTCTAAAGATGGAAAAAACTAGTCCTCTATCCCCTGAACTGGCCCCACAGGCTCTCTAAGATACTCTAGTAGCTGCTCACTTCTATGCCTGTTACAGGAGAAACAGAAATGAACCCTACCAGCTGCAAAAAGAAGAGAGGGCCAGTCACTTATTAGCAAGGGCCGATGAAGCCTTTACTCACAGAGAGCTGGGTGGGGCCGCGAACACTGTTTTGGAGACTTAGGAAAGACGGCTGGCCTCTGAGATTTCCTACACAAGATGGAGAGAGCCCCTTCAGGGAACAGCATTTTCCTTGGACCGGAGAGTGGCTCTGCCATAATGCATTTCTACATCCCCCCTTAAGGGGCAGGATAAATTGCAACGTCTTGTCTTAAAACATTATTTCTATCCTGGTGTCTAAGTATTCAGATTCTTAATAGTAATATTTAAACCGGGGACATTTCAAGGATGTGAATTACTACAAAGAGTTCTGAAAGCTGAATTATGCCCCAGTAGTGGTGTTACTTGGCGAATTTCCACAATGGAAAATCTAAAGCTCAGAGCATCTCAAATGAACACCTGAGGCTTACCTGACAGACTGCAGAAAAGAAAAAGACAAGTAGCGTTCAAGATTTTTTAGCAGCTAGGTTCAACGTGACTGCAAAATTAAGCTCCAGACAAGTTTTTCTGATTGCAGACGCTGCTCTGAGGTGGCCATCCACACCTACCAGTGAATCGAATTTCTCTCGCGGGCAAGCAAACAGGCGTCCATTAATAGTGAGCGTCGTAAATACTGAAACGTCATTAGGCTTGAGCACCACCTTTTCTGTGAACATAAAAAGCAAGAGATTGCCTATTAAATGCACCTGAGATTTGCTGCACTGCCCTAATCACACCAACAAATTACCAGCTTGGTGAATTACCGGAACATGCAGAGTGACTGCATAAAATACAGTACTGAAGGCACCCACCGAATAAAAAAGACACAGCATTCGTGCAGGCGCACGACGCTCAGGATGCCATCAGAAATGACCGCAACACAGGAATGGAAATACCCGAGGGTCAAGTCACCCGGTTCTGCATACAGAAACCGCACCTGCTTTTTAAAAAACAAGTTACGCTTCCAGATGGTAATAACGCCCAGCACTCTGGAGATGACAAGATAACTTTTAGAAAACTTAGGGGGTTTCTGAGATCCCACATGACTTTAGATGTAAAATTTATTACCGTGTTTTATCACTCATTCCCTAATTTGGAGGGCAACTGCATTATTAGATTAAGTCTTCTATATTTAAAAGATAATTCATACAATAAATATTTAGCATTTACTGTATGCTGGACACTGCTCTAGGCACTGAGGATACAGAAGGGAACGATACAGGGAAAAAACCCCAAGACAGTCCAGAAAGACCTTATAGTGAGGGATGCAGATGGTTCCAATGTACCAGAGAGTAAGCTGTGAGGAGGAGAAAACAATATAGCAGGGAAGGAGGCTAGGAAGTATGTGTAAGGGGGAATTTTAGAAAGGGAACTGGAGAAAGGAAGGAGGGGGCCTCCATGAGACAATGACACTTGGGGGGAAACCTGAAGGAAGGGAAGGAGGCACCTGGGATAGCTATGGCGAGAGTGTGCCAGAGGGATCATCACGGCAGACAGACGTCCTGGGTCGTGTGTGCCGGGAACAGAAATGGAAGGGGATATCTTGGGAATTCAAGATGCATTTAAAAATCCTACATCAGTGGAATCATTTGTCTTCAAACCCGATCCTGAAGGATCTTCCAATAACTATCAAATCGTACTGGACCAGCTAGCCTGACGGCTCTCTCCTCCAGGCTCTCACTGCAACTCATGCAGACCCTTCCAAAACTCTTGCCGGCATGGACTATAATTATTTATTTATTGTCTCCCGCCTCACCAGCCTGTGAGCAACCTGGAGGCCCAGGCTGTGTCCAACACCTCCTCTCCTCTCACAGCCACGCTAAGTGGCCAGAAACCATATGAAGAATGAATAAACGACATTTCAGGAAAGCAGGGAGCAGTCTAGTAATCCTGCGAGGGAAAAGACTTCTCGTTTTGTTTGACGAGCTGAGTTCCTGCCCTCTTTACTGGGAAAGGAGGAACACCATCATCAACTGGAAAGAACCAGCCTATGGCCACCTCCGACTTCAGACTTGTGAAAACCTACAGCCTTTAGCTAGAAAAGCCAGGTGCCCTCTTAGGGCCCACGTTTCTCAGAGCTCCAAGGTCTTAAGCTTTTTTTTTTTTTTTTTTAACTGCAGTATGGTTGATTTACGGTGTTGTGTTATTTCAGGTATACAGCAAAGTGATTCAGTAATACATATATACATATAGACACAGATATTTACATGTATAAATTGTTTTTCAATTCTTTTCCATTATATGTTATTACAGCCTTAAGCTTTTTTGTTTAGGGTTTATAGGGAAAGAACTCCAGGCTGACATCCACACCAGAGACCTCAGTTCCAACTGCCTTGGATAGATCATTTCACCCTGTTCTGCTTCACAGTGGTTACCTACAGGATAGGGGATATTAGACACTAGCCCAGCCCGCCTCTGACCACTTTATTTCTGTTATTTTGGGGAGCATACACAGCACCTATCTGTCCCTTTGGATCAGCTTGGAAGGGCCTCGCTAACTTCTGGCAGGGTTCTGTTTGGATGGGATATTCTGCTTTGCAGAAGGCGGTTACCTCCTCCGGAACTCATCTTGATGATGATCAGGCCTTCCCCAGAGCCTAGTTTGTCGGCAACTGCGCTGAGGACTTCCTTCACCGAGGCAGCCACCGGCACCCGGATGGTTGTGTAGGTGTGGTCCATGCAATAGACTTTAAACAGAACTATTGGGAAGGCAGCAACAATAAGATAAGTTGGTCTTGTGAGTTCTTAAAAAAACAAAAGCTATGCAAAATGTTTAGACATGCTCCAAAATTTGCATCATCTTGCCATTCTTAAGATTTGTATTTATTTGTACTCATTTATGCCTATGCCTGCCCCCTTCTAAAACTTCTTACCTTAGCATTGGTCTAAGAAAAGTCCATGACTGCCAGCTCCAGTTACAAAAACCACAACAGATATTTGTGAAAAACCCACACATAGGTCATGCGAAACAATGAGAAGTATGTTTAGGCCAATTTTCTGGGTCTGCCTTTGTCTGTGAGCCTCTTTTTCACAATACCGGGAGTGCTGTGTTGTAGGCAGATTACTAGATTCCTGCAGCCCGGCGCAGTGGTGGGGAGCCAACATTAACGCCTCTGCAGACAGGAGTGCTTCCGCCTGGGGCCATGAACATTTGCTGACATGGCTGCTCACTTGTTCCCTGGTTTGTGTACTCGGAGGCCAGGCCAGGTGGCACGGGTGGTACTCAGCTCTCAGCAGACCCCTATGTGGCACCCAGACGCTCAGCTCTGAACACATAGATCTTGAAGGCAATTCCAGCTCCTGTAATTCTGGAGTTTGGGGCACCGCTAAATTACAAGAGTCATCTGTGGCTTAAGATGAAGATTTTATCATGATCATTCATCTTATTTTGGTTGTGATTCTTTGGAGAAATCTTAACCAAGCAAACAATAACAGCCAGCATCTCTGCCTCCCTGATGGCTGCTAACGAGGTACTGCTCAGGGCCAGAGTGCTCTCCCTGGGTGGGAGCCCCGCTCTGCAGGTGCCCCTGGCGCTCCACCTCAGCGAGGCATCTGCAAAGCGCCAGCCACCCTCCTGCCACGTTGACAACGGGTGCCTGAGATAATCTTTCTCTCCTTCAAGGAGAGGTAGCAGTGGGGGAGAGGCAGAATCAGGGGAGTGTGAACAAGCGCCCCAGCTCCAGGCACAGAGTTCAAGAACATAAATAACTGGAATGCAAACGGGCACCTCCAAGCAAACCATTTGGAGTACACAGGGACAGCCAAGAAGAGCTATTCTGTGGGCCCAAGGGGTGATTCCCAGGGGGGAGATTTTATTCTGACTTTAAATAATCTGCACAAGTTGGAAGACATTCTCACCTTCATCAGAGCCACGGATAGGCTGGCGCTTCTGGGCTCTGTCATCGCCTGTGTTGAACTGCTGCAAGAGAACTTTGTGCTGTAAAAAATAATAACCGCAGCAGCTGTCATAAGGAATGAATGACAAATGCACGTTTGCAACTCAGAGGACACACATCTGAGGAGCAGAGTCGAGAAGTAAGCATATTTTGTCTTTACAAAGTAGCACTGTCATATATTGCAATGTCATGTTTCTGGAGAACTGTCATTCTACAGGGCACAGTTAGAGGATCCTAATCCATTGCCACTTACCTTCTTTTGTGGAGCCTTTGCATCTTCTGAACTACGAGAAATAGAGAAAGCACATTATTTGATCCTGTTGGTACTATTATTTTAAATTGCTTCATTTGCATATAACTTTGATCTTAACATTAGAAAACGAAACCACAGCATCCCTTCAGGAGGCAACACGAGCCTCCTTATTTTAATACTGAGAGGCCAAGGCCCAGAGGAGACAGCTAAGAGATCAGCTCTTGTCACAGACAGATCCATGGTTGAACTGACGATAAAAGCCAGAATTTCTTGATCTCAAAGTCTATTTGGTAGCCAGTATTTAATCAACGGCTCGAAGAACAGCGTGTGAAAACCTTCTGTGTTGCCACTGAGAGGACACAAATATTCACCACCAACAGCATAGGCAGCCAAAAGTGAATTTACCATATAAGTAATTCTCCTCAAACTTTCTTTAGGTGCCACTGACCACTTTACTACTGGATTCACTGCCTTGAACCAAAGGGACCCGAGTTTATTGAGTCAGACACTCAGAGAGGATCTCTGGCTCCCCAGGCTCTCTCTTGGCGGCCATCCGGCACAGAAGGCAGCTAAGGGGAATCTCTGTCCTTTTGTTAATCTGGCCTGACTGCACCTCTTCACCCGACTCTCAGATTGCTCAAATCAGAATAGTGTGTGGTTGTTGACAAAGCATCTTTCACCTTTTGGGAGGTGGGCAAAGGACCTCCTGGAAGATGATGTGATTCAGAGGCAGCAGGCACTTACTTGATGAAAGCACACCCCAAAGCCAAGCCCTTCCTTACATTTGCTTGACAATCTTCTCCAACTCGGGCAGTTGCTCCTTGAGGGCAGCAATCATCCGGGCATCATCTGATACAGACACATAAAACTCCTGTAATTGGCAAAGGTCACAGGCTTTTAACAAGAACTGCAAAAGGTACGTAATTCTGTAAAGAGCAACAAAGACGTGTCCCTATGTCATCTGCCTCACTAGCATCTCCAGACCATGGTTTCATGGACTGGGGACAAAAAAGTAAAAGAGAACGTTACGGCATGCCTAAATTCACAATTGCAAGGGAGAAAAAGTTTTGGAAACTGATGGTGGTGATGCTTGCGTTACACTGCGAACGTAATTAATGCCACTGAATTGTATGCTTAAGAAAGATTAAAACAGCAAATTTTATGTTCGATATATTCTACCACAATAAAAAAATTAAAAAAAAATTGAATTGCAAATGAATTGTTTATATGATATTTATACCAAAGGCAATGCAATGCAGTGTTCTGGAATGGGTTATTTTATAGTCTATCCTTGAAGAGCACTGTTTTCACCTCAATGTTTTTTCAGGGAAATTTTAATATTTATTTTGAATATTATTTTAGTATTTGTTGTTTAATATTTACCACTGGTCGCGGTTAACTGTTGGTGGTAAAAGTACAGTCGTGGTTTTCAGCACTGAGCTGAAATTCTGCTGAGTTCACGTCACCAACTCAGGACTCTTCACTGACGTCCTGGGAATGGTCCCGCCCACCGTGCAGCAGCAGCCGTGCCCTGCTTTGTGCAGGAGCAGTGGCCTCCCCAGCAGGAGCTGAGAGCTGTGGCAGTGGCAGCTTCACACCACTTTGGCTCATCTGTAAAGTGGTCCTTTACTCGATGCAATGGGTAGAGGCCATGACCCAATGACCCAAGCTGCTATTATTCCTCTACATTTTCAAAATCCTTTATCCCACAGCCGTGAGGGACTCTCATCGTCCACCTTTCCTCCCAGCCTCACTTCTCTGCCTGCCAAATGACATGAGTAAAAAGGAGAGAGTGGGGACGTTTCTTTTGGATAATTCATTATTGAACAGACAGACTGATAAGGTTTGAAACAGAAGCCACATTGCCTTTTGCCCGCACAGGAGTAAGGTCCCCATCTCAGATTCGGAGGACAGAATGAGTCATCAAGGATTAAATGCCCAGGTCAATGCTGTAACTTGGGCTGGAGCCATGGGAAGGAAAAGGGAAGCTCAGCTTAAAGCAGTGTTTACAAAGTAAATTGTTTCCCTTCAGAGCTACCTCGTGGCCCCAGGAATTCCTCAGTAAAGTTATCTGCTTCTCTCTACTCAAAAGTATCCACCATTTGATCTAGTAATCCCACTGCTAGGAATATAACCAAGGATAGACCTATTGGCACAAAAGTGTTCACTACGCTGTTATTCTAGGAAGGTAAAAATGGAAATGATGTAAATATCCAATAATATGGGAACAAATAAATATATCTGTGGCAGGGCCATTAGAAAGTTTTATTAGAAAGACTCTACTGCCATGGAAAACTCCTTACATCAAGTGGAAAAAGCAGCCTGTAAAATGATGGGTACTACGTGATTACAACTACGGAAAATATAACAGAGAAAATAACCAAATGAAGATACATTAGAATGCTACTTCCAGTTATTGAATTACAGGGGCAGGATAATGGATGATGCTTTTCTTTACTTTCCTTATAGTACCTTTCTGATGAAAGAACATGTTAACAGAATCTAGAATCGGCAATTACAGTCCCTCCAGGGAAGCTGCCATGCCTATGGGTAGTCCCTGCATTGTAGGACAAAGGTGCATTCTTGGCAGGGATGACCCCCACGTACCTCCAGGAAAGCCATTGCCACATCATCCTCTTGCAGGACGTCTCCATACATGGCGGCCCACTGCAAAACCAGGCGGATGACTCGCCTCTTATTGTTGAGGGCATAATCCATTTTCTCCTGTTCTGTACCTTGTGAAGGCTGTGCGTGGTAGGTGCCAAGGAGTCAAGGAAGATATTTAGCCATTCACTGTGCTACTTGCAAAGATAGGGTGACAGATCCCAGCTTCAGAAAGCCTGCCTCCTGGACTACTGGAAAACCTTCCTTAGGCCCTCAAGAAGACCCTCACCTGCACACGGGTTCTGGACCAGATGCAGACAAACCCAACTGGCTTTGCCTTGATCGCTGCCCAAAGAATTAGACTTGCATGGCTCCACTTGGACTTGTGTGTTGACAAGGATTCTTGTTGCGCCTGGCTCCGGCTCTCATCACATTCCCTGCCTGCCTGCTGCCCTCCTTCACCTCTAGGGCTGGTAATGCTTCCTGCTGTTGCGCCTTGCCACCTCTTGTTGGCTCCCACGATTCTGGACACATCTCTACAATCCTTCATTATATGCGCTTCAGTTAAACACTTACGAGTGGGCATCTAGTCCTGCTGGAACCGTGACTGACACAAAAAGCACATGGGAAGGAAGTGAGACTGAGGTAGATAAACTCACCCAGGGTTAGGACAAGGAAAGGTTCCTGCTGTATCCGTCTTCCGGTGAGGGACTCAGACACAGTTTTTTTTAGACACAGTTTTTATACCATCCTTTTTTCTCTTGCTCAGAACCATTACTTAACTCTTACTGGCTCTTTGTGCATCACTGGTTAGTCATCTTAACTATAGATTCCTTGAGGCTTGGGGTAACACGTTACTTTTCTTGTATTCCGTACCATGCCTAGCACAGTGACGTTTACATAGAAATTTTATCCATTAATACAACAGATACCTGACTGAGTGTCTACTGTATGTGTCTGGTGAAGGTCCCTGCTCTCAGTTTACATTCTTCTGTGGATTACAGTAGGGAAAATATAGTATGTGATCAAGAAAAATTTTAGATTAGACATACTGTTCCTTTTTCAGTGATTTATAGTACATATTATAGACGATTCGTTCATAAAACAGTTTCCTTTTTATAACTTACACTGTAACTTGCACAGAGAGTACCTCAGTTAAGCCCTACTTTATAGTCTTGGGATGAAAACATCATTCTTTCTACAAGTGAGCAAGCTGACAGTAAAGGAGTGTGAATGGCCAAGATTACATAGTGAGATTGTAGAGCTGGTTTTAAATCCAAGACTCCTAATTCCAGCTAGTTTATTCTGCATTATACAATATCCCTGTGCCTCATACCTGGCTACAAGACTGGGCATGTCTTAGCTTACGACCATGACTTAAAAGGCACTGTAGAAAACTGTCTTGTGGCAGTGCTATGCTTGGGAGCTAAACCAGTCCAGGGCCTTTTCTAAAGGGACTATAAGTAATCATGATCAAGGTAAGTGACAGAACTTTAAAGCAAAGGTTTACTGCATGTAAATGGGTTGCAAAATGGCTTTCATCAACTGAGCACGGGATTCATAAAAAAGAAAATTGCTCAACCTGTATTGCTACAATTCTCTTTGAGCTTACAATAAAAAAGGGAAGAAAGATCACTTTCTGTGAAAATTATTTTTTTTCTGATTAACCCTTTGGTCTCTTGCTGGGATGCACACATAACTCAGTTTTTCTTTCCGAAGAATTGTAATGCTGGGCACTACATTTTAAGACTATCTTTTAGGGTACCTAGGAGCATAGTCAGGCACATGGTGGGTACCAAGCGAGTAATTCTTGACTGATTGAAAAATATGTACTGGTTCACTCATAAGTCAGTAAGAGAGTGAGAGAGAGAGAGAGGTTCTTTCCTACTTGTATGAGGCTGAAATGGTTTGAAATATCTAGTTGATAGTAAGTGGATATGATTCTAACTTTCCAGGTTATCCCGACTTGGACTCAAGGAAGCAATACACGTGCTTGTATGTTGCATCCAGAGACACCAGCTGCACACCTGTGGCTAATCTGTAGGGCCGTAGTGTAGGATGACTAAATTGTCATTGTCTCTGTGGGTCAGGACACAGATTTTTCTTGTCTTCTCTTCTGCTGGGGAAATCTGTCTTTTGTGTACAATAAAAACACATGATTGCAAGGATTAACGTGATTAACACTTCAAATATGGGTCGGGCTCTACAGTTTATAATAAATATGCTCAAGTGCTTACATGATCGTGTAATGCTCTCCACAAACCTGAAGGGTAAATATTTACAGATGAGGAGACCGAGGGTCAGAGAGGAGATCTGCCCAAGGTGGTTCAGTGAGTAAATGGCAGGGCTTACAAATCCAGGCCGGGCTCTTATGGCCACCCCTATGGCCCAAACAGTGGCTGTAGTGACTACACACTGGTGCTTGGGTTCATGAAATTATTACCAGTAATTGCATCTGGGAAGCAGAGATCCTAATGGGAAAGAGATTTCTCCTCCTCTCTCTCTTTCTCCCTCTCTCTCTCATCCGTCCTTCCTCCCTCCCTCCCTCCCTCCTCCTCTTTGTTCCTTCCTTTTGGAACTTTTTGCTGAAGTTCCTAGTTTCCTAGAGCTGACTCAGCATGTCCAATCCCGAAACCAAGGGCTGAGTGCCCCCCACTCTTCATGTATAGCTCCACAGCCTCCTGGGAGCTAGAACTGACTGAATCCAGAGGGAGTAGGAAGAGGCTTTCTCTTTTTTCTCATGAAAGTTACGAATCTTTACCTCTGGAAAAAACAAAAGGAAGCACTGATTTGTTTCACAAAGTCTTGCCTTTCCCCTTCCAGGTGTTTATTCACTAAGGTGGGGTTGGGAGTAATAGTATTTTCATAGCTGAATCTAGGCACGTGCTCAAGGATTCGGCCCCGCCACAGGCATTACACCATTCCAGTCCTCAACAGGCTGCTGAATCAGATTCTCAGGGGACACAGAGAAGACTCTACCTGTAACTGATCTGCCTGAAATGGTCACAGGGGAGGTGCTGGGGCTTCTATTTATTCCCATAACAATCTCCCCAGGTTTTTAGAATATTTATGCGATTTTTAGATTTTATTTAACTCCTACAAAAAAGAAGGGGAAAGAGAAGAAACCTATATTCCCTTCAGAAAGCAGCCAAAGAATAAAGAGCATCCCACCAGGTCCCTTGTCTCAATATGATGTCAAAAATGCAAGCTAACAAGAGTAACATTTCAAATATAGTATTTGTAAATTCACACACATCAGAAAGGTTGCAGAAACCATTACTTTCCGTGGCTAAAGCTGGGATAATAATGCATGAACCATTTGATGGAGAAAGTCCTATGTGGAATAAAAATCTAACTCTTCTCCAGCACAAATAACAGTTTAGAAAGGATCATTAATGCATACCACACACATTTTTAACATACGAAGAACACCATCTGAAATACATACTTAGCTAATGTCTGTTTCAAGAGTGGGTTAGTAGAGAATATCAAACACATAATAATCTAATGATTTTGTCATATGATCAGGAAATACTTGTATAGAATAAGGTCATGACTCGTGATATCATGACAGCTGGGTTCTGGTAAGAAGCAATATGGCTGCTTGAATTCATGGGAAAAAGTCACAGAAAGATAACATGGTTCTGGTATTTGATTCTGGTAGCTCATAAAGTGCTAGTTTAAAGCCTGGAAGAGAATCTGGAATTATTCCCTTAATTGTTACTTTTAACACAATTAAGAAAAGGCCATAGTAGTCCAAGTGGCCAAACTCATCAGTCATATACTGAGTTGATTTCAGATGATTCACAGAATCATAGAATCTGAGCTTTATCTCCTTCAACTCCACCATTTTTAGAAGTAAGGGAACAGGTAGAATGAGGTGAAGTGATTTTTCTGAATCTATCAATGGAATTCTTCCAACTAGAACTCAGCTCTCTTACCTCCCGCCCCAGTACTCTGTTGACTTGTTTATGTTATTGTGTTTGTCTAATATTATTATTTCTTTATCCAAACATATGCTATGCAGCAGAATTAGGTAACCTAGAAGTTTGTTGGATAACAGGGAAATCCATGCGAGATGTAGAACTGATCCTCAAAAGCCCTCAAAGAAGACAAAGCACATACAGAAAACCAGGAGTTAATTGTTGCAGCCTTGACCATCTGAGAGTCAGCGAAGCAGGATCCCTCATGTCTGAACTAGACCCCCTCTGCTATATATATTCAACCAGTTCTCTTGTCCAACGTCTGTTGATTTAGAAAGCAGTGGCTCTCCACTCCTAATCAGACCAGATATTCTTAAACTACTGATGATTCAAATCCTAATTTGAGGTTTCTCATTATGGTAATATGACTTTTCACCATCCAAGACCATTAAATAATCCTTCAGCAACATAGATGGACCTAGAGATTATCATATTAAAATGAAGTCAGACAGAGAAAGACAAGTATCGTATGATATCACTTGTATGTGTAATCTAATAAAAAGATACAAATGCGCTTCTATACAAAACAGAAATATACCCACAGACATAGAAAACAAACTTATGGCTACCACAGGGGATGGTGGGGGGCAGGGGGAGAGATAAGTTAGGAGTTTGGGATTAACATAGACACACTACAATGTATAAAACAGATAATCAACAAGGACCTACTGTATAGCACAGGGAACTATACTCAGTTACCTTGTAATAACCTATAATGGAAAAGGATCTGAAAAAGAACATATATATCTATAACTGAATCACTTTGCTGTACACTTGAAACTAACACAACATTGTAAATTAACTATACTTCAATAAAAAAAGAAAACAAATTCAAAAAAAAGAATCCTTAACTGCAGGAACCATGTCTTAAATTCAACGTGAATCTCTACATTTCCTAATCAAGGACTGGGCACGCAAACATAAAAAGCCTCAAATGTTCACCTTAAACTATTCAGTGACACTGTTTGGAGTGCTACATATAATAGAATATTCTTTAAACTGTTTTCCCCCCAAAATATCACAGCTCTTTAAAACTCTTTATCTAAATTACCTGAAATTCCATTTTGTCGAGATATCAAATGCAGATCGTAGATACATTCTAAATAAGTTCATATTCAATGTTACCAGGTTGACTAAGTCTACAGTAAATACCAAAATCTGGTACATCTTTTAAACAGAACCTTTTAGTTATTGGGTCTTTAGTCTATAGGACCACAGCCTTTCAGAATGACTGAATCTTTATTGAACTGGACCAGCCCCTTTGACATCATATAAACATGGATGAAGACAAATTGGATCTGTTTTCAGTGAGGTATTAGGGCTGAGAATCAGAAGAGGTGAAGGCCACAGAGTCTTTCTACCCTGCCAACAGCAGGTTTAATATTGCACTGAGGCATTTTCCTCATGCCGGCTCTGCCGTTCAAACACTGTAATTATTTCATATATTTTTACCTAGTTATTATCTTACTCACCACAGGCACCTGTAATTTTTCTGTATTTTTTTTTTTTACTGCTCATTTACTTATTCTTAATTCAGCTAATAATGGTTCCATGTATTAAAATTATCATGGGGAAAGTAAGTGAAAACCTCCTAGGATGTAGAGGCAGCAGGTTCATTACAGCCTACAACAGGGAATAAAAATATTATGTATACTTTCTGCAGTAAGTACATGCTAATTATGCAGCTATTTGTAAAACACTTATCAACATTCAGACTGATACTCTTCAATGTTGTTGTTTTTTAAAACCCTGCTTTGCATACAAGAGCTCTGCTTGAAGCTGAAAACAAACTTTGGGGGTCATCTGCCCACTGACTAGACAAAGCTTTTGCACATTATTTTATGCCATATTCCTCTCATGATGGTACAATCATTTATTTATAGGGGGCACTATTTACACAGGGCTTTAAGGTTTATAATGTATTTCCCACACACAGCCTTATTTGATCTTCGCAAAAACCTGGTGAGGTGGGTAGGGCAGGTATAATTACCCCTATTATATAGATGGGGTACAGCGAGGTTAATTGCCAAGTAATATAGGTTTCAAGACGCAGGTCTTAAACACGGGTCTTTTGACTTCAGAGCTCTTGCTTTTCCGACTGTAGTACGGGCCTCTTTACTACCCTGCTTGACTTTGTGGAGCCTCCCCACATCCTGAGCACCAA
Organism: Monodon monoceros; assembly: GCF_005190385.1. NCBI lineage: Eukaryota > Metazoa > Chordata > Mammalia > Artiodactyla > Monodontidae > Monodon > Monodon monoceros. Next base: position 59,607,539 of record NW_021703772.1, read on the forward strand.
GTCTACTCCTTCCTTGATGCAGCATGTGCTTGGGAATGCAAGTTCTGGAATTAGACCATCTGGGTTCATCTCTTGGCTTCCCCACTTATCAACTGTGAGACCCTTGGTCAGTTAACTGACCATTTAGAGCCTCAGTCTCTCCATCATCAGTAAACTTCACAGGACTGCTGTTACGAAGGAGATGAGGCAATACTGGTAAACCACGCAGAATGGCATCGGAGACATATTAGGTACTCAGTTAAAGGTTATCGATCATCATTATCGCTGATCCACCTCTGGAAATAATACAAAATCTTTAAATGGATGGCTTTGGAATTTTTCATAAGACCAGGCATTTCTGAGTTGAACACTGTGATGCTATTCCTACCAACACAGCTGCTCCTGTGTTTGTGTGCACCTTCCTTATTGCTTATTGTGTGTAACCAATCCTTATTGCTTATCTATTAACTTGGAGCTCACATGAGCGCTTCATGCCTCCCATTTTCTTGCTCAGAATATTTTTTTTCCTCACTGATTTTCAGACATCTCTGCATTTTCAGAAGCCTTTAGTTCTTGGCTATTCTTTTTAGTTTTAGTCAGGGGTTTGTACTCATAGCAGAGCAGTTAGGACTTGGCCTAATGCAACAATTGCTTGGGTTCAAATATTGTTCCAACCCTTACTAGTATGTAACTTGGGACAAATTATTTATCTGCTCAGTCTCACTTCCTTAATGCAAGAAGAGTACACATCTCACAGTGTTGACATGAGGCTGAGAAAATGTATACAAAATACTTTGTAGAATGCCTGATAATACAGCCATTTTCTCTGAAAGAGGATACCATGTTCGTATCATCATCAAACCAAGCCTTCCTTATTGGAAATAAACTCTGAAATTGCGTATCTGCAGAGATAAATTGTTCTTACAGTGCCACATGGATCAAACACTTTTTGGAACCAAGTAAAGGACTAAAATGGTAAAATTTGGCTTCAACAAAATTTAAGCTGACAATCTTCCTTACAAATGCCAAGAGTATTCCTAAAAACATGGCTTTAAGGATCTGATGCTCTTCTGTAAATCTTGATTTACAAATTTTGGTAATTGTTCCTCTTGGAGAACCCAAGTCAACTTATAAAGAGAATACCCCCAGGTCATTTTCACAGAGAAATAAAGGATGGAGACTCTGCCTTTTCAGTAAGGAAAGCTATTGTGTTTACTTTGTTTCTGTATAAGGGACGTAATACATACAAAGGCAGTTTTAGCTAAAACTTAGTGGCAAATCTGTATTCCATTTTTTCTTTTTAATTCAAGAAACTAAATTATTTCCACGCCAGAAGCATAAAATTCATGTTCAATACTAAGCCAAAAGAAATTAGGATACTAATATTTGACCAAAATTATTGCTGTATTTAAATTTTTATAAATTTAAACCATTTATCACTTAAGATTCTTTCAGCTGAAGTAACAATCTGTTCTAAACAACAGATTGTTGTTTAGAACAGATAGTATTGTTGTATTTGTTGACATAACAGAGACTCTGTCGGTAGGGTAAGCTTCAGGATTGGTCTGAGTGCAATGATGTCATCATAGACTTCATTTTTTCCCTGACGCTCAACTCATCTCAGCTTTGTCATAGGGCTTATTCCCCTAATGGTTGTAGGACGGCTGCCACAGGCAATTGGGGCAAGAGGCTGCCTGTTCTTTCTTTTTTATTAAAGTATAGTCGATTTACTATATTGTGTTTGTTTCAGGTGTACAGCATAGTGATTCAGTTATTTTTTTCTGATTATATTCCATTATATGTTATTACAAGATACTGACTATAATTCCCTGTGCCATATAGTAAATCCTTATTGCTTATCTATTTTATGTATAGTAGTTTATATCTGTTGATCCCATACTCCTAATTTGTCACCGCCCCCTTTGGTGACCGTGAGTTTGTTCTCAAAGTCTGCGAGTCCGTTTCTGTTTTGTTCCTGTTCTCTTAACTGCTTTTTACTCAGAAGCCCCAGGAAGCCTCTCTTTGAATCTCATTGGCCCTGTCTACATTGGGCCTGCAATGTGAGAGCCAATCACGGTCAAAGGCAGCCAATTACCATGACCAGCTAGACTGACCACCTGACATGGCACTGATGGTGGGGACTCAAATACAATGTCCATTGCAACTGGAATTACATTAATGCTACACGGAGTTCCTCCAAACATCTGTTAGTATATGTGGAATCTCAGGTGGTTATTTGGCTTCCGAGTGCCTTGTAAAATGTAAATAAATATCATACCAGTGCCTTTTTTGCCTCACATGTGGGGGCTGGTGTTGGAAAGATAAAGTAAATGATGTGAAAATGCTCTGAATCAAAGATACGTTTATTAAAATTCAAAATAATATTAACTCAGTTGTGATCACTTAATTGAAGGCCTGCCTGCATTTGTACAGACAAAAAGAAGGCAGAGTTTAACCATAAAACACAAAATTACAATAGGACAGCAATAAACATCAAAAGCGTTAAAATATTCCGTATTCTTTGCTTACATTTAGAAACTTAAAGTAAGGAATATATGTGGGCAAAGGTTTAGCTGGAAGGATGCTGATTCATCCCACTGTGTTTGCTATAGGAAAAAATGTGGAGATAATCTAAATATTCGATAGGAAGAGGCTAAGAAAATTAATTATGACATATCTACCATATAACATTGTGAATCAATAAAAATGATAACATGTTATTCTCATGCATCCTCGTCACCTTGTTGCCCAGCACAGTATAACATTGTAAGTGTTCAGTGTTTGTGGAATTATCTGGAAAAAATGATGTAGTTTTATTTGTATATACTGATTTGAAAAGATATCCACAACATACTAAGTGAAGAAAACCATATTTTTAAAAACCATATACAACATGATCTCACTTATATAAAATTATACACGTATATAATTTCTGAAAGCTTTTTCATAATACAGTGGTGAGATACCAGGTGAATTTTGTTCTTTTTCTGTAAATTGAATTTTTTACAATGAGAATGTTCTATTTTTAAGGATGACAAAGCTATCTATATTTAGGAAAATGGTGTGAAAAAAATTAATGGGAGAGAAATGGCTCTGTTTGTTTAGTAACAAACCATACACAGTTATTTAGCGTATGACCCCATTCTTATATTTCAAAGCATATATCTATATGTATAGAAAAAAGACTGGAAGGCTACATACCAAAATGTTAACCACAGTAATACCTGGTAGGTTTATAGAGGGTTTTAATTTTCTTTTTAAAGACTAATGGAAAATTGAACTGAATTCTAAGTATAGATTTTAAAAAGATTAAAGAAACTAGAGATGAAAAGTACAGAAATTGAACAAATATAATTAAAAAAAAACTCATTATAAAGCACTTGTATTCATCAGGCCAAATCATGTTCCAAGCATATCTAATGAATAGAGAATCTCTCTCATTAGCACATAAAAGGCCTGAACTATTAATGTTAAACAGAGTTTTACCATCTTCTTCTGTGCTAAAAGCAAAATTGGAGGAGACATACAATGTGGATTAAGGACAGAAATAGCCACCAGTGGCTCAGGGCTCAGATCTTTTCTGTACTTTTCTGTACTTTAATTCTGAAAGTAATTACCTTTCTCTGAGCAAATCGTAATTTTTCATTATCCTAGTTTATTGATTTGGAAAAAGAGCAGTGAAAACACTGACTTCTTCATAGAGCTGCTATGAAAAGTCACACATATTAAGTACTTAAAAACACTCAGCCAAATCAACTCACTCAGTATAAGTGCTTTAATGGAACGTGGTTAAGTATTATATTTTACTATCCCTAAATCCCGTAACAACATGGGTATTAGCCCACTTGTTCCGTTTTACATTCTATCTCCCTGTCACATGAGGACATGGTGCTAAGCAGTTTATATGTGTCTGTTTTTGTCTTTTTTTTTTTTTTGACTGTTCATTGTCTATTTCTCCACTTTCTCTATTTTTCTTTACAGGCAGTCTCTATAAAACTGTCCAGTAAAGTGCTTTGCCTTTCTTTGACCAGTATATCAGCAGTGACTCAAGCTACTCCCAGGGATGTGGGAATGAGGTGAGGGCCCAGGATGTTTGGAGTAGATTTACTCTAAAAGCTGTTCCTTAGTTGCTACCCCCGAGGTTCCCTTCTAAGGTCTGGACTCTTTAAGGATTCCTTCAGTTCTCTGAGTTACCCCATCCCTCTGATGAATTCTTTTATTCCTTAAGTCACTCACAGTTGGTTTACGTTACTTATGACCAAGAAAAGGAGCTTACATAAGAAGCCTATATAACATCTCCCTGGAGGCAAAGGGACTAAAACTTGAGTCTTTAGCATGATATAAACACACTTACACATATGTGACTTTCAAGGATAGAGCCCTTTCCATTCGCTTGCCTGTGGCAGGATAAGTTCCTGGCCTCCCTGGCATGCTTTCTCGAGGCATTAGAGGACAGTAATTCTTGTTTTACTCCCAGTATCTAAGGACTGGACTTAAGCTGTCCAATATGGCAGCCACTAGCCACATCTGGCTATTTACATTTAAATTAATAGAAATTAAATAAAATTAACAATTCAGTTCCTCAGTCATAGTGGCCAATTTCAAGGCTAGTGGCTACTGGACTAGCACAGATATAGAATATTTCCATCACTGCAAAAAGTTCTGTTGGACACTATTTATTTGGTTTTAACAAATTAGGCCCACTTTGGTTTTTAGCCAACTGAAGCACAGATGAACATGTATCATGCATGCAATACATTACCAAGAAATGTTCTTAAACTCTAATTAAAAGATAAGCTTTTAAAGAAATAAGTTGTGAGGAAAAAAAAAGTGACACACCCCATGCTTTGAATCCTAAGACCTGGATAAATCCTAGTTCTGCCACTTGCCTTGGGTATGTTTGTTTTTGCCTCAGGATCCTCGTTTGTAAAATAAAGCTGATACTAACCCAGTAGAGTCCTGTAAGGATAAAGTAGTATAATATGGGTCAGTGGTGCCTGACACGTAAAGAGTTGATTCAAAATAGAACAATTAAGAGAATCTAAGTTCTCAAAGGGCGGGGTGTGAAGGAGGTGGTCTGAGGGCACTAAGTAGTGTAGATGATACCCAACCATCCTGATTCCTTCCATCTCTGAGAAAAGAATTAGGATTGGATATCACAGGCCTCCCTTGATTCTACTGTCCACGTTCCTGCCTTCTCCTCCCTGCAACATCATCCCTGCCACATCCCTACTGGGGCATGGCATAGACTTTCCCTCTAGGATCTTCTATTTTAAGAACAGAGGTCAGTGCTATGAATGTTCCCAATCAATTCTGAAGGAGAATAAGCTAATAAGAAATCAGAATTTGCCAGAAGAATATAAGCTTAATGTTTGGGGCTTTGAGTTGTAAAGATATGACTTGGCCCACTACGTTCTCTCACCCTTCTTTTGGTTTTGTTTGCCTTAAGCTTATCAACATGCTTACTGTTGGGGGGAAAAAAAAAAATCTAAACTCAGTGGTGGTTTTTATTTTTCCTTCCAACAAATCTCAAAGGTCTAATAATGATTACTAAGTATGGAGTTAAAGAACACAGAGAGATCCTGAATGTGTTAATTTTACTTGAGAAAAACTATATATGAGCCAGAAAGAATGTGTAATATATTTAAGTCTCATTAAGCTGTCATTACTTGGAAAGATATTTTCCAGGCAAATAAACACCCAAATCTCACTCTTGCAACATCCTCAGAATAGCACATTCAACTCCAATCTCCTATCCTCACACATTCTGTTGACTTCAAAGAGAATTATGGGTGAACAAGAAAATGAGAATCAGGTAGGGCAATTATAATTCTGAAAAAGGAAAACAGGCCACATTGATTGGGTTGCTCAGAGAAAAGAGAGCCATTCTCCTTCAATATATCTCGCTGCTCAAGAAGGCCAAAGTATTTGGGGGCCTAATTTTTTGCTGCTTTAAAAATAAAGCAGAATTGGAAAGTATACTTTCACATTCTGCCCAAGTTGAGGGTGTATCTCATTCATAATATTCACTCCTCTTATTCAACTTCTATCTTCTGAATGTTCCCTCTGTGCCAGACACTGTGCACCCACTGGTCAACTCAATAGACTATTGAAAAGCTGCCCCCAAACAAGCTCAGTATGAAGCTACCTAGAGGAACTGCCATTAGAATTTCAAGTTTTATATCTTTGACATAAGTCCATGGGATAATGATAAAAATAGCCACAAAGGAATACATTTCGCTATCTAGAGAACAGGGTGAACTAGGACGAATGTGAAAGAAAAGTGACCCCCCAATGATAACTTGTATCTATCTCAGCAGTTAGTGTTCTGATTAATACTACAGCTTAGAGGGACACAAACAGATCACCGTCCATCCTGCCAGGTATCCGGACAGAGGTACAAAGTCTGTCTCCGAGCTTAGGAAACTATCCCTAATAATATTGGTCACCATAGCCTTCTCTGGCCTACCTCCCAGGTATGTATATTTCTCATCAGCATTACCTTCCTTATAAGGGTAAACTGGCTCACTTTTCTCTGCACAGGGAATAAGGAGGAAATCCTTAAACATGGCACAGCAAAACCATGCCAGGGAGAGCTGGAAACCTGTGCGAGGGGAAAACTGCTGATGTTTCAGAGTTCGACAAGGGCGGAAAGCACAGTTCTGCCCGAGCCATGACTTACCTTGAGAGCATGCAATGAGATAATGGCCATGTACATGTGGGGTGTTGTCGAGGGAACAGACTTCTCACAACAAAAGGATATTGGGCCACCAGAGCTGGGCAAAGCTGGGTATTTGGCATAAAAACACAGTGCATCATAACAAAGTCATTTAAAACTGAATCTGCAGGGGGGCAAAACAAAGCAGAAAAGGAAATTAGATTCCTGTAGAAATGTTTAGGAAAGCAGGAGTATCTATTCATGTGTTCTTGGCCAGTGGTTCTTACACATCGGCTTGGGGTATTGTGGTTTTACTGTACAAAGAAGCACTGTGTATAAAAGTAATACGACTGACAGAGCTTGAGATCAAAACTCAGTTTCTTAGGACAATGGACAAAACGTATGGTAGTTTTAAAAGAGACAGACTTGTAATAATGACACTGGTCACCTGAGCCACAATTAATTTTAAAAAATATACATATAAAACTAAAGAGCCACACATGGGCAGTACCATGTATGCAGGATTAGGACATGGTCATTTCTTTGTCTATTTTACACCACCTGTCCTTTGTCAATATCTCTTTTCCTTTATTTCTTTTTTACCTTCTATTTCCAGAAGGAGCAATAAAAGATGAAAGGGTGATAGAATCACAGAAAAAGGAGGTGGTGAGAGCAGAGAACTGGTGAGGGAAACAAAAGCAGAAAAAAAAAAAAAAAAGATAAAGGCTGTGAGCAGCAACTGAAGCAAAACAAAAGCTCTCCAGTAGATTAAAATGGTGTATGTCCTATATTTGAAGCTATTTTTAGATAGGTAAGTGGGGGAGATGGCAAAAGAAATAAGGCAAGTCCCCCCAAATAAGCTTCATCTTGAATTTGATGCTGCTTCTTCATTGCAAAGACTATATTATCCAGGCAGCCTTAATGGGAAAGCACGTAAAGACAGACCTAAAAGCCTTAGGGGTACACAAGTTAAAGCTTTGGAATCCAAGATACTTGTGGGGGTTTTCAATTAAAAATGAACTTCCATGGCTGAGATCTGTGAAACCCACATAACTTCTCAAATAGAAAAGGGTGAGAAATATGAAAATTGTCTAACTATATGTATTGAATTTTCAATGTCTATGTTTTAAATTAACAAATACTGTCAAAGTTGGAATCAGTATCTAAAGGTTTAACTGTTATACGTATTTTTAAAAAATTGATATAATTGTCATAAATTATGTAAGTTTAAGATACACAAAGTGTTGATTTGATACATGTACATACTGCAGTATGATTACCACCTTAGCTTTAGTTAACATATCTATCACGTCACATAATACCATTATACTCATTTAAATATAGGTGATGAGTGTAATCCAAAGTTGTCATAACTAGGTGTGACTAGTGATTTCAGTCCCATTATACTGAGCCAGAGAAGATGCCGAGGTGTCAGACAGAAGATGTACGGAACTTTTTTTCTTAGGTATGAAAGGATGTTCATTGGCATGTCTGAGTTGAACATCTAGTGTCATCTTTATATGTTTTAGATATAAAGGATTTCTCTGAGGACAGGAGAGAAAATTCTTGCTTATAAGGCTCCCCGAGGCCTGTGCTATAAAGTAATTTAAATTTTGCTAAAGCAGAGATTTGAGGAGCATGCTCCAAGGCTGGCGAGACCGTCAATCAGCATGGTAATCACCCAGCACCCACATCTCAATGTGGCTTTCTTATTCTCTGCTCATAAGCAGTAACTCTTGAGAACTGATTAAAAAAATCATTTCCTACTAGAAAATGATTTTCCAAGTCACTCAAGGACTAATTCTGGTCGTAGAAGTAGAAAGTCTAGGAAACCAAAAGGTCTCAGGCAGAAAATACGTGTTTTGGGGTAAACTGAGAGAATGTACTATCAAAGCCAGGGGTGTTCATTTCTACGATGTAAACCAGTTTCACTGGCAACCCTGACATCTCTTTCGTATTGTAAATCCAGAAATGCCAAGGGTCTCCCACCCCACTGCATCCATGGGGCTGAACTAAGATTATTTTTAGTGTCTAGGAGGACCATACAGTAATTCATATTTTTGATTATAAGAAAGACAGATTTATTCTTTCATCCAATCCATGAACATTACTTGCAAGAATAACAAAATCAGAAAAAAACTGCAGGGAATAAAGTTCAGTATTAAATTATGACGTGAACTTAAGTTCTAATATAAAAAATGGAATGGTCAGGAGTCATATCCTAAGTGGCAGTCACGCTATATACACTGATTTCTGGCCTCCAAGTTTTTAAGAAGCAATAATCCAGTCCCCTCCTCTTTCAGAAGTGACTTTAAAAGGAAGAATATATTTGTTCTTCATGGGTAGTAAAGATCTTACAGATCTTTTCTTAGATTCCATAGTCTCTAATGCACCAGAACGTTCCTTTTTGGACAATATTCCCTTTAGAGAAGATGTTGTTTCTTGTATTATGCAATCACACATTCTGGGCAACAGTTAATCGGAGGGGAAAACTCTGTATTTTTCCTGACCTCGGGTCCTAGAAATTTGGTTTGAGGTTATGTTTGCCTCTTGGAAGCAAGCAATCCTCTCATAACTGGTCCCTCAAGGATTTCCTTTTTCAAGAAGAGATCTTATCACATTCTCCTTGCTCAGACATCTTCAACCACTTCTCAAGGCTTAGCTTCACATTTAAGATGGCTCTGAGATCTGAACCCTAATTCTTAGACCCTACCTTCTTTCTGACACTTATGTATACAATAGTCTAGCAAAGCCAGACCACCTGGTCCTCCTTGTCTCTTTCTAGGTCAGCACTCACGTTGTCCCTCAGGATGGAAGACTTCATCCTTAGTCTCTAGTTACTGGTTACCTGCCTTCCTTCAGGGCCACTTCAAAGGCTGTATCCTCTGTGACACTCTGCCTGGTCCCCTCAGCCTTATGATCAAGTTGTCTGCACATTCCTTTAGGTCCTGTAGCAGGTTATATAAGCTTCCTGAGGACAGGAGGGTGGTTTCTTGTTCACACTGCCTTGTCCTAAGCGTCCAGCTTAGCACCAGCCCAACAAGATCCTCAACAAATATTGAACTGAAAATAGCTGCCCTGGAGCCAGAGATCCTGGCTTTTATATCTACTACTCCCCAATTAATTCACTACATAAAAAACCTTAGATAATGTATATAAAAAAAGGAGAAACTGGAATGGGAAGATAAAATAAGAAGTAAATCAGTGGTAAAATACTTTTAGGAGGCATAATAATGTTAACTTTACCTTGAGTATATTGCAAAGATGACAGAACTGGACGTTGAACTACTACTAAGTTTTTTAGATAAGTCTTTGAACTTCTTTCAGTGAGAAATCTTCTTCTATGGAGTTCAGTGTGCTTAAAAATATTAACCCATTATTCTGAGGGGCCAGTAGCAAATGAATGTGGGCTGTTCCAAAGTCACACATAAGATGGTAACCAAAGTGGAGAATGATACCAAACTCTGAACACTTAATTCATTGGTAAGATTCATCTCATTTACCCTCAAATCTCTGTGTCTTAGTTAACAAGACTGGTTCACTGGAAGGTGGTATTATGAGTTGATTTTTTCCCCCAAGAAAGATACGCTGAAGTCCAAATTCGCAGTACCTCAGAATGTGACCTTGTTTGAAATAAGGTCTTTACAGATATAGTCAAGTTAAGATAAGATAATTCATGTGGGACCTAATCCAATTATGATTGATGTCCTTATAAAAAGGGGAAATTTGGACACAGAGACACATGCACAGAGGGAAAACGATGTGAAGTGACACAGGGAGAATACTGTGTAAAGATGAACATTGGAGTGACACATCTACGAGCCAAGGGATGCCAAAGATGGCCAGCAACCCCCCAGAAGCTAGGCAAGAGGCATGGAACGGGTTCTCCCTCACAGCCCTCAGAAGGAACCGACCCTGCCGTCACACGGATCTCAGACTTCTGGCCTCCTGATCTAAGAAGCAATACGTTCTGTTGCTCAAGAAGCAATACGTTCTGTGGCACTTCGTTCTAGCAGTCCTAGGAATCTAATACAGGTGGTGTTTCGTTACACTCTGGGGCAGCCCAAGCATCTCAGAAAGAACCACTTTACTCCCAGTTGGAGCACAGTTGTGCCTTTTACAGAGGCAGCTTCAAATCCTTTACGGGAATAGGTACTATTTAAATTATAGCCTAAGAGGTGCCTACGGAAGGTGGGATCTAAATGATAACTTAACAAATGCCTTTGGAAGGCTACTCTTAATATCTGTGAACGAGACTGAGCCATCTACAAAGCACAGCCAGGACGAGTAGGCAGAGGAGGGTCAAGAGGATGCTCTTCTAATGGTCATACACATGACCCATTTCTAAAACTGCTGTGGCTACACACACTGAGAATGAACTCAGAACTTTTTTTACAATGCTCTGCGTGGATTTAATAGACACACAACTGTTCTAGGTGTTTACCTGTTGCTTCATTTAAAGCTGGCTCAAGGCGTATCGTTTCTAGAAAATGCTCTAAAATTTTTTCAGGTGTTCCTGACATCACAGTATACCTGGATAAGAAATAAAACCATCATTAGCTTTTCAAAAGTGGGGAAATCATTAATATATAACATTTTACATATCTGCGTTTTTGGGGTTTTTTTTTTTTTGAGATCCCAGGGAACCACATGGACTCAACTTGTGACCCATATCCTCCGTAAGGTAAGAAGGATCATGTACCTTGTCAAAGTCACATAAGCAGGCAACAGAAACATCTCAAATTGAAGTAGTTACTAAAACATTATTCTTTTTTCCCTACATGGGACTAAAGTAAACTTCTTAGAGAGTGGCTCTAGCAGGCTGGGAACTGAGGCATTTCAGTCTTGTTTCAAGGGGGAATGAAAAGGAACATGTAAATCCCGGGGCAGCTCAGGGCAAGGGGACGTGACAGTAAACTACGTTATCCATATATGGGTTACTTGTTGCAAAATTTCGACCGCACGCTGGATTCCCCTGCCTATTTCTGGAATGCTCTGTGTTTCCCAACTGTACACTGGTATGTGCTTTGGAAATGCAGCTAAGAATAAGAGAAAAGAAAACAAACCCCCAAAACACCAATGAGCAAACAAACCCCAGTAGCATCTGAAGAGGAAATAAATCAGTAGTGGAACATCCATGTAACTTATGTCAAGGTCAAATATCAATTAGTTGGCAGGGTGGGGGACGTTAGGCATCATATCAGAAGATCCAGCCATGAAGCTCTTCAATCAACATGGGAGGATATAGTTTTTAAAATTGAAGGTGGGTTATTTCAAAGTCATATTCAAGACGGTCAAAAACAGTGGGTGAAAGCTATAGGCAAAATACATTAATGGGATCTGGGTACTCCTATTCCAAAACGTAGACTTTGCTCTTCTGCTTGGCATTTCACTTAGGGCAAAATGACAGGGAAGAAAAACAACAATGAAAATAAAATTCTCTTGTGTTTAGAAAGCAGCGGTAGAATTCAGTTCCAGGAGAACTCAGGGCTTTTGTGCCTCCTCACCAATACCCTTTCCCTGCCTGTTTGAGACCTCAGAGGAAGTGTGTTGAGATCCCAAGAATATCTCTAATGTATTCAATCTCAGGGGTTTAACCTCCTGCCTGAGGGAGTGAAGAAGAGGCAATGCAACATACGACCCTCTGCCCGGCAACACGGAGTGAGTGAAGCAACCCGGTTTTGAAGGAGGTAGCAAATGCAGTCTATTTGGAAGGTAACTGTTACTTAAGCCTATTGTGTGTGTGCATGTGCGTGCGTGCCCTCAGGACCAAAAGGAAGCTGAAGAGTTCAATCTCTGAAAGAATCTGGCTTTGGAGCCTTAGAGGGAGAGCCAGGGAATAAAAAAAACAAACAAACTACTTTAATCCGAAAAGTATGACCCTTTTCTCAAAGTAAACAGCATAGAAGATGAGGGTTTTCCCTCTTATAGGCAATGACTATTTGAGGGAAGGAGAGGGCGAATCTATAAATGACTTTCAATACTTAAATGGAGAAAATTGCTGAGTTCATTCAATAATTCCTAAAATGTATGATTCTTTGATGACCCTTCCAAGATGACCTGCAAGAGGAGCAGCATGTGGCCACACGAATAAGGAACTGGAGTTGGAGAGGGCAGCTAGAAGGCTGGCTTCCCATTCTGGTGTTCTTGGTGAGGACATTTCTTAGCTAGGGTTTTTGTCTGGCCAAAAAGAATAAGGGCTTGGGGCTTCCCTGGTGTCGCAGTGGTTGAGAGTCCGCCTGCCGGTGCAGGGGACGTGGGTTCGTGACCCGGTCCGGGAAGATCTCACATGCCGCGGAGTGGCTGGGCCCGTGAGCCATGGCCGCTGAGCCTGTGCGTCCGGAGCTGTGCTCCGCAACGGGAGAGGCCACAGCAGTGAGAGGCCCGCTTACCGCAAAAAAAAAAAAAAAAAAAAAGAATAAAGGCTTACCTGGGTGGCAAGCCTTGAATGCTCTCGGCTCACTAGTAAGAGAAAATGGCGTCTCTACTCTCTGCCCACCTGGTCAATTGCAGACATCAGGGCACCTGTCTTTTGCTGCCAAAGTCTTCCTCTAGTGGTACAACTGCCTTACCCTATCCTATCTCTCTTCTCAGCTCCACAGAAGGCTATTCAGGGGTTGGTAATCTCTCAGGACCAGGAACCCTGAAGAGGGAGGGGCAGGGAGCTTCTGGCCTGTGATCTTGCAGCTCTGGGCTTGGCTGAAACATGTTATTACTTTCTTTCAGGCTGGACACTGCCAGGTGCCTACTGCTTGACCTCTGTTTAAATGGAGAAGACTTGAAGACCAGACAGTATGGCTCTCTTCAGTTTATTGCATGAAGAAGTTACTGTAGTCCAAGTTAAAGAGAACCCTGATTGGTTACATTATCTAAGCTGTGAGGTTCTAAACTTGAGAGAGAAAAATCTTTTTCTAACACCAAGTCCGGAAATGAGGACACGTCTATCTGTATCCAGAACAAAAAAAGAGGTGGGGAATGGTGCCTGAAAGAGACTATCTTTCTGCAAACAGGATGGAGTTGAACGATTGGGTGGTTGATAGTCTAAGGAAAAAGCAACACAGTCACTAAAAACAGGAATATTAAAACCACATAACCACAGAGCAGGAGATACCCAAAATGGTAGGTATTTGAGGGCTTCGTATAGTTTATCCATCATGAGAAATACTGTCTTGCTATTGACATTTTAATATCACACTCAGAGTTGAGTGGCTTGAGGAGAGTCAGGCAGTTTTGAATGGTTAAAATGTACAGTCATCCCTCGGTATCCGCGGGGGGTCGGTTCCAGGACCCCCGCAGATACCAAAATCCATGGATGCCCAAGTTCCTTGTATAAAATGGTGTAGTATTTGCATATAACCTACACACTTCTCATATACTTTATTTTTTTCTTCTTATATACTTTAAATCATCTCTATATTACTTATAATACCTAAGACAATGTAAATGCTATGTAAATAGTTGTAAATACAGTGTAAATGCTATTTAAACAGTTGCCAGTGTGCGGCAATTTCAAGTTTTGCTTTGGGGAACTTTTTGACAATTTTTTTTTTTCCAGATATTTTCCATCTGTGGTTGGTTGAATCTATGGATGTGGAACCCCCAGATACGGAGGGCCAACTGTATGTATAAACTATTCTGGATTTTTCTCAGGGTAAAGGTAAATCGGAAAAATAACGTTATCAGCACCAACATGGTGACCCTCTTTGAGCTGAAAAAAGATAATTTCTGAGGAGACAGGGGCCCTAAAGGATCCTAAATTTTAAGTCCCTCCAGAGACACGGTTGTTGCCACGTTCTTCGAGTTGTCCAGAACATCAGGCCAAAATTCACTTACACGCCCCCCCCCCCCCTTTCAACTCTGGTCTGGCTCGGGAAAACTCAACACGGAAAATGACCCTTTGAAACAGTGGCTCCTTACTCTTCAGGGAATGGTTGGCACGGTGCACTTCTGTGTATGCCTGATATTTCCTAAATGGTGTGCTGTGAACGTGCACGAGGCTTTGAATTATGTAAGAAATTTAGATTGGTCTACAGGACACCAATAAGGAGATATAACAGAAATCAGATCTAGGCCTAAAATAAATTGAATGCGTGTGGGCTCTCCTTTTCCCTTTAGTTTGATTTCATAAAAAAATCTATATTTGGAGAGCATTCTGAATGAAAGCTGTTGTAACATGCAAACGCTTTTGATCATCTTCCCGTGCCATAAAGAGGTGAAGGAAGGCGGCCTCCGGGGCCCTCTTGGTCAAATGTTTTAAGGTTGTGAAGAATTTAAGGCTTACTTTTTCAGGTAGCAACATTTTCCTGAGACATCTGAGGCATTATTAAAGAATGTAGATGACCACTATAAAATGGCCTAGTTATACTTAAAAACACTAAAGAAAATCACTGGGGGTAGTCCCAGACTTCACATAAAAAATATTTTCATTCTCATCCTCCTTTGTGGGCTGGAATGACAACTGCTGAAAAACATTTGAACAAGAACATTTTTCAAGAATGCATAGTAGTGAAAAATAGAAAAATAATAAAGAATTCTGGATGGTAATTTTATAGGTTTGTAAGTGAAGGGATAGTTTTTTATATAGTCTATTTTATGTCAGCCCTTTTGAAATATATTGCTTTGCAATGTTTACTAGATAGTGCTGAGGAGAGAGTATCTAGATACCATATTTTGCTAGAGTAAGTTGTGAGGCTAAAGGAGCATAGACTCAGAAGCTGGTCAAGCTGGACTTGAATGCAAGCTGTATCATTAAAAGTATATGCTGTCATCCTGGGCAAGGAACTCACTTCTCTGAGCCTAAATTTTTCCATCATCTGTTAAAAGGGGTTGTAATAAGGATTAGATAAAATATGCAAGATGTACTATGGCTCTTCAGTAACATTGTATTTCTTCCTGCCTTCTTTGCAGATATGTTGACTCATCCAGATGAAATGTCTGAGCCTTGGGCTTTCAGTCTAAACAATTAAAACTCATCATTTATGGTGAGTGTGTTGATTAATGGGAACATCCCGTTTACTTGGCAAAAAAAGAAAAATACTTGGGATGCACTCCATTTCAACATAGTCTGTGGCTGCATTTCTTTAGCTACAGAATTGGTGTTTTTATTACTCTAAGATTAAAAATTAATGTTTATTTAAAAAATGAGATTCTGTAATTTTTTAATAATTTCTTAGAGCTACATTTCCTAATTTCCCTAACTATTCAAATGTTCATACATTTGATTAAAAGAAGTCTCATGTAAGAAGTTGCAGCAAAAGATAGAACCGAACATAGACATACAGAAAAAGAGTCAAGTTAAATGGGTGACCTGATGTTAAATGTGAAGCAAATACCCTCCAGACGTTAGCAGGAATAAGTATGGATGAGGCCAAATGGATGTTTCCAGGCCACAGTCAATAGACTGCGTTGGGACTTGCCTGGTGGTCCAGTGGGTAAGACTCTGCGCTCCCAATGCAGGGGGCCTGGGTTCGATTCCTGGTCTGGGAACTAGATCCCACATGCCGCAACTAAGAAGCCCGCGTGCCGCAACTAAGACCCGTTGCGGCCTAAATAAATAAATATTTTTTAAAATATAGACTGTGTTATATTTGAAGTGTGGGTTTCCATCGAAGATGCTCATTCTGACCGCACGATGAAAACACTTCTTGAGAAATCCTACATATGAAATTCAAATACCAAAGGTTCTCCACACCCAGGGGCCTACGTATCCCTTGAGCTGCCTGGCACTCCTATGCCCATTGTTCTCTCCAAAGCTATTGCCTTCTGCTCCAAGCTATTGCAGTTGCACACAGACAGAGGGAGTGTTTTTACAGCGGGGGACTATTCTCCCCCGAATTACTCTAGGCAGCACCGAGCTCGACGCAGTGCCAGAAACGGATACATTATACTCTACACGATGTGTGATTAGTCAATAGAGAGATAAAACGTCACACACACTGCCGTCTTCCACGAAAAAGGAGAACGTGCTATTGTAGAGATGATGACACCATGTGAAAAGGTTAATCACAGTCCGGCATTTGCAGTGTTGGATGCAAACCTACTTTTGCTGAGGCTGTGAGTTTCCTTGATTAGAAGCCCTGTTCCCTGCTGGGACCTTCTCCAGCACCAAGACATCTTGGTCATGTTCTTTAAGTCTGACTGTATTCGCCTCAACGTCCTGCAAATACAAATTACACCACATACAGATGCTGCCGTTTTCTCAGACAATGAAAAACATTTCAAATGCTTCAGAAACTCATTTGGTGCTTGTGATGCTAATTGTTGCATCTACAAATTAAGTCATTTTCAAAGTCAGGGGCTGGAACGGTCAGAGAAAGGACCAGATGAGGTTGGAGGCACGTGGTTTTAAAAGTCTGCTGTTACCCGAGATGCAGAAAATCAGCTGAGGAGAGAGGAGTGTGCTCGGAGAAACCTTTGGGAGAGGGTGGTACAGCGGAAAGGGAGAGGAGCCAGTGCACTTACTCTTGATAAATATATGTGGCAGATAGCACTCAGCTTCAGCAGAGTTCTTTCATTCTGATTATCTTCTGAGGGTACTTAGTTTTCTTAGGAGTGGCACGTTTTCCCTCTAATCAAAAGACTTGTAAAAACTATCAGTTTGAAATGTGTTAAAAACACTTTTCAGTTATTTGGAATAATTTATAAATTACATCCATGATAATGGTCCTAATCTGATTCTTTCAAAGAATAATTGTGGCTGAGTGCAAACTTCATGTGTGTCAACTTCCAAAAGAGTAAAGTTCAAATTTCAATGTCATTAAAAAATGATTTATTAAAAAAGCTTAATGCACGTTTCCTCCTCATTTGGTTCCTATTTTAAGAGACTGGATAAAAACCACATCAAATTCCATGTGGCGTTTTTTCTATATTAGTCAATGCTTTAATCTTTAACTTAACTTTTTTTGCATCAAGAGAACGCATTCCTAAGACAAACTTTGTTGTCAGAAATTTTGCTGCCAAAGGCAAAAGCTTAAGGTTGTGTAGGAATAGGTGTCCACACATAAGGGACGGGAAGGAGACTGTAAATCTTCATTAAATAATGCCAAATGTACCAGAAAGCACAGAAGGTGCATTTAGGATTTCAGGGTAGGAGAGAGAAAGATGCTCAGGCTGGGAAAGGCATAGAAGGGAGTCTGCTCTGTGAGCCAGCAGGGAAGGGGAAAGAGCAAAGTGATCCTGGAGGGAACAGTGTCTCTGGGTGAGGTGGGATAGACCATGGGCCACCTGAAAGGCCAGGGGTGCTGGGACAATATCACCATGCCCAGCGGTCCACAATCAGGCTTCCACCAGCTAAAGCTGGGTTGTCCCTCGCAAGGGACCAGGAGCTGGATGGTGGGGAGAACCTAGGAACCATCTATTCTAACCATCACCCACTCTCACAAATACTTTAACAAGCTTCCATTAGGCCCATCTGCAGAGCCATCTCTAAGTGCAATCTCATGGCTCCTCCTACAACCCCAACTATTCTTCACCTACTTGCCAGAGTCTGAAATTCCTTTAGTGTGAATCAATTTGACAAAAAGCACTTGAAATGAAAATGCTTGGTTAGAGTAACCATGGTGGACATTAATTGCCACTAAAATGTAGTCACTTAATAAATCCAGAGGGAGTGTGAGGATATGAGAAAGATTCAGATTTGGGAAGAGACAGGAGGTTTAGGATAGAGAAAGACATGGAGAGGGAGGTGGGGAAGGACACAAAAGGGGAAACCTAGGATTGCAAAGAGAAATGTCTCAGGCTTTGACATTTTGCCAAGGCATCCCTATTTGTCTTCAGTGCTCATGGACCAGTTCAGGTGTGTGCAGGGTTATTTGGTCCAGCACAGTGCGGCACATTTGCAGCCTTACTGGAATATCACCTCTGGACCCCAGAACCCACCCCAGCACATTGAACATGCCAGGTTTGTAAGCAAGGCCCTTTGGCCCTAGAGCATTCGTTAATCACAGTGTTGGCTCAATTAACACTACACTCATTCTTCTTATCTGGCAAAAGTGAAAATGTGACGCCCTTCAGCCACACTTCACCTTGGACTCACCCTCAGGATCCGGTTAAAATCCTCCTTGTCTACTCTTAAGAAATGGCAGTTATCTTCTCGCAAGACGATGGAGGCAGCTCTCGGGGCATCATTCACTAGCGCTAACTTGCCAAAGTCATCGCCTTCGTGCAGCGTGCAGACCACACCCTGGAGAGAGCAACACATCCAGATGAAGGTGATCCCTGAAAGGGAGCAAACACCCACCTGCACCCCCCCACCCCCCGCAAAACACTGTATATATCAATAGGATGTACCCAGGGGTGTCAAGTGTGGGGGGAATCAGATAATTACGTTATAATGTTTCATTTCTCTTTCATTGAGTAATCTGGGCTAGGGCGTAACTTAAATGTATACATTATAATCCAGGAGCCCCAGAAAATTCAGTACTACTCTGAGTATAATAACTTAGATAACTTATGATTAGAGATGCTATAATGTCTTTTCTGCATAGAGTAACAACGTTGTAGCAAGTTTAATTGTAGCATTAAGTTGTTAATACTTAGAACCACTAGTATATGGAGCATAATAAGGTTTCAGAAAGAAAAAAAGATATATATACCTTGCCATAAATGACTACATTCACTGATCCTTTTAGAATAATGTACCAGGAGGTGCCTTCTTCCCCCTGGTTAAACACTAGATACAAAAAGATGAAAAGACTTATGACAAGAGTAGAAGCACATCAGTATAAATTACAGCTTATCAAATCATCATTTTTAAGTCCCCAGAATTATGCATTTAATTCCAGAAGGGAAAAAAAAAATCACTGGCAAATACGAACTTATTCATGTGGAATATTACTTCCTTTTCTTTAGAATGTGAAAGGAACAGAAATACTGCACTCCTTGCTGTGCCCTAAAGATACGTATTCACTAGATACAAATTCACCAGCTATCCATTCCTTAAAGCAATACACTTCCCCCACAATTCATCAAAACTTACTAAGCTATAGAACACAGTTTTTAAAAGTATTCTGAATGGTAAAGTGAAGTTTGAAAACATGTAAATCAGCACTACATAGTGTTGATGGATGCATATCTACATATTTTTAAAAAAATGGGTTGGAATGATAACCACATCATATAGGGTAGGAGTTACCTTGGGGAGGGGAAGAGAAGAATGAGATAAAGGAGGGAACAAGGAGCCTTCAAATGTAGAATTTCATTTTTTAGAAAATATAAAAAATGAAAATAGGAAAAAATATGGCATAAGGTTACTATTTGATAAAAAATGTTTTTTAAAAAGGTGTTTGTGGGCTTCCCTGGTGGCGCAGTGGTTGAGAGTCCGCCTGCCGATGCAGGGGACACGGGTTCGTGCCCTGGTCCGGGAGGATCCCACATGCTGCGGAGTGGCTGGGCCCGTGAGCCATGGCTGCTGAGCCTGCGCGTCTGGAGCCTGTGATCCGCAACGGGAGAGGCCACAGCAGTGAGAGGCCCGCGTACCACACACACACAAAAAAAGGTGTTTGTAACAACCTCTAGTTTTTTGTTTGAAATATTTAAGTATTTCATGATAAAATGAAAACCATCAGTAAGAGTGAGTGAAAAGAATAAGAAAAGTTGCAAGTCATCAGTGATCATAAAAATTAAAAAAATGTTAAAAGTGAACCTTTAAAATGTAAAGAAAAGACATTCTTACTAAAGTAAATATCAATGTTAGAAATACCACTTTTGATGACTAAAATATTTGAAACTCATTTTAATTTTTTGCTTTTACAGTTCATGGTCTCTGCTTATTTGACTAACACAACTCAGTCTGAAGAAAGAGCAAGATTTTCCAAAGCATGTCTCTTGAAAAGTTAACAGGTGTCCATTATAAATGTTTTCTATGTTTCACTGGGTTTAGGCAGTGTCAGTTTACATGGTGTGAAATTTATCTTTACTGCAGAACTCCTGAGAAAGGTAGCATGCTGGTGTGTGTTACTATTCTCCAAGAGAGATTAGAGAAAGAGGCGTTTCCTAATCTGAATACATCACTAACCATGTTTTTCAAGAAGGGTTTTGTAGGACGAGTGGGAAATGCCAGCCAAAATAATTTTGCTCACTTTTTTTTTTTTTTGCGGTACGCGGGCCTCTCACTGTTGTGGCCTCTCCCATTGCGGAGCACAGGCTCCGGACATGCAGGCCCAGCGGCCATGGCTCACGGGCCCAACCGCTCCGCGGCATGTGGGATCTTCCCGGACCGGGGCGCGAACCTGCGTCCCCTGCATCAGCAGGCGGACTCTCAACCACTGCGCCACCAGGGAAGCCCTTGCTCACTTTTATTAATATGAAATTTCAATTTCTTGCTCCCAAATATGATCACAGAACTAAACTACAACGTGCATGCTGGAGAGATACTACATATTAGTATTGCATCAATATTTGTGGCAAAGAAATTCTCTCAGGCTTGGAGCTGATAGTGAAAATGAGAGAAGAACAAGAAGGCAGGAGAGTGTGCCAGTCTAACTAGCCTCTCAAGAGATAGATTAGTTCCTCTCAAGCCATGAACTGAAGTGAGGTCACTGTGAGAAGGTTTTGCCTGGGGTCCCCCCTGAAGAGCACTGACTTCATCTCACCCTCTTTAAACACTGCTTGAGCCAGCAGGGGAGGGAGCAAGTGGAGACACAGGCTGGCAACTGCTCCCAGGCTGGCACCCAAAACCCAGCGGGCTGCAGAGTAAGGGATACGTGCTGGGAATAATCACAGGTCCAGAAAAACAAATGGTGCCACATGACATCCTGGCAAGTCAGACCCAGGCCCAAGAAAGGGGAGCATTTGCAGTCAGGCTCCCATGGCACATCCTCGGGAGGGGGCCAGCCAGGCACCATGCACGATTACAGTCTTCACTTACACACGGTTCCTCCTTTGGCGTGAGACTCGAAAATGAGAACACCTGCTAACTCCCGTTTCACCTAGAAGGAAAAGAGAAAGAATGTGGGGAAAGGCCAGATTTGGGGGGGCTGGGGAGGGACTTGTTCTCTTTCTGAACGGTGCTAACTTCCACGCGGACACCTCCCACTCTGATTTGCTGCTCCTCCTGTCTAGAACCACTTCCACTAGATGTGCCACTAGATTTTTTTTTAGTTTTTTAAGAAATTGAAGTATAGTTGATTTACAATGTATAGCAAAGTGATTCAGTTATGCATATATATATATATATTTTCAGATTCTTTTCCATTTTAGTTTATTACAAGATATTGAATATAGTTCCCTGTGGTATACATTAGGACCTTGTTGTTTATCTGTTGTATACATAGTAATGTATATCTGTTATTATCAAATCTCTAATATATCCCTCCCCTCCTTCTCCTTTGGTAGCCCTAAGTTTGTTTTCTATATCTGTGAGTCTATTTCTGTCTTGTAAATAAGTTCCTTTGTATAATTTTTTTAGGTTCCACATATAGGAGATATCGTATCATGTTTGTCTTTGTCTGACTTACTTCACTTAGTATAATAATCTCTAGGTCCATCCATGTTGCTACAAATGGCATTATTTCATTCTTTTTTATGGCTGAGTAGTATTCCACTGTATATATGTACCACATCTTCTTCATCCATTTATCTGTTGATGGACATTTATGTTGCGTCCATGTCTTGTGCCACCAGACTCTTAAAGCTTTTACAAAAGCTGTTTTATAAGCTAATTCATACAATACAATCTCCCTAGAGAGTGTTTAAACTTGGTTTCACATGTATGAACTAGGCAATTTCTTTGCCTATCTTTCGTCTTGGTGAGAGGGTGAGAGCAACCACAATATCATGACTCTTGCTCCTGGAGGCTCTTCTTTGCATCACACATCATGCATCACTGCAAACATGTGAGAAAACTCAATGTCTTGAAGTTGAATAATTAAGCTTAAATGTGTGAGCTATTTTTCTTAAATTCCAAACTATGGTCCCAAATTACGTTCTCTCTCCCTAAGAACCAAATAACCTGAGATCTTCCACAGTGCCTGGGTATCTGGGATTTGAGGTAGAAGACTCCTCCTTTCCACTACCCACAATCCTCCCAATTCCACCAAGGCTGGGGAAGTCAGAACATGCGCATGCTGGGGACCCGGACAACAGGCAGGGAAAAGGGGTCTTCCCTCACTTCCCTCTCCAGCATGAGCTCGTGGACCCTTGGCTGCTGCCCCTACAGATGCAGGAGCTCCCCGGGTGAGGTCCCCGGGCACTAGACCTATCCCACCATGGAGAGAGTGAAGATGACAGCAGGGTGGTGGGAGGGAGGGGAGCCTGGGCTGGACCAGACCCCTGGATACTCCATGTAGGTGAGCAAGCTCCCGGATCCCCAGTAGTGCAGGGAGTGGGAGGGATGTGAAGGCAGTCCTGTCTGGGTTGAAGGGGGAAGGATCTGGAACCCTTCTGCTTGGGGTTGTGGTGAATGCCTCACTGCTCTCAGTGGAGACCTGAACTCTCCCCCCCCCCCCGCCCCGCCCAAAGCAGGGACTACAGGCACTGCCACCACGTGAGAGTGACAGCATAATATCGCCTAGTGAGCTGGGAATGAAAGACAGATTAAGCAGATGGGCATTGCTGAGGAATCCAGCATAAAACCTGTGATCCGTGGATGCTGAAACAGCTTCTTTTATTATCATTATCATTATTGAATTATTAGCATATAGGAGACTTGTGTTGCCTGGAAATTGTGTTTCTCTGTCCCTCCTATGGCAGGAGACATTTCTGTCCACTGTTCTTCTAAACACCCTAGTCACATAAAAGTTCAGAGTCAGATACGGCCGTTGGGCCATTTTTCACTAGCAGGTACTGCTCTTGTGCCCTAAGATATCTGAACTAATGCTCTCTTGCACCTTCTGCTTCCTTCCTCAATTTGGCAGCAAACCTGGGTGGAGCTGGCCCCTTGGGCCAGGGCTGGTCGTCTTGATTTCTTCCCCCCCGAGCCCCGCTCCCGCACGCGGCTCTACATGTCATGGAAGGGACACCCCTCTTAAGGCCTGGCTCTCTTGTCTAGGTATGCAGGTTCCAAGACTCAGGAAGTTTGAAGCATATGTTCCAGTTCTACTCACATCATGCTGCCTTGGTGTTTAGGGCAGCTACTAATAACGTAGTGATACTTGATCCTTCTTTGGTGATTGCACATGCGCGTAGCTTCCTTAGCATCTCGTGAGAAACAGGAGGGGCCGTTTGTGAGGAAGAATTCAGGCGTTCCTGCCCCTCGCCCACACTCTCCAATACTCTCCTTCAGGCCGAACAGTGCATTTAACTCAAACTGTGCGCCCCTCCCCTCCGCCTCAGCTAAGAGACAACTTACCGTGGTAGAAAGATGGGATAAGGCTTTAATGTGAAGGAGTTCTTCATAGATAATTTCTAGGTCATCCACGGTCCTCTGGCCAGGTCTACAAAGAAAAAAAAGTAACAAGGAAATAATGAGATAAAAGTCATTGCTAAGGGCTTGAAATATAGAGGTGACTTCGGGGGTCAGTAACATGTTCAGGGAATTCTTAGGAGAAATCCCAATTAAAAAAACATCGGCAGAGGGAGAGAGTATGCTATGATCATTCCTAAAGGGATTTTTGACATGAACAACGTGTTCCTTGATGGAAGGACATGGAAGAAATCAGAAGGGCACATAATCCCCTTCCTTTCCATCTCAGAGGCAAGAACATCTCTGTTCACACTGTAGTTGGCTAACTGACCTCTTACTTTGTAGATGTTCGTTCTACAAAATTGCTTTCATCACTACCTTAATCAGTAACAACAAACTTATCGTTTAGCATCACTAGGAACTATTGGTTCAATCAAGTTGATCAACCCAAATTTCTTGGGATCCTGACATCTTAGCTTAAAAGAATAATAATGCTGTTGTCACTATTGTTCTGGGTTATGTAATATGCTTCCACCACAGGACTCAGATAAAGGATGCATATAGACAACATTTTCTCACCTATCCCTGAGGAAGTGAGGGCACGAGATGGGCAGAAGGCAAACAGTAAGTAGTGTGTGGGATTAGTAAAAGAGGGAAAGAAGGGAAGAACACACCTGCATTTCCCCAACTCTGTTCCATGGAGGACTACTGTTCCATGAGATGTTAATCAGTATACTATGTACAGTTTTTTCCCTATAATTTATTATAAAACTAGTATCTAATAGTCTGCCTTTCCCTATAATTTATTATAAAACTAGTATCTAATAGTCTGGGGCTTGTGGGTATTATGGACACTTTGGCATGGGAGGACTGAGTGGATTGCTGATCATCTTTCATGTCTATAATAATTCTGGAATCACTAATAGAGTTTAATTATACATCAATGGTAAAAGCCATGACTGGTCAATAATTTGGATTTTCTATTGCTCTCTCCAGTAATAAGAAACCCTGACTAATATGTTTTGGAAACTAAAAAACAAACAAATGTGTTATTAATTCTGAGAGTGCTAGGAAGGCCATCTCCACATTGATGGACAGGTGACATCCACTCTTAGCTAACTGCTACAGTCATGAGTGTCACCTATTACATAATCACCATCTGTCTTATGCATTTTGTCCTAAAATTTCAATAACTCGTGGTATTATTTAATGTTTCTGTATATTAAACATTTAAACCTCAATGAGCTGCCGATGGTGCTCCATCATCACACTGTAGTTTAAAGAGTGCTCCTTGATCAAATAAAGTCAGGGAGTGTTGGTGTACTGAGCACAGCACCGGGTTGAGCGTCTGAAGATCAGGTTTTAACCTTGGTGCAACCATTCACCAGCTGTGTGACATCAGAGGCTCAGTTTCATCTGTAAACTGGGGACAATATCTTTCTGAGAGTGATGTGAGAGCTAAAGGAAGTAGCGAATGGGAAGGTGTCTGCATATTTATTGGAGTGAGCGAAAAAAAAAAACAACCCAGCAAAGTGATATTCAAAACTGAAACCCTTGCACGAGAAAAACAAACTTACAAATTAAGTATGACTCTTGGTTCAGCAAATTACATCTAGAACTTAGTCAATTATTAGATAAGTGCTTGGAGCTATCGAAACTGAATTGTAAATATGCTAAAAGAGTTGAGTTAGATAATTTTGCACCTATATTCCAGATCAAATGGGAGCTAACTGGAGGAAGAAAACTCTTTGCATCCCTTGGGCATTACCTTCTCCAGGACAGCTTTAACACAAACAAAAGAATATGATATCCTTCTCTTCTAGAAACAACAGAGGGTATATTTCCTAATGCCTGCCTGTACTAAATCCATGACCCAGGGAGATGCCAGCCAGGTTCATCTCCTGCCAAGGATCACCACTTAAGGATACACTGTGCCCCAATCTAGTGGAATGCAGAAAGTAGGGGACCCACCGAAGGAAAAGCTATGGCCCCAGGGACTCTGAAGGAGCCAGGCCTTCTTAGCAAGGGGCCTAATCTACTACTTGACTTAGACATGGGGATTTTGAAACTAGGACCCTTGCAGATTTAAAAGTCAACTGAGTCACCTCAGTCCATCTACTACTACAGAGGCAGCTAATGTGAAGCCTCAAGGTGGGCTTAATAGGATTATGGCTCTTCAGCACAAGGGGCAGCCCTGCTGTTCCTCCTACTTGACATCAGCCACAAATAGCACGGACCCTCCTAGAAGCTTGGCTAAAGGAGAAAAGGGTCGCCAAGTCTCATTCTCAACTCCACGGAGCGGGGCTGTTATGGAGGGAGAAGAAAAACTCAGCTGGGAAAGGAAAGGGTTAGAATTTAGCTCTAAAATCTTGACAGATTCAGAGTTGGAATTTGGGGAGCAGATATCTATGAGTTTAGGAAGAGTTTTCACATAATATCAACATGAAATCCACACTGATCAAGGTTTACAGATTAAAAAAATAAATGCTGCCTTTAGGATCTGTAAATCCCATTATATTCAAGGTCACTGAATTATATCAAAGGTCACTGAATTATATCAAAGGTCACTGAATTTCATCCAAGAGTTATAACAGATGATGATGAAACCTGTCAGGCCCTCAGTGCAGCATATGCTGAAAACGTGACAGCGTGTCAACCTCAGTGCAGCATATGCTGAAAACGTGACCGCGTGTCAACCTCAGTGCAGCGTATGCTGAAAACGTGACAGCGTGTCAACCTCAGTGCAGCATATGCTGAAAACGTGACCGCGTGTC
>NW_021703772.1:59634300-59740331 GCF_005190385.1 Monodon monoceros
AGCATATGCTGAAAACGTGACCGCGTGTCAACCTCAGTGCAGCATATACTGAAAACGTGACAGTGTGTCAAGGCTGCCCTTTGAGCCGCTGAGTTAGTCTTAGGACCTGCACCAAAGTGTGGGAGAAGACAGGTAAAGATGGCAACTTTCAGGCTATTTTCGAAACCCACTCAACTTCCCACTGCCCCACACTACTGAGCACAGCCTGAAGCTCTCCTCCCCCAGGCCAGTGCCCTCCTCCGTCTCTCCCTGGTCTTCCAGACGTTTCTTCTCAGTGTCCTTTATGAGCTGTTGTTTTTTTTGTTCACCTCTTGAATTGTGCTGTGCCCCCCAGGCTCTGCCACCTTCAGCTCTGTTCTCACTTCGTTCTACCTTCTCTCCGTGGGAAAAGTCCCCAACTTTCATCTATACGATGCCAAGACCTAAATCTTTATCTCTAAACAGATTTCTCTCTTGAGCTCCAACAGCTTCCCGGCCATCAATTCCCAGACAACCCACAAGTGTCACAAGCTCAGTCTGTCCAGAAGTGCTCCCTCATCATCACACAAGGCTCTCTTAAAGCAGGCCTCAACTGACTTTCCTAGACTCATCTCTCTTTCCTCTCTTCACACCTTCCCTCATGGCTGTCTATGTTCTTTGCTCCAGGGATAACCAGACATCTCCCTGGTCCTCAGACACGCGAAGCTCTTTCTCGCCTCCAAGACTCTTCACGTGCTCCTCTCTTTGCCTGGGATTTTTAGTTTTTTCCTGCTTCAAGCCCAGCTCAGATGTCCTCTCGCCTAGGTAAAACTGGTTCTCCAAAATGTATTCTTCCATGGCACATGATCCAACTGCTGTGGCAATTACAACATACTGTGAAGGATGTTATTTGCTTAAAAATCCGTGATTTTACACTGCTCTTCTCAAGAGAAGCAGCATCTGGTAGTGCAAAGGGTGCTAAGCTAAAAACAGAAACGGGATTTGAGGTCTAAAACAGGAACTTCCTAGGTGCCCAACTGGTCTAATGCCTTGTCCCTACATCTGTAAAAATAGGGATTAAATGAGTTAATATACACGAAGCATTCATACTTTGGAAATATGGCACACATGCAGGATGGCGTTATTAAGGGGGAGGGTGTTCAATCCATCCCATCAGATGAATGCACGCACAAGTTCTCATGATTCGTGCGGAAGTCAAGGTCTGCCCAGGGGAGATGGCAGCAGTGCCAAGGACCAGTTCCTGTTCTGTGGCCTGAAGGAAACAGGGGCTCACGCTCTGTTATCCTTCCCACTGAAGGTCCATTAGGACAAGGTGCCCATGACACAACTCACTTTAGGTACAGCACACATAAGTGTCATGGTAAGTAGTTAATTATTAATGGAGGGAGGAGACAGGATGAGAATGTTGGATCTCACCTGTTACTCCAAATCCCATTCAAAGATAGAAAAGACAGATTTTTCTGTAGGATTATAAATTTATTCACCCAGTTTTAAGAAGTTACCATTTTAGACCAGCTGAAGTTATTCAGTCTAACTAAGTCCAGATCAGTGGGGGCCTGGACAGAGATGACCATGAAAGGCCAAGCAGCACCTGTTGGGTAGGACCCTTTTTATGGTCAGAATTTTGTCTGCCATGCTAAAGGTCTGATAGGAAAGATATTTAGAAATCCAAAACAGCACTGAAAATACGTAATGTCACCACGACAAACCATAACATAGCACTATCCGTGGACATGAGAGTTTCAGGAGTTCTCGGGTGATAGGAGGCAGATAGGGATAGAAGGCTGAGACGTGTCTGGAGGCAGACACAGCTCTGGACTCACGGAAGAGACCATCACAGGAGGGAGACAGCACTGCTGATAAGACAAGGGCAGGAGAGGGTCCCAGGGCTCATCAAAATACTGCTCCACTCAGGACAGGGGGCCGCTGGGCCCCTCTCCCACTCTACGTGCCGAGCAGCAGCCTGCCCCAGGGTTCACTGCCAGGCTACAGCTCGAGACCTGCTTCAGAAGGAGCCTGAGAAGGAAGCAGAGGCCTGGGCCCTCCTGCCAGACACAGAGGACGGAAAGAAGTGGCAGCTCTCCCAGGAGGGACTTCCCGGGAAGGGCTCTGTTCTGGGAGAGCCTCCTTCGTGGGAAGATGGTAGTGGCTTCACCCTGCCTGCCCCCCTCATGCCTCTGATAAAGCAAGGCCTGTCCGGAAGCATGGCCCCCACTGCCTTCACAGGGGTGGGAGTGTGGATGGCCAACCTGCAGAGACCCACGTGGAACTTATTCTACCCCTGGACCTCCATTCATCAATAACCAAAACGAAGAAATATAGACTTCCACGGGGCTTGCTGGATGCCCTGGAGAAACCCGTGACAGCCATTTGAAACAGAACGGAACAAAGCCTAGAAACAGTTTAGTCTGCGAGTCCTAAATAACATCCCGAATAAAAGGGAAAAAAGGAAAAAAAAAAAACAAAACAAAAACGAGCCTGTGGTCTACAGTGGTCAGTGTCATCACAGGGCAGGCCACTGTCCCTGGGCGATCCACCCAGGTAGGAACCAACTTTTTGGTCCTGTTTACAGCACGTGTTTTAACAAGGTGAGAGAAGTCAGGACTGCAGGGTGTGAACAGACTTGCTTTAGAAAATGAGCATATTCACAGTTAACAAAGCAGCAAAAGCGTTCGGGAGAGGTGTGCCATGAGGTGTTTCCATGGACGTGCTGTTAGGGTTGAAAGTTGAGGGAGGTCCCAGAGAGGAGGCCAGATGGAGTGAAAGTTGGTGTGGCCAGCCTGCATCCACCGAATCAAATGGGAGCCCCTCCCCCATCCCAGTGGACTCTGTGGCCGCAGTGACAGAACAAGCCCAGCCAAGCCGGAGCCACCCGCTCAGAGCCGCTGTGCCATCTAGTGTCTCAGAAGAGACTCACCTCTCTGCTCTGGAAACAGACGAAAGCTCTCTCCTCTCGATGTACCCCACCCCCTGGAAGAGCGTCCGACACCACATCTAACATGGAGCCATCCCTACCACGATCACTGAACAAAAGCGGGCTCGTCGTGGCAAACAGTGGCATTAAGTACCTCTCATGCTTTGGTCTTTGTGGGGCGGACAGAGAGAAAACTGGAGAAGAGATCCTGCAGATCAGCCCCCAGCCTGTTCCAACAGTAATGAAAGGGTCCCAAGGACTGAAGGCAATTTGGCTTTCAAGAGTCAAGGGAACACTGTGCCCCGCGCGGGAGGAGGGAACTCCCAACGCACCTTCACAGAGGACATGCGAGGCTGGGGAAGTGAATTGACTCTCCCGGCTGCTCTGAGTGGCAGCCGGTGAATGTACCTGGTCTTTACTCGTCCTTCTCCAGATGTCACAGGGAGAGGTATTAGGCATCCCTGCTTCTTTACAAATCTGCGTGGTGCCACATTGATGTGGATTTGTTGGATCCTGCTGTGGAAAGGCCTAGTTTCTGCAGGGGATGCATTCCGGCAGCAATGCCTTAGTTACAGACAAGATAATAAACGGGGATGGAGGGAGAGGCATTTTATACATTAAAGGATGGGAGGACTCAGGTGATATTGGAAGCTGCTGGTAAATACAGTTTTATCAAGGAATTTATCAAGGTCAGAGACAGAGCAACTCAGTTACTGGAACGTGGATAAAATGAGGGATTCGTCCAGGCACTAAGCAGGCACACTGGCATGGCCAGTGGTAACCTAGGCAGGTGAAAAGATCCAGTTCTTCGAGAACTGTCGCCTAGTAGACGTATTCCCTGGTGCATGGGGAAAATACCCAGAAAAGTCAATGTTATAAATATCTAAGCAAGACCTGATCACGCGTCAAAATAAAGGAAACGCTTTATTATTTTTTTCTTGGGGGTGGAATGCTTTATTTTGGTGGCAACACTTCACCTCAACCCACCCGATCCTCCTGCTTTCAAGTCATTTCTCAAGCGTGGATCATTTCCCAACACTCTTCAGATCTTGAGATCTCACCTCACCCCCCTTCCCTTAAAGGAAAGTTTGGTGTGGTTTTCCACCCCCTTGTCTAAAAAACCAGCACAACATGTTTGTTTCTTTCTCTTCTCACCTCCCAGGACCCTTGCTTCCTAAGAGTTAGCAGTTAAGTATTTGAGTCATTCCAGGAGCTCGGTGACTTGCCATTTAAGGTGTCCTGCCCAGCTCTGTCTGCTCACTTCCCTGACACACCACCACCCCTCACCTTACCTTTAACCCAGAAAAGGACATCTTAAGCTTATCAGATACAATTAGGCATTTTCTAGTTCTGATAGCAAAGCCTGTGCACACGGGGGTTCTTCCCTTCTCCGTGAAGTTGGAAATGAATACAGTTTACAACTGCAGTGAAGGGTAAAAGCTTCATGGATATTTGAGAGAAATGAAGTCATCCCCATCAGGACATGGGGTCAGGGTTCTGTGATTCAGGGCCTCTGAGGGCTAAGTGTTTTGGGGACAGTGTGATTTGAGGTTTTTCATGTTTAGAAACCGAATATGCCAGAAATTCTCCCAGCAGAAGTGTTTACTATAAGGGCACGATAGAAGCGTGCCATTAAACCTTTTAAAAGGTACGACTATAAATATTTTCCTTTAAAACACTTAAGCAGCAACTTGAGAAAAACAAACCAATTTGGATAGAAGTAGATAGTACAGCAACCTGCCTTTGTGTATGAGACATACGTGTCAGGTAGAAAATGCAAATGCTTTTTGAGCAGATGCCATGTGGATACATTATTTCTCCTTATAAAAATTAACTCTTCATGAATCAGGGACAGATAGATTATCCATATTTCTTGGGACTCCACTGCTTGTTCAGTAAATCCACCAGAGAGGAAGAAGTTTAGGCGATCTATTAGAGAGGAAAGATTATTATCCATGAAAAAAGCGAATGAAACTGGATTTGGAGTAAGCAGACTTGGGCTCAGTTCCTGGTTCAGCCACGTATACTACTGTGTGATGTTAAAGAGGACACTCGCCATCTACTAACCTCAATTTCTCCATCTGTAAATTGTGGATAATAACATTAGTCCTACTCAGTTCATAGCTATTCTGAGGTTCGAAGAGGTGATATATGTGAGGTCACTATATAAAACGTAGAGTGTGACTCATTTTTAGTTGTTAAGTTTTGTTTGTGATCCTGGCTAGTGTGTTGATATAATTTTTTTCTACAGTACATTTGTACCTCATCCAGGCCTATGCAGTAATAACTTAATGAGATGAGACTACTCTGCAATAATTATTTTAAAATCAGATTTCCATGACATCTTTCCTCAGTAATGCTCAAAGAACAAAGCCAAGAGGCCATTTCGAAGCCTTTTTGGCCTGGGATAGGTGGTAGACCACAGAACAGGACACAGGATCCAGAGTCACAAAGACCTGGACCGAATCCTGAGTCCACCACTTTCAGGATCAACACAGGCAAGTGACTTAACCTAAGCCTCACTTTCCTAATCCATAAAATGCGGATAATATTAATAACTACCTCGTGGTTCTGTTGAAAGAATTGAATTAGACAACTGTTGAGCACAGTGCCTAGCACACGTGTGTTCAATAAATGTTGGCTGTGATTCAATACTATTACATTTGTTTTTCCATTCACAATCCCTTTGTGAAACTGGGAGAGAGTAAGCAGATATTAAATTTATGGTTTAAGAGGTCTGTAATCTGGAGATGTTGGGGGACTTACTGGTAACTCGGTAATACTAGAATCCGGGGCTCTTGTGCTTAATATTGCTTTCACTTTATTTAGCAGACTCTTAGGTCAAATGCATGTATCTCAAATGCTGTCCTTAAATATAATTAATTGTAATCTCATAAAACTCAATATCTGGCGTTCTATCTTTAGTCTCAGCCCCTCCAATCCATTCTCTACAGATAGCAGAAAAACCTACCTACTGCGAAGCTGGCCATGCCACATCTCCCTTTAAACCAGTCAACGGTGCCCCAAATGGCTATAAAATAATATCCAAGGAACACAGAAGCAGACCTTCTTCAATCTGACCTCAGCCTAACTCTCCAGCCACATTTACCAGCACTCCTGGTCTGGGCACTCCTTCGCTTCCCTGCTGGAACTTCCTTGACATCTTTCTAGCCACAACCCCACTCCTGCACCCCTGCCAGGCTAGGAATTCTTTCTTTGTTCTGGGAAGAAGAGCACTAGAATATTATTTTCTGCTGCCCTTAAGAAGAAAGGACTTGAGAATCAACCTAAACATCCAACCATGACAAACTGAATGCCTTGAGGAACATTCAGAGGATAGACTACTATGCACCTATTAAAAATCCCACCTTTAAAAAATACTTAAGGTTAAAAGAGAATGCCATGACATATTATTAAGTGTAAAAAGTTAGGGATTGAAAAGTAACCAGAGGGATAGGCACCAAAACGTCAATAATAATTATCTCTGGAAGATGTGATTGGCAGGTGTTATTTATTCTTCTTTGACTCTTTTCAGTAGTTTCCAAATTTTGTATACGAGGAACAGATTGACTTTAACAGTAAAAAGTCATAAAAATCTTGAGGCAATCCAATAATGATCCCTAAACTGTAAACGGCAGCTACACCCATCTTTCTGTCTCCCAGATCTGAATCCTAATGGCAGCAATCCAATGGCTGGGTTCCTGGGCATGTAAACATGAGGAATAAGTGGTAAATTGCTTTCATAGGGGAGAGGCAAATCTAAACTCAAGAAACGAATGCCCACTTACTGCAATCATTTCTTCTGGTAAATTCCACAAGCTTACACTTAGGGCACAGAAATCTTTCCAGGAAAAACAAAGGCAAAGTTGGTCACGCAGTGAAGAAAAAGAATCACAATAAAATCTTTTTTTTTTTTTTTTTTTAAATTTCATAAAGATTAGGTCTTTCAGTCATGCTTCTCTTTTCATCTGATTTGCATCTGAGGATGGACTTCATAACTCTGAACATTCTCTTGGCATATCCCAACAGAAATCAAACCCCTAGGCACCACTCATTTTAGGCTTGCTAATCTGGGTTCCCCTGAGGAAACACATTTCCCTGTAACTATCAGGATTTCAAATTTCACACCCTCCAAAACAGCTTGGACAGGTAAAGACCCTATTAAAAGCAGGCTCGGGCTTCCCTGGTGGCGCGGTGGTTGAGAGCCCGCCTGCCGATGCAGGGGACACGGATTCGTGCCGCCGTCCGGGAAGAGCCCACATGCCGCGGAGCGGCTGGGCCCTTGAGCCATGGCCTCCGAGCCTGCGCGTCCGGAGCCTGTGCTCTGCAACGGGAGAGGCCACAACAGTGAGAGGCCCGCGTACGGCAAAAAAAAAAAAAAAAAAGCTGGCTCTGCTAATGAAAACACACAGCCTCTCAAGTGCCCTCTAGAGCAAGTGCATGGAACAGAGGGTGGAGGCTGTCTTAATGTAGCCAACTGACTGATAAAACAACCCTCCTTCCCCCTTCTGGTATTTTCTCGTATCACTTGATTATCTTAAATTGTTTCCTTTCAATCTTATGCCCCATAGGATATGTTAGAAAATATTACTCGATCACATGAATTAAATGAACTCCAGCTTATGAGTTTCTGACCCATTTGGAAGACTCCAGAACCTACCAACAATTCTCTTATGTGTTTATATATATATATATATATTTTTTTTTTTTTTAATTTCATTTTTTTCCCCCTTCTGCTCAGGCCCAACTGTCTTAAGCTTCTAGGCTTTTAGGGAATTTCAAAATTGCAGACAAACCTAGAATTAGATTTGGGAAATGGCATCTTCTTCATTTCCCTCCCGCCTTTAGGCTGGTTTCTGATAGATCATTCTAAACAGTGCAGCAGTAGGTCTCACTTTACTTGGAAGGAGAAGTTGGGACGCTTGTATGGCAAGGGCCTTCTTTGTCTCCTTGAAGTCTCTTTTTATCCAGCTGGCCTCAAGTTCATAACATCCTGCTTACCTGCTCATTCTACATCTCTTTGCCCATGGCCCCTCTCCAAAGTACCTGCTCAAAGGTAGCCAGAATCCATGTTTCTGCTGGTAAGGGTCTCCACTGTATCTATTTGCTGTAGGGTAACCTCTTGTTTTTAGACTTTTAAACAAAGCAAAATCAAAACAATAAGCTCCAAGAGCTCAGTTTAGGTTTGATGGCCCTGTCTGGAAGCCGCAACAACAGCACCATCAAACTGTCACTGTTCTATAGCACTTGCCCCCAAATGCCATCCAGGTCTGCACCTGTAAAACCGGGATGGGCATTGTGAGTCACTCTGCCTGCCACCACATAAAAAGCTAATTTCGCATTCAGAATGTATGTTTTTTTTCAATACCAATAGCAACAAGAGTGTGCCAAAAAATTTCCCCTGAAGCTCTATTCTGTTTTTTAAACTACAGAACATTCTTTCATAGTTTGACAGTTAAAATGCCGCAGTTAATGTAATAAACAGAGAATTTTTCTAAGTAGCCTGTCAAAACAAGTGACACGTTTTTTTTTGCTAGTGAGTCTCAGATTCAGAACAATAGGAAGTACCTTTCAAAGCAACATCTTCATTATACAATCAAATTCTCAAAGTAATCTTCTCATCAAAGAATATTGTGTTATTTCTTTCTCAGTAATTATCAGAGTTCTGCAACCTCTCTGGCAGTGGTGACTATTATAAAATGCAGCTGTGCTGAGTTACTATACTGGGGGGTCTTGCCCCGGTCAATATGGAACCAATGCATCTCTGCCTCCATATTTCTTAATGACTTGGCAGTTTGGGCAGTAAAAAGTCAACATTTACAGAAC
Source organism: Monodon monoceros (assembly GCF_005190385.1). Classification (NCBI taxonomy): domain Eukaryota; kingdom Metazoa; phylum Chordata; class Mammalia; order Artiodactyla; family Monodontidae; genus Monodon; species Monodon monoceros. The sequence goes on from NW_021703772.1 coordinate 59,643,020, forward strand.
CTGTGAACATGCCCTCAAGTTCCCAGGAGCAAAGTGCTCGGCTGCTCTCTTCAAGGACAGCAGTGATACCGTCAATTCTTGATCAACTCAGCTTATTTTCTTTCCACTTAAGTAAAGTAGAAGCTCCAAAGGTTATTATCAGATCAAAAAAATGTTTTTTTGTGTGTGTGTGTGTGTGTGTGTGTGTATAGTTTGAAAGTCTGTCTCATAAAATTAGATTCCCTCTTTTTCACTTTTCCATTTCTTAGGGGCTGTCATTCCAATAGAAAGGAAATCTAAGAGTACCAAGTCAAAAGAACTACCAGCCCAATTCCAACATTTGAGGTTTCATAAAACCTGAAAAGATGGGAAGATCCCAAGGGCACCCAAAATGATGTACCTTGGGATACTGGTGAAACCTGTACTTTAGCAGCCAGTGATAGGTTAAAAAAGTCCAAACTTTGGAATGTAATTTTCTCTGAAGAATCTTTGGGCTGCCAAGGATCATGCGATTCAATGCTGTATGGAAGAAAAGAGAAGCACAAGTACAGGCTCCTATTTCTAAGGGTAACTCATGAACCCAGCTCTCAGGCTCTTGTGAGGGTGAATCAAACAATTAGCACAAATATCCCTTGCGTGGTGCTTTGCACACAACCAGCACTCAATATATGTTTGTTGCATCTGAATCTAATTTGGGAGTGCCTATCGCATTGGATTAGAAACTCTCCAAAGGCATGAACCATTTTGCTACTTTTTAAAAACATCTTTGGTAGATGCTCAGAAATATTTGTGAATTGAATGGCATTTCTGTCTCCCTTGAAGCAAGGGAGAGCTGAGGGAACATCAGAGCTGGGGCTAAATGTTCATTTATTCATTCATTCACTAAGCAAAGGTTTACTGATGGTCAGCTTGGTGTAATGCACAGAGCTAGGGATACGGCCTTTTCTAATTTCCACAACAAGTTCAATTTCCCTCTCCATATTACATTCTATCAACATACACTACATTTTCCTTTGTAGCATGTAGTGCAGTGGTGATTAAATGATTACTTGCATAACTAGTTGTTTACGGTCTGTCTTCTGTCCCAGACAGAAAGCTCCAGGAAGGAAGTGCAACCCTCTAGTTCAATGCTGCAGCCTTTGCAACTAACATAGTATCTAGGACAAAATAGATGTTCAATAAATATTGGTTAAATGACCAAATGAATGAAGTAAAATGAGCTATGTCTTTGCCTTTAAGAAACTCGCAGTTTCCAATAATGTTTCTCACCAGGGGCATTCTTTTCAGGGCAGCTTGTTTTGGAGGGTTCTAGGCACTGGTGTGTGTTCAGCATCCCACATTTCCTGACGCCCCTAGGGGCTGCCCCCATCTGATTCAGAACCACTGTGTGATGTGGGCTTGAATGAAGATGGCAGCAAGAAGAGCAAGAGGGGATGAAGTCAGCAAATGATGAGGTAAACGAAGGACAGTGAGACACGGGGGTGTGGGGAAGAGAGAGGGGAAGCAGTCTGACAGGAAGGAGAACACGGTTTAGAGTGGGGGCCTTCATCGGAGTTCCCCAAGCCCTGGGGATTCTCCCTTCGCTCCCCAACCCCTGTGGTCCTTCAGGGCAGAGAAAACATAAATTCCTGGGCAGTTTTCTTGACTACGACGCATGATTAGGTCAGTGAAGCTCTGGCTTTGCTGTTTGATATTTTGGATTTTCCAGCAACATTTTTGTTTGAAGAAAGTGTCTGGAGGCTAAAGGAGCTAAAAACCATGGCTCTGGAGTTAAGGATGACGACGCTAACTGGGTGGAGGGAAGGTCTACTGAAACACACGGTGCAGGACACTGAGACCCGAGAGGAAGCTGTGACAAAGGGGTCACGGTGTGACCAAAAAATGAGCTATGCTGAAGAGCCTTTTTGCAGCACGGAGTAAGGGCAAGGGAAAGGGGGGAATCCTGGGAAAGGGAAGGAGGGTGCGGTGAGAGGCTGCCGTGAGCTGGTGTGCGGGGCCCACGCCGGGAAGCTGGTCTGAGGGACACCTCGCTCTTGGAAAGCGCCCAGGGGACACGCGAGACGGGTAAAGTATAAGGCTCTTGTCGAGCCCCGCTGACGAATGGAGGTCGGCCAAGCCAGTGACTCAGAGTCGACACCCACAGCTGGCGCACACCGGTTGCCGGGTGGAGAGGGATTTCGTTTCCAGCAGAAAAACATAAGCTGTGTGTGCAGTGGTTTCAGATTCAGGGGCCAAGTCACCCCTCATTGAAAAGGTCTCCCTGAGGTTGGGACTGAGGCATATACCCTTCTTCATATACCCTGTGGCAATTAGCTGAGTGCCCTGAACAGATGAGGGGCTCAATACACTCTTTCTGGATTGATCTGATAAAACTCATCGGAGTCCTCAACTTTAGCTGATGGTCAGGTGGGTTTCCACTGAGCTGGAAGGGAGGGAGCACCTCACTGGCTGATTGGAGGCCTTGAAGAGTTTACTGGAGCAGTGGCGTTCTCTTAAGAATGTGCCCTTAAGATAAAAACCCTAATTCAAAAAGATACATCCAGCCCTATGTTCACAGCAACGCTATTCCCAATAGCCAAGACGTGGAAACAACCTAAATGTCCATCAACAGATAAACGGATAAAGAAGATGTGGTGTATATATATATATACACACACACACACACACACACACAATGGAATATCACTCAGGTATAAAAAAGAATGAAATAATGCCATTTGCAGCAACATGGATGGACCTAGAGTATATCATACTAAGTGAAGTAACTCAGAGAAAGACAAATATTATATGGTATCATTTATATGTGGAATCTAAAAAGTAATACAAGTGAATCTATATATAAAACAGAAAGACTCACAGACATAGAAAACAAACTTATGGTTACCAAAGGGGAAAGGGAGGGGGGAGGATAAATTAGGACTATGGGATTAATAGATACAAACTACTATACATAAAACAGATAAACAACAAGGATTTACTGTATAGCATAGGGAACTATATTCAATATCTCACAATAACCTACAGTGGAAAATAATCTGAAAAAAATATAAAACTGAATCACTTCGCTGTACACCAGGAACAAACACAATATTGTAAATCAACTATACTTCAATTAAAAAAAATAAAAAAAAGAATGTGTCTTTAAGCTAAGGAGCAGAAGCCTCCGCATGGGGTGAAAGTATGTGCTGAATGAATGAAAGTAGGCATACAAGCACAGGTATGAGGTCTAATGGTTCTGACGACCTCTGTCCTATTGCATCAGGAAGAAAGGGGCTTCCACAGTCTGGCACAGAAGCAGAGCAGTTTGTTTGTCATGGACCAAAGGTCATTTAATATGTGGACCCAGCTTTGACACCCCGAGCCGACTGCGAAAAATCTTTCTAGCTTTAACTCATGCAAAAGGGAAGTGGAACTATCTGGCTCAAACACAAGAGGCAGACATACTGTCACTCCTTCAGCATCTCTCCTTTGGCCCTGGGGAAAGGAAGGCCACGTCTTTTTTTTTTTTTTTTTTTTTTTTTGTGGTACGCGGGCCTCTCACTGCTGTGGCCTCTCCCGTTGAGGAGCCCAGGCTCTGGACGCACAGGCTCAGCGGCCATGGCTCACGGGCCCAGCCGCTCCGCGGCATGTGGGGTCTTCCTGGACCGGGGCATGAACCCGCATCCCCTGCATCGGCAGGCGGACTCTCAACCACTGCGCCACCAGGGAAGCCCGGCCACGTCTTTTGAAGTCAGCCTTGCTTTCCTCCGCCCAGGTGTGCGCCTTTGCACGGGTGACCTGCAGGGGGAGCCGCACGGTCTCACTCACGGTTTGCGGAGGATCATCCTCATGTGGGCGTCGGGGCCCATCTGCGACAGCAGCAGCATGGTGTCTTGCAGCTCCTCGTCACACTCCTTTTTCTCCTCCTCTGTAGGCAAAGGGGCATCCTCATGCTCATCATCCAGAAATCGATAAAACAAATATTTATCTTGGAAATGATGCTCCTGGTCCACTATGGGAAACACGGAGGCAAGCGTCAGCTGCTGCACCTCTGCCTCACGGGCCCGTTTACCAGAAACGGATGGACGGTGTCGGGCAAGAGAGCCAAGTGGCAGCAAAGTGGTGAGACTCCTCACCCGTCTCCCTCGGCCTCACCCAGGCGGGTGCAGCTGTACGATGCGACCTCCGGGCTGCAGTCATGCACCTCACAGCCCTCTCTGACCCGCCCATCTCCTGAGCTGCCCTGGGACTCTCGTATGAGAACCTGCCAGCTTTCCTGAGATGAGCACTCTGACCAGCAAGAATTGCCTTGGTGACATTTTCTAGCATGTGGGTTATATGTCCTAAACAGGAAAATAACCAACTACCAGATCATGCTCTATAATGTTTGTTTGTTTCAAAGTACAGACTTGGCAAAAAACAGAAAACCCGACTTCGTCAGGATCAGAATTGATGTTTTTCTTTCTATGTGTACTGCTTATAAACACGTCTGTCTGCAGTTAAAAAATTAAAATTGTCTGAACAAAGCCGACAAGACCAAGCATCTAGGTCATATACCAAACATCTAGGTCATATACCCCTAGGATATTATGGTAATTTCCTTCCAGTTCAAGTTTTAAAGAGTTGTTTTTTTTTTTCTCTTATTCCCTTTAAACAAGAAGATTTAGATCTCAGTAGGACAAAGTCATAAACTTGGCTTAAAATCCCTCATCTCTGTGTCTTAAAGCGCTTAAGCCCCTTTTCAGGAGGGAGCATCAACCCTATCCAAAGATAAGGAGGAGTGGGAGGATCCTTGCTGCGCAAAATATGATCCCTGGAACTGCAGCATCAGTGTCGTCTGGGAGCTTTTGGAAATGCAGACTCTCTGGACCCATCCCGGCCCTGATGAATCAGAATCCGCATTTTAACAAGAGTTCCAGGTGATTTGTATACACAGTAAAGTCTGTGAAAACACTGGCAAGAGCATCATTAGATTCCCAGGTATTTAAAAATTAAAGGAATGATTTTAATAGTTTGTCTGTTTGGAAAAGTGATCTTTAAACAAATGGCATGAGGAGTTCAATCACAGTTCCACTCCAGTCCTGAATAGCTACTCTGCTCAGTTAGAGCCCCTATGGATATCAGGGGCTACGCCACAGAGCGCACTCCTGATATTACGTGTGGGTACATAAAAACTGGCTCTCCCAGAAAACTCAGCTTCTGAATTCAGTACTCTCTTTCATGTTATCAGCCCGGCCACACACTCTGTTGCTCTTCCATCGGCCCCTGCATCAGGACTGCTATGCAATGCTCAGAGTATAATCATGCTATCGATGAACCGTGAATGCAAACTAATAAACATAATTGGAACTGATGCACTCGGGTTTCAATTTCATTTTCCCTTCATCCGCTCTCCCAAGTTAGGAAGGTACAATGGTGGAACACTGCAATCAACGGCATCCACTTGCTGCATTTGTATTGCCGAATGAAGATGCTAGCTCTGCGCGTCCCTAAAGGGATCATAATTCTTTCTGGCCCATGTGGGAGTTCAGCCACAACCTACCTAGGGAAGTGCACTTCCTAGCATTTCTTGAGGGTTTTCCAGGGACCGTGGCTCATCTTACCGTGGTTGAGAACACCGTCTTCTACCAGGACTTGCCACATGCCAACAGCTTGAATTCGGGAGTGAACACATGGAGTCTGCTGCAGCATCCAGTCCACCAGCTCAGTCCCCACGCAGCACTGTCTAAGGAGCGGGAGGACACAAAGGAGGGGAAGTCACCCCCTTGCAGATGAAGGACGGGAGATGGCTTCTGAGAGGAGACCCTCCCACAGGGCTCCATGCTCTTCCACCCTAAGAGGTCTCCTGGCAAACAAAGCACTGCGTGATGTGGCCTCAGGTTCTCAAACTTTTGTACAAACCAATAAAACCACTCAACGCACGAGGGAACCTTCTAGGCAAGGCTGGCTAAACGAAAGAGCATTACAGGCGGCAGCCCCAGGGGAGACTAAAGGGCAGCTAGACGGGGAGCGTGATCTGGCAAGAGAATCCCAGGGCCAGAAACTCTTGAGCCGGTCCCAGAAAAATCTCAGTGTAAAATGAAGGCAAAGCATAATTCTGACTTCCTTCACCGGAGCCTTTTGAGGAATGAGTTAAGGTTTGTGAGGCCCTAGGAGGTGCTCCGTGAAAGGCTGCGTGTAAATGCAAAATGATATAGCACTTTCTGTTTTCAGGTAATACTACTGGGCTTCCTCAGAGGGGTGCTGGGAGGAACAAGCAATTAGCGACGCAAATGTCTGAAAAAAGTGTGATGCAATGAGCATCTGCGCTTGGACAGAGCCTGTCACCCGAAGAGCTCCGGATCCTTTCTGTACAGGCACGCGTTCATCCCTATGATGACCCTCTGTGGTAAGCTGGTCAGGATGGGCAAACTATGTGCGTTACTTCGGAAACATATAAGTATACACACATATTAGGAAACCTTCAGTAGGGAGAGAGGTGTTCGTGGCATGACTGTTCAACGGAGGAAATGGGATCTTGAAGTCCGGGGGAGGAATCCCAAGGGACAGGAATAAGCAGGGGGTTTCAGAGCAGCTGGCTGCTTGCAGCTGGGTCTGAGTCACTGGTGACCTCCCCTCCTGTGCTGAGGGTGCCACCATCTCTGGGACACCGAGACTGGTTCCAGCCCAGGGAGCTCCTCTCTAGTGTGAACTGGAGGAGATTCCCAGTGCTGGTGCACTTTAGGAAGAGCTTAGCCTGGGAGAAGTCATGAGATCCAGCGCCAGGTCTACTACTTGTTAGCTGTGTGACTCTGGCCATATCGTTTCAAATCTCTGGTTCTCAGTTTTTTCATCTGTAAAAGAAAAGAGGAGGAAAAGATGGCTTCAAAGGCCATGTCCGGTTCTAAGACTCCAGGAACTCTGAAATCTATCAGAACTCCTGGGATGTCCTGATTCGGGTCTGACCCAAGAATACGCCGCAAGGAGGGTGTCCTGAGAAAGCTGCTAGACTCCTAGGACTGCTCTGATTACAGTCCATACCTACACTCTAGAGCTTCAACAGGCAAAGAGGTACCTAGCTACTATTCACTGCGAACCAAACGCATGATCTGTCGTGTTCCTCATCTAATTTGAGAGTTTATTAATGGGAAAAGTCACGTAAAAGTATAAAAACATCAATTTCATGTGGCTTTTAATCCAATGATTACTTTTACTAAAAAGAGCATATGGCGTTGAGATGATCCCAGAGCCTCTCGGCCCTGGGACAGGGTGTAAGAGTCTTGCAGTCAGAACACAGAACAAAGACACACAGCTGTGCCACTTGTGGCTGGTGGAATCACCGGGTTTCCTCTCTATTAATGATCTTTAGCTATTTTAAAATCGACAGCTGATCTCTAGTGTGGTGATCACCGGGGGTGATGCTGCATCTGGGGAGACTTCAATCCCTTTGCACTGCAGTAATGGTAGAAGTGGCGGCAGGTGAAAACAGGAGGGAGGGAGAGGATGGGACTGGAAACAAGATCTGGGACCAGGCACTCAAAATGTCCTGCAGGAAAAAGAAATCATGCCTCTGGCTTCCGGTTGCGTCCATGGGTCATTATCAACAGATCATTAATTTGTGTCATAGGGTGTGGAATAGACGTAACACCTATATTTCAGGGGGTTAAAATCTTAGGACTATGGAGCAAGAAAGAGATTACGGTTTCTGACTTCTAGTTCCCATTATTTGTCACCAAAGATGACATCTTTAATGGAATTTCCCTAATGCAAGTCAACACTTGGGAAAGCGTAATCACATCTTAAACTAAGGGAATATAAATTTAAAAAGAAAAAGGTCCTTTAGCTGTATGAGATGTTTGAGATCCACTTAATGAGTCAAAGAGTTTGAACTCTCTCTGAGGACATGGACACATGAGTTTAACCTTTACTTCCCTCAAAATTGTAACAGTGTGTAGGAACTACAGGCGCCAAAAAAAGAATGAACTTCCAGAGTTGAAGGAAAAGGCTTCCAAATGTAATCAACCAAAATGGTAGCTGGTAAATATCCACATTCAAAGGGCAAGGGGAGCAATCTGTCTTAAGAGAGGGAACATGCCCTAAGAGGAGCACGCTACTGATTAAAGTGTTTCTCAAATCCCATCTCATTTCCAGAATTCTATCAAGAAGAGGCCAATCTAAACGTGACAAGCTGCCAGTTTTGGTCTTATAAGCATATTCATGACAAACGCAAGCAGAAGACTGTTAGTTTGCAGGGAGTGCCGAAAAAGTGATCCAAAGAGAAAGCATTTGCAATGTGTTTCCATCTCTGTCCTTGGGAAAGAGACTGGATTTGAGGTACATATACTGGAAGATTTGCTCTAGGGTAAACCAGGTATAATTTTACAGGTACTATCATGGTTGACGGTCATTAGAAAGATATATATATATATATATATATATATATATATATATATGTATCCTTTGTGGTAACTTTAAAATTTGTATTCTAGCTTTTCACTGTGTCTTATGAATTTGGTTCATGTGAGTCAAATGGGTTTTGACTCATGCTAAGTCTGATGGGCTCTGAGGTCATGTCTAAACAAGGCTAAATGAGAGAGTCCGACTGATTGCTGAAAGAGGGCTGTGAGTCTGAACCGTGGGCGCAGGGAGAGGGAGTGAAGGCTTTTGTGGCATAGACAGGACGTTCTAGTTCCTAAACCGCTGCTGAGTTGATAAAATCAAAAGTTAAAGGTTAGACATGAATCCTTCATTTACCCACCATGGTTCAGTCATTCCAGAAGGTCGACTAAATCATACAGCCCCTGTCTTTATCATTTCTTAACTCCAGTGGCAGCTATAATGGGTCTTTATTCTATATGATTACAGAGGTGAAACAGAGTTGCATATCTTATTATATGCATACTAGAATGAAATCCTACATTAGAAAGTAAATTATGTAAAGGGCATTTTATATTTTTTTCACTCCTGTATTCTTAGGGTTTGGAACACAATAATGCCTGGTGCCCAGTAGGTGCTTAATAAATGTGTGGAATGAATGAATGACAGAATGAATGAATGAAACTTGCAAATAAACCAACCTTGGTTTAAATCCTGGCACTGCCATTCACTAGATTTGTGACTTGGTCAAGGAAAACTATTTAATCTCTTCTGAGCCTCAGTTTTATCATCTGAAAAATGGCCACACACTTACCTCGCAGGTTGTGATGAGGATGAAATGAGATAATATATATATATAAAGTGGCCTGGTACAGGGCTTCAAGTACAAATGAACACTTAGTAAATGTTAGTTGAATCTCATCTAAATCTAGTAGTTTTCCTAAAATACACTTCAGCAAACAGAATTACAAAAGTTTTCTATGTTCATCACAGTTAAAGCAATGTCTAAGCAAATTAGTTTAGGAGTAACTCCTGGGAATATGAGGGCTAATTAGAGTTAAGTGGGGATCCAAGATAAGCTTAACTTCCAGAACCTGGAGGATTATAAAACATGCTGCCCATGGATGGAAAACAGGGAAACACAAGTTTGTTCTAACTTCACGAATCACTAATCTGAGGGGGCCATAGCCTTTAGAATTATTGCACATACCTGTATGTCTTTAGGTGGTATTTTCTATCTCTTATCATGTGAGGTGCTCGAGAGAGAATGGCATTTCGTAATATTTTTCCAGCCCTGAGGATCTTCTCTGAAGGAACCTGAATTTTAATCAGATGGGAGGAGGGGAAGAGAAAGGAGAGTTTATAGATGGAAAACAAACCAGATGCATCACTAAATCACTTTCCAATCTGACTTTTACTTGAAAAATACAATCCACTTGTACATTTGCATTGTTCACTCGTGTGACATGTCACTGTTTTACACTGAGAACTGAGACACACCGATATATACTGTTTCTAGAAACTGTATCCACAGTTTCTTGATGTGATGCTCTGACATATGGACCACTTCCAGTAGTTACTTAAGAAGCTAGCTCTGCTGGCTCATCAACCCACCTACATCCCATTACCTTGGTAATGGTGTTAGCAGGACGAAGAGGAACGTGAGGTTCAATGAGAGGTGTCTGAAAAATAAAATGTTAAAGCAAAAGAAAATTAAACAAAAAGCTCACTGAAGAAAATTATGGGTCAGGGAATAACAAGAAACATCCATTTTTATAAAACTCAAAATAGGATTAAAAAAGCAAGAGAGAAAATCTGCCTAAAGAACTTGAATGCACAGGCATTCAAAGGGCAAAATTAAGACCATTCGATTTGCCAAAATTTAAACGTAAATTATTAAAAATGAAAATAACCAAACAGATAGGAATGATTAGATGTTTGCAGGCTTAATGAGAAGGGAATCAATACCTACCCACAGCATAACAAACATCAGGGCAGAGGACAAAACAAAAGATAAACATGAATACAGATTAAAATGACCTATCTCAGGGGATAGGGATAAAGGACTGATTTAGAATGGAAATGAGCGACTTCATCCTCTCTCATGTAGTTAAGATTCTCTTCCTGCAATTTGTATTGTTAGAAAGTTTTAATTTTTTTTTTTTTTTTTTGCGGTACGCGGGCCTCTCACTGTTGTGGCCTCTCCTGTTGCGGAGCACAGGCTCTGGACGCACAGGCTCAGCCGCCATGGCTCACGGGCCCAGCCGCTCCGCGGCATGTGGGATCTTCCCGGACCGGGGCATGAGCCCGTGTCCCCTGCATCAGCAGGCGGACTCTCAACCACTGCGCCACCAGGGAAGCCCAAAGTTTTAATTTTTAAATGATGCTTCTTTGTGGTTTTACATACTCAAGTTCCTGGAACGCACTGGGGCAGCTAGTGTACCATCTCTTTCATCTGCAAAGTGGTATACAAAGTTTCCAGGATTCTGCGACTATCAGAACAGCTCTAGAATCTAGATAAAGCCCCTAGCGCTATCCACATTCTTCAGATGAAGGTGCCGAATTGGAATCCCAGGGAAATGACTTGCTACACAGCTACACAGCTGAGTCCCCTAGTCCTACTGAAACCCCTTCACTCTATTTTTCTGAAATATCTGGTAATGGCAAAGATACATTCTGTCAAAGGTGGTGATAGAACCATCAACACAACGCTGTTTATGCCACTTCCAGAAGGTAAGTAGTACATTTACCTATGAGATTGCGGTGGGCAGAATAATGGCCCCCAAAGATGTCCATGTCCTTATCCCCAGAAGCTATGAATATGTTAGATTACATGGCAAAAGGGACTCTGCAGATGTGATTTAGTTAAGGATCAAAATAAGCAGATTATTCTGATGTTTCTAGGTGGCTCCAATGTAACTGTAATCGTAGGGTCCTTAAAAGACGGAAGAGGGAGGCAGAAGAGTTAGAACCAGAGAGCTAACAGTGGGAGTAGGCCTCAGCCCGATTTTGCTGGCTTTGATGGTGGAGGAAGACAACAGCCAAGGAATGAGGGCAGCCTCTGGAAGATGGAAAAGGCGGAACCATACATGATTTCCCCCTGGAGCCTTCAGAGGAACGGGCCTGCTGATACCTTGACTATAGCCCAGTGAGACCAACTTCAGACTTCTAAACTACAGCACTGTAGTTATCCATTTGTGTTTCTTTAAGCTTGTGGCTTACACAATTGGTTACAGCAGTCACAGAAAACTAACACAGAGATTACTATACTTTATACTAAAAACCCATACTTTTTGCAAATAGAAGCCATTGCATTGAAAATAAATTGGTAGGTTTTTCCTTTGTCTTAATATATAATCAATAGGGAAAATGAAAAGTCAATATTAATTTTAAATACTTTAGGTACCTAAATATGAATATACATGTATAAACATATGCCTTCTTTTTTTTTTTTTTTTTGCGGTACGCGGGCCTCTCACTGCTGTGGCCTCTCCCGTTGCGGAGCACAGGCTCCGGACGCGCAGGCTCAGCGGCCATGGCTCACGGGCCCAGCCGCTCCGCGGCATGTGGGATCTTCCTGGACCGGGACACGAACCCGTGTCCCCTGCATCGGCAGGCGGACTCTCAACCACTGCGCCACCAGGGAAGCCCTATGCCTTCCTTTTTATTAACAATAAGTTTCAGATGGGTTGCTGCTTTTAATATTATAACAGAATTAAGGAAAAAAGGGAAAAGAATCCTAAGTTTTAAGAACAGCATAGATGAGACACAGATTAATTTAGAATGAAATCGCACTGAACTTAAACATTTTCATCACCTTGCTGGCATCTAGACCTTTTCTTCCTCTCGAAATCACTAGAGCACAAATGTCAAGCAATATTATAATATTTGAGCAGCATTCTGTTTACAACTAGCATAGACCAAGGAATGTCAATCTGGTCGAATTCAATAGCAGCTTTAAACAGAGACCGACTTTGTCCTGAAGTGGCCCACGCTCTCTTATGGCAGACCTTTCATGGGAAAGGGACCATGAGCTCACAGACTCCCTGTACCACCTCCTCAAAAAAGACAGAGAGAATTCCGTGATGCCAAATCACCTGGAATCATGTTCAAAAGGGGGGAGGCCAGCATGCACCAGGGCGCTGGAAATATGTGCAGTCAAAACAGTTGATTATTTCCAGGTTGTGAGTTCCCAGTACTCATGCACCTTGTCTCTTCACGTTACGCAGGTTGGTTTATAAGTCTAGGACTGTGCCTGGTTATGTATCCAAATCGTAGAAGCCTCTGGCTATTCTTGAAAATAACAGCAGAAACCCATTTCTTCTTCCTGTCTTAGAAGAAGGAAGTGTAGGTATATGTGGTCTAGAGTAGATGAATGTAGGATAAGCTTCTGAGGTAGCCTTTTCTTTCCTATGGGAAAAAAAACATCTGTTTTCCTTTGCGGTAGTCTTTGAGAGGCTGGCTGATCCAGAGGTCAAGAAGATGCCCGTGCTTGAGGATAACTGATGAATGTTTATTCTTTGGTAGGCGTGATGAAACATTATTTGAAGATTGCATCTTTTTATTTGTTTCTACAAAAATGACTATATTTAAGCAAAATGCTAATAAGTGGTCCCTAGGTAGTCAATTTGGTTGGACAGTTCCCTTTTTGCTTCCTTGGATCCCTGAAAAGAAACTATTACCAAAGCAGGGGAAGCATCAGACTTCAACCAGTTCCTTTGATTTGCAGCTTCTAAAGGAGCAAAACGTACACAGATTGCCCTTTAGCGAGATAATCCCAGGACAAAGAGGCTGTTTAATCTGTTGAAAGGCAGCATTCTCAGAACCTTCCCTGGCTCAGAGATTTTAGGTTTGGAGGCAACATAATGAATAGATGCTTTGAGAGGGGGACAGTCCCTTTATTTAAATAAAACCTCCAAGGAGCACACGCAGGGTGAAAGCAGGGAAAGTTTTACTTGGAGGGGGAGGGGAATAAACACTTGTCTTTGAAAGGGACTCCATCCCGTATTCAGTTAGGCAAGCTTCTATGATGTAAGAGCTACGTTGGTGCCTAGCAGCCATGCACTGTGAGGCAGAGGGCTGTGACAGGTAGGCCCGGACCCTGGGACACGAAGTCACTGCCAATGCCTGTTCAGGGGCCCCTTACATAGGGAGTATGACTTTATTGCTTTTGTATCTGCTTATTTATTTCCTTTTTGGTTTCCTTTGGCTTTCAAGTAAAGTTTTTATCTTTGAGAATTTCACTTTAGCTGAGCTTTAGTGAAATGAGGAGAGGAATTTCATTTTATAAATTTCATTCCCTCAATAGGAGAGGGAAAGAAGCAGGATGGGGTGATTAGTGAGAATCCAAACAAGAAAATCAGCCCTAAAAGCAAGACCAAGGACTTCCTGTGTCAGGCCTTTTACATGTGTTACCTTATTTTATTATTACTCTCATATTTTATTGAGAAAACTAAGGCCAGCAACACACAGGGACTTGAGCTCACACAGCTAATGACTGGAAGAGCTGGGAAGTGAATCAAGGTCAGTCTTATTCCAGTGTCTACGCTGCAGGAACAGTGACCCATCGCACCTGCTCTTTTCTCCTACAGATATCATGGCTCACACTGTGGAAGAGTTAACATTCCATTTAATTAAAGTTCATTGAGAAAAATGCATCTAAGCCCTTCTCAGTTACCAGGTACCAGAGTTGATCTTATGCATTTCCAGCAATAAATGTTCATGACATCCTACTGAGATGACACGTTAGCACCATGCATCATGCTTGGTCTGAATTAACTTTTTAAAAAGCAACTTTCTGGGGCTTCCCTGGTGGCACAGTGGTTGAGAGTCCGCCTGCCGATGCAGGGGACGCGGATTCGTGCCCCGGTCCGGGAAGATCCCACATGCCACGGAGTGGCTGGGCCCGTGAGCCATGGCCGCTGAGCCTGCGCGTCCGGAGCCTGTGCTCCGCGGCGAGAGGGGCCACAACAGTGAGAGGCCCGCATACCGCAAAAAAAAAAAAAAAAAAAAAAAAGCAACTTTGTGACAATAAAACATTTGGCATTGCGGGACTGCCCTTCCAGGGCTGGAACAAATATACCAGAAAGGTAGGTAGAAGTTGAAGTCCGAGCGGGAAAATGGAAAGCACTCAGTATTTCCCATGGAGGGAATTTAATGCTGGAAACTAGCTTTACAGGTGGTGCAAGAGCTGAGAAGTCAAAGAGGTGATGAGGAGGTAACCTGGATTCTAGCCAAGCAGGAAGCCCTCAGGTGGGGGGACAGAGGAAGGAGGAGGCGTTGCCAGAGCCGGAGCCAGGTGTCCTGGTGGGAGCTGGAACCCCAGAGGGCCTCCTGGTCCTAGAGGTCCAGCCGCTGCTGGAGATGCTGCCACCCTCCCACCGCTGAGGGGAGCTGGAGACCCTTCCGCATCCCACCCCCCTCCAACCATAAACCAGAGAATAAGGAAAAGAATTGCATTTTATAAATGATTAAACAGAAGAGGGAAAGAAGGAGCTTGGTGACTGATATTGGTGAGAAGATGGATCAAAGCAAGAAAACCAACCCTAAAGGCAAAACCAAGGCCCTGCGGAGGTCGGCTTCCTTGTGATGCACAGCAGAGCACAGGGAGGGCAAAATACTGCTCAGAGGACAAACAGCCCAGGACCGTCCACAGAGGGTGGTTGCTGTGACCACAGAGTGGGCACAGGGCTGCTCCATGTTCAACCCCAGCCCTCTCAGCCTCTCCTATTCCGTATCTCCCCAGCCACACTTCCTGGTGGGCTACAGGTAAGGAAGGTGGACAGTGCGTAGCATAGAGTGGGCCTTCATTAATGCTTCCTGGGCTTGGTTCCTAGGGCTGCCCTATGTCTTGATCTACAGCCAGACAACGCATATCACAAAGGAGCCCTAGAAGAAACAGACCCCCTCTCTGATTACACGTCATACCTTTCAACACATCAACCATGCGTTGAGGACAAAAATTCTTCCTCCCTACCTGGGAATGAAAGAATCCGAATTGGGCTGTGAAGATGTGATCCTAAAAAGCTAGGCAGAGAGGACAGATAAAGGCAGAGGTATTCAGCTTTCTCTACTTTTCTTGGCTTTCTCCCCTGAAGACTTCCCTCAGGAGTGAGTGACCGTAATTGGTTCTTGTTTGCTTCTGGAGACGGGATGCATTCTACTGCTTTTTATTATGCTTATATTACTACTGAAAAGGAGAAACAGTAAGGGAAAATATTCCTTTTGGCACCAGAGCCAATCAGGTGATGGAAAATATGAGTTTAGTCGCTATTACAACACGCACGGTAACTCCCCAGTAGATCATTATGAGGTATAAGGCGCTGTAATAGGCCTCGTGAAAAACCATATTCAGGCCCTTTTGAAAGGGGGTAATTCTTTTTACTTAAGTATCTGCTCATAGAAGCCTTTTGCAAGGCACAGCATTTTAAGCCAAGAGACAAGAATAACAAGGTAGACTGGGACACAAAACTCACGGCAGAACCCTGGCAACCCAGCGTAATAAAACGTCATCTAAGCCCACATCCAATTCAAGTATTTAATGAAGGTGTATTGTGTGCAGAGCAATGTGCTAGGCTAAAGCACAGACTCTGATAAAGAACCTGGTCTAAATGAGCTCTTGATCTTTTGGGGAAAGTAGAACTTCCATGGATTAAACAATTAGTGAGAATCTGAGTCAATGAATAAGTGCAACAATATTCTGGATTTCAAATCCCCCTTTTCTCAGTTCAGGTGAGAAGATCTTTAGGAAGTGGGAAGGATATCTAATGTTTTTAGTGAAAACGATACACTTTTAGGAGTTACATTCCCTTGTTTTGGCATTTTGGAATAATACCACTAAGGTCTTAGAAGTGTGTGTCTCATTCTTGTAATAATTACCATCAGTATCATCGTTCTTTGGTTGACCAAATGAAATTAAAGGCAAGACCTAAATCAGGCTCATACAGACTTCACCACTCTGAAATAACTATGTACATTTTCCCATTTGTTAACTCATGGAAAAATTCATCTATAGACCTCTTTGGCTTCCATCGATAGGCTTTGTAAAGTTCTTCCTAGTTTAAAATTGACGTGTAGCTTTCCAGTTTCAGCTTCAACCTGTAAAAGTGGTCATTCCTGCTGTTACGAGAAAAAGCTGAACAGAGTGAAAAGAATGACTTCTCTCAGGTTCATCAAAGAACTGAGTATGTCCAGAAAACTGCCACCCCGAAATCTGGCGAAACGGGGGAATCCAGTCAGAGCTGACATTTGCCTAACCTGGACTGGAAGCCACAAACGGGTAGGAACACTTAAATGGTGCTTAATTAATTAAACCAGGAGGCCGTTAGGCTGAGGTGGCTCTAATGCCCGGTGGTCTGTGTAAGCAAACCCAAATCTAAGCCTGCAACTGCCTCAAGGTTCCAACACTGAAACCCAAGAACAACCAGTCACAGCCGGCTAGGCTTTATGCTACTGCCAATCAATAGTTTCCTAATTTTGCCTTCACCTTTTCTCTATAAAATTACCTCCCTGAGCTCCCATGGGTGGAGTGCTCCTAAACACTTCCGGTTTCGTGCTGCCAGGTTCGAATCGACTTTTGCTCAAATAAACTCTTAATATTTTTAATATGACTCAACAGTGGTCATTTCGATGATTTGCTGGAGGCTGAATGTGGAGTAACCTGGGAGTGAGAAACTCCTGGGGGAGACAGTCTTAGGTGGGCACCCACACTTTTATGGGCTTTACCCCTTGGAATTCCTCCAAATTCTCATGGTGAAGAGCCACAAATGATCTCCTTGTGGCTTTGGCAGGGGGAGGGGAAGAATGAGCATTATGATATAAACCCAGAGCATTCTCCGTAGCAAAGGCCTGCTCTCCAGGGAAAAGACTTTACGAGAGTCTTACCCCACCTGGGGGAAGTGCATTTCTCTGACTCTAGTCTCCTCCGGCCTTCCTGTCTCACCTAAAGAAGGAAAAAGCAGCTAAGAAACAGTGGTGAAAGTCCCATGGCAGGGACACGGGCCCACTAAGTGACTGAGATTTAATCACAAGACTATATTCACTTCCCTTCTGCCCTATGCCCCCCACAAATGCCAATATAAAAATAGTGGATTACAGCTGAATGAGCTGTAGATTCAGACCCTATCAAAGGAGGAGTTCTTAGGGAAGCCCAAACACAGCAGAGGAGACGAAAGTAAGGACATTAGAGGAATTTGAAACCTCTGGAATCTATAGCTACAGCAAATATTAAACACAGCCCAACTCCTAGCCAGATTAACATAAAACCTCACACTAAAGGCTTATTTATCTCAGTTCCTATTACCCAATACATCATGTCTGCTTTTCAACCAAAAATCACAAGGCATGCTAGAAGGCAAGGAAAACAGAGTCTGAAGAGACAAAGTAAGCATCAGAGCCAGACTCAGACATGATAACAAATTTTGGAATTATCAAACAGGAAATTCAAATTAACTGTGGTTAACACATTAACTATAGAGTAGCATTCCATTAATAATACTAAGAAAAATGTAGACAATATGCAAAAATATACTGTGTAACAAAAGCAGAGAAACTAAGAAAGAAATGTCTTCCTTTCTTCTCCTTCCTCCATAGACCAGCAAGAGAGAAGGAAGAGCAGAGAGGGGATGGGAATGGGAGAAGGCACAACACAGTCCTCTAACGAGTGTTGGAACCACCAGCCTCAGTCTCTTCAGAGATTCAGCTCCACCAAAAGCTAGACGTTTAAAAAATGGATCTAGCCAGTTATTTTGTGGATATTAACAAACTTATTCTAAAGTTTATATAGAGAGGCAGAAGACCCAGAATAACCAACACAATTTTGAAGGAGAAGAATAAAGCTGGAGCGCTGATGCTACTCTACTTTATGACTTACTATCAATATAAAGCTTCTGTAACCAAGACAGCATAGTATTGACAGAAGAAGAGACAAATAGATCAACAGAACGTAACAGAGAGCCCAGAAATACACCCACATAGACACAGTCAACTGATCTTTGACAAAGAAGCAAAGAAAAACAATGGAGCAAAGACAGTCTTTTCAACAATGGTACTGGGACAACTGATGTCCACATGCAAAAAAATGAATCTAGACACAGACATTATATTCTTCACAAAAATTCACTCAAAATGGATCACAGGCTTAAACATAAAATGCAAAGCTATAAAACTCCTAGAAGATAACATAGGAGAATACCTACATGACCTTGGGTATGGCAATGACCTTTTTTTTTTTTCTTTGAGGTTGGGTCAGCCAATCTAGAGTGTTTGATCTATTGATTATTTTCTATATACCAGACAGATCATCCAAGGATCCTACAATGTAGGAAAGTGAGACTTAAGAGTAAGTGAATGTCCAAAGCCTCAATGCTGTGAAGAGGGGAGACAGGATTGAAGCCCAAGACTGTCTGGTCTCAGAGCTCATATCTTCCCACTGTGCCCTGGGGACTCTAGGTTATCACTTTATTATGCAAGGACATAACTCAGGAACAGCCAGGTGGAAGAGATGTGTAGGGCAAGCTATGTGGGAAGTGGTGAAGAGCTTCTATACCCTCTCCAGGTGTACCACTGTCCTGGAATCTCTATGTGTTCACTAACCTGGAAGCTTGGCAATGACTTTTTTAGATACAACACCAAAGGCACACAATCCATGAAATAAATAACTGATAAACAGAACTTTCATTAAAATAAAAATCTTCTGCACTGTGAAAGACAATGTCAAGAGAGTGAGAAAACAAGCCACGGACTGGGAGAAAAAATTTGCAAAAGACACAGCTAATAAAAGACTGTCATCCAAATTATATGAAGAACTCTCAAAACTGAACAAGAAAACAAAAACCCTGTTTAAAAAAATGGGCCACAGACCTTAACACACACCTCATGAAAGAGGATACAGAGATGGCAAATAAGCATATGAAAAGATGTTCCACACCCTCCACATCATATGTTACCAGGGAAATGTAAATTAAAACAACGAGACACCACTACCCACAGATACGAATGGCCAAAATCCCGAACACTGACAACCCCAAATGCTGACAAGTACGTGGAGCAACTGGAACTCTCATTCACTTCTGGTGGGAAATCAAAATGGTGCAGCCTCTTAGGAAGACAGTTTGGCAGTTCCTCACAAAACTAAACATGCTCTTATCACATCTGATTTAGCTATCGTACTCTTTGGTATTCACCCAAATCAGCTGAAAGCTTATGTGTACACAAGACCCTGCACACGGATATTTATAGCATAACTGTCAAAACTTGGAAGCAACCAAGATGTCCTTCAATAGGTGAATGGATCAATAAACTGTGGTACGTCTTTATTCAGCACAAAAGTGGGTTATCAAGCCATGAAAAGACATGGAGGAACTTTAAATGCATGTTACTAAGTGAAAGAGGTCAATCTGAAAAGGCTACATACTGTATGATTCCAACTATATGACATTTTTGAAAAGGCAAAACTGTGGAAACAATAAAAAGATCAGTAGTCGGCAGGGGTTGGGGGGCAGGGGTGAACAGGCAGAGCACAGAGGATTTTTAGAGCAGTGAAAATACTCTGTAATGACACCATAATGATGAATATATGTCATTACATATTCATCCAAACCCATGGAATGTATAACACCAAGAGTGAACCATAATGTGAGCTATGGACTTTGGGTGATTATGATGTGTCAGTGTAGGTTCATCAGTTGTAACAAATGTATCCTCTGGTGGGAACTGCTGAAAACGGGGGAGGATATGCACGTGTATGGGCAGAGTGTATATGGAAAGCCCTGTGCCTTCCCCTCAATTTTGCTGTGAACCTTGAACTGCTCTAAAAAATAAAGTCTTACTTAAACAATGGACATGACTACCCTTAGTAACTGAAATAATATTTTTTTAGGGCCCAAAGTGACAAAAAATTTACGGACTAAGTCTGAGTGTTGTTACGGTTGCTAAGTACCAGTGGGAAAGAAAGTATTCAACTCAACACAGTTGAGAGTGGTTACCAGGGAGAGACTATTTCATGTGTATATTTCACTGAGTTGAGACTCCTTAATCCACCCAAATAAATATATATGTTCATGTTTTTTTGTTGTTTTTTTTTATGTTCAGGTTTTTTTAAATTGTGGGAACCAAAGTCCATAGTTTAGTCTCGGGGGAGTCTGACTATCTAGCCAGGCTTATAGAGCAGAACAAACTTAAGTGTACTAAAGGCTGCTTGGTGAGTCCATAAAACTGGAACAAAGAAGTCCCTACAAGAAAAGTGCTGCCCAGATGCTTCTGCTGACTGGTCTGGGAGTACTGTTCTCTGGCAGGTACTAGCAAATGGTTCAAGTTCCTCTCCAGCATCGCCTAACACAATGCTGCAAGATGGCATGTTTTTAGAATGGTTCAAGCCCTCATCAATAGAGGTTGTTTCTGATTTCTTCTAGTGGTGGGAGAGAGCCTCAGTTAGATACTAATCTTTCTTGTAATATACAGGATATTCTGAGTGTTCACTTTCTAAGAGGTGTGTCTACATGTCTATTAGCTATGCCTAAGCCAGGTATTTGCTGGCAAAAAGCAAAACGCTAACTTTCTGGAGAGGCACCCATTCTTAACAGCTGGAATATTCTCTTTGAGGTCTTACACAGAGTGGTTCACGGTTTCCTTATGGATTGGCCTGATCAGGTCCAGATTTTCTTTTAATGGTAATACCAACATATTATTATTAAATTTTCATTTCAGTAATAGGAGCTAAGAGATGCAAAACAAGTAAACCATAATATTCCACAAAGATCACTGTCCACTGTGGCATATCTACCCTCACGACTATAATTTTCATGGAAATATCAACTCTGTGATAAATTATTACAGCTCCTTTCCCTCCTCTGTTTACAAATCTAAGCCTTCGTCTCATCACTCACCTTTTCTTCCACTACAAGAAATTCTGTCAACAAAGTCCAGAATTATATAAACAGCTCATACAACACAACAACAACAACAAAAACCAAACAACCCAATCGAAAAATGTGAAGAAGACCTTAATAGACATTTCTCCAAAGAAGGCATTCAGATGGCCAGTGGGCGCATGAAAAGATGCTCAACATCCCTAATAATTAGAGAAATAATAATTCTCAAATTATTAATTCACAAATCAAAACTACAATGAGATACTACCTCACAGAGGTCCGAACTGTCATCCTCAAAAAGTTTACAAATAACAAATGCTGCAGAGGGTGTGGAGAAAAGGGAACCCACCTACACTGTTGGTGGGAATGTAAGCTGGTGCAGCCACTACGGAAAACAGTATGGAGGTTCCTCAGAAAACTAAAAATAGTTACCATATGATCCAGCAATCCCACTCCTGGGCATATACCTGACAAAACTATAATTCAAAAAGATACACATGCACCCCTATGTTCACAGAAGCACTATTCACAATAGCCAAAACATGGAAACAACCTAAATGCCCATCGACAGATGAATGGATAAAAAAGATGTGGGGTATATATGTGTGTGTGTGTGTGTGTGTGTGTGTGTGTGTGTGTGTGTGTATATGTATATATATATGTATATAGACATATATATATACATACACACACACATACACACAATGGAATACTACTCAGCCATAAAAAGAACAAAATAATGTCATTTGCAGCAACATGCATTCAACTAGAGATTATCATACTAAGTCAGAAAGAGAAAGACAAACACCTTATAATTTATATGTGGAATCTAAAATATGGCACAAATGAACCTATCTACAAAACAGAAACAGATTCACAGACATAGAGCACAGACTTGTGGTTGCCGAGGGGGAGAGGGATGGACTGGGAATTTGGGGTTGGTTGATGCAAATTACTTTATTTAGAACGGATAAACAAGGTCCTACTGTATAGCACAGGGAAGTATATCCAATCTCCTGGGATAAACCATAATGGAAAAGAATATGAAAAAAAGAATGTGTATGTGTATAAAACAGAGTCACTCTGCTGTACAGCAGAGATTGGCACAGCACTGTAAATCAACTCTACTTCAATAAAAAAAAAACAAAGGCCAGAATCAAGCACTGCCTTTCTTCCTATTCCAAATTCGGGAATAGTGTGTTGAGCACTTTTGGGAAACAAAGTGAATATAAGATTCAGAGGCATGGTTCAATTCTTGAAACTTTTGTGAATTGGTGCTTATTAACATACGAGCTAACAAAAGACCACCACATTTCCTTTTATAATCTCAAATTTAAATCTGGGCATGGTGGATTCTGGAAGTTAACATTTATTTATAACGTAATTCTTTAAAATAGAATGAATATAGAAGAGCTATGGTTGAAGCTTTACTTCCCTGGAAGCCAGGGAATAGGGCTCCTGCTGGGTTGATTCCAAAGGTAGATAAATGGTTTACATAACGTGTTTCAGGAAAAGCTCTTGTACTGAACATGCTAAATTAATTGGCGTATACAAGCCAGTATAAATATTCTTGTATATTGGCATTACAAGCTAATATAAATACATATTCTGTCCCCTACTCCTCTCCCACACAAATGGTATGTACACTGGCCTGACCTTGCTTTTCTCACTTAATGTCTCTTAGAGATCTTTTCATATCAGAACCTAAAAAGCTACTTCATCCTTATTTTTGTTCCTACATGCACTTTTGGGTAGCTGCATGGTATGCTATTATGTGGATATGCTATACTTTGCTCAACAATCATTTATTGATAGATATGTAGTATTGTTAACCTGAGGCTGCTGTATGCATACTGAAGGATAAAGCAAATGAGAAATTATGGGATATCCTATTTCTATCATCTCTGTGTCCTTGGAAACCCAGGATTCTCACTGTGGAAGAAGAAAGACATAGAGGTAAAGCTTTGAAATAATGACCAAACCAGTAGCAATGAACATCTTGAGTTTTGAAATCAAGTCTTCTTGGGAGAAATGGCTGATTCCAGGGACAAGAAATGTATAAGATGACCCTGGAATATCTTGTTATGAAAGCCAGGAAGGAAGCTATCAAAAACTACAAGGGTCACATCAAAAAGGACTCAGAGCTACCTTGGGTGCACAGAATCATAGATATTTAGGACTAAAAGGGGCCAGAGAAATAATCTCATCATTAATCCACCTACTAAGCACTGCCTATCTGCCCAACACTGCACTAATTTTGCAGAGGAAAGAAAAGACACGGTGATATTATCTATGATTTCTATAACCGTGCAGTCCAATATGTTAGCCAGTAGCCACATGTAGCCATTTACATTTAAATTAATTAAAGTGTAAAAAATTTTGCTTCTCAGTCTCATTCGCTGTGCTTCAAGTGCTCAATAGCCATATGTGCCTTGTCCCAGCCACGGTCATCTCCTGTCTAGGATCATGATAGTGTCCTAAGGAGTCTACAGGCTTCCATCCCTACCATTCTCAACTCCATATCCAACATGACCCCACATCTGATGTGGGTCAGACGTTACTCTGCCTAAACCCCTCCAACAGCTTCTCCTCCCACTCAGAGTGAAAGCCAAACTCCATACAATATACAGTCTATCTATCTGGCTCCTTGTCACCTCTCTGATCTTACGCCACTCTCTCTTCCCCTGCTCAGTCGGCTCCCCACTCTTCTCCTGCCTGGACACACTCTTGCCAGCGCCCCCATGGCTCACACTCTCACCTCCTCCAGGTCTGTACTCCAACACACCTTCTTAGGGAGGCCTGCTCTGCCCATGCGAGAGTATACTGTATCCCTGACCCAAATCTGGCATTCTTTATCCCTCTTCCTCTAGCGCTTATCATACTTGACATTTTATATATTTGTTTCTTACCTGTTTTCCCCACTGAAATGTTAGCTCTCTGAAGGCAAGAGCTCGGTTTTGCTCTCTTTTCTACCCCCCAGCTCTTGACATGCAGCAGCTACTCAAGTATTTATTGAATGAATGGAGGAATTTCTTCATGGGTTCATTCGTTATGGCAGACTTCATCAGTGGGTGAGTGAAGGGAAAACTCTCTGTGAAGAGTTGGTGAGGGGTAACTTTTACGAAGGGATGTTGAAAAGGAGATGACTGGTGGTTTCCACTGCCATGAAGAAATGGGTTCAATGGCTTGCAACCGAGTATAAACTTTTTAATAGAGAGGACTATTAAGTATTAATAATGCCTCTCTTCCCGCCTTTTTAAAAAAATGTGTTTGATAAACTGAGGAATGAGTACTTCTCAAATTTTAATAACTGTATGAATGACATGAGGATTTCATTAAAATGCAGATTTTTATTCCATTGGTCTGGGGTGTGACCTGAGATTCTCCATTCCTGCCTAGTAATGTTGATGCTGCTGGTCTGTGAACCACACTTTGAGCATCAAGGAATTAGATGACTACCAGCAGCATCCTTTGGGTCCATAACTTCATAAAATGTGAGTGTTTCCTAAAAATTGAGTCCAGTTGATACAATCATAAGGTCATCACCCTAACAAGATTTATATTACACAAATAAACCCGTACGTTTTCTGGTTAAAGGAATCATCTCCCAGCTACTTATAGTTTTATTTTCTGAATACTCAATCAAGTACCTCCCAGGAAAATTAAATGTTTATGATTTATTAAAGAAAATGAATTTGGCCTCTAGGAGTATTTGAATAAGATACTTAATATTCACAAATAACATACTTCAAAATTTCTGAATTATAAATAACTCATCTCAACCAAATTCATTATATAAATATGTAATAAGGTTCCCACGCATAGGTATAACACAACATAATCCTTACATTACCCTCCTCAGGGAATAAGGTGAAAAATAATCACATTCAATACTTATGAAATTAGTATTTGAAGGTGAAGGAGTGTTTACAATGAGAATCTAAATATCCATAGCATAAAGTATTTTCAGAATTTGCTGGGTATCTCAATCTGCATCCTTATTCTAGCTAGTGGAGGCACAACAGGAATTTCTTCACAGATAATAAAAAACTCTCTGGAAGAGCCATAGAGACAGGGCGGGGGATGACTCAGCCATGGACAAGGCTCAAACCACACTGCAGGTTCCCTTGGCCAAGCCTCATGGCCTCTGCCGTGGCACATCATTGATGATCACAAAGTACATGCGATGGATCCCAGAAACTCTGCCACTGCTCACCCCAAAACCCAGCCTCTCCCCTGCTACCCTCACCAAAAGAAACGGACTCTGCAAAGAGTGGCAGTTTGGGTCACATCCTTGAGCTTTAATTGTAGGATTGGACTCCGAAAAAGCCCAAAGTTCGCATTCCTGCCCTACCAAGAAAAACCGGGGAGAAATGGCTACCAACCTGGGTTGTTAAAATCTAAGTGTAGAGAACAGATTTATAAATATAAACATGCACGTTTATATCATATAATCAAGATTACAGCTATCTTACATATCCTGAAAGAAAGGCAAAGTTCCCATCTCTTAAAATTTGGAAGTATTTTCAAAAATAACACTTACAAAGGCCTTTGGTAGAGATTAATCCTCAAAATTGTGTAACATAATAACACACAATAACACAGTAACCTATAATATAATGAACTATCATGTTATGTAATTCTAGTTTGAATAAAAACGTGTAAATATGAACTTATTCCACGGCCATTTGAGAATGTCCTCTGCACTGTGCTAAACTGATTCCTTAGAATTCAAACGGGATTATTCTGGCAAATGATGCTAAGTATGGGTGACAGTGCTAGGCTTGGGCTACAAAATGTTTAAAAATGAGATTGGCCCAATTACCCTCTGATACAATCTGAGAAGTTACAGAAATTACTTAAATCAGTCCACTACAGGTGATTTTTCTCATCCTTGGTGCTTTGAAGATTCATAATCAGTGCCTTAGATGAAACAATTTAAAGAACCATTTAGGGAGATTAGTGATCATGTAAGGGTATTCCTGAATTTCTTGATTTTGAGAGATCTATGGACCATGTTCCCTACAGACATCAATTGTGTCCTGAGTTGACCTTCGGGCCGCTCTGCATCTCCTGAATTTCCATTACTGCGAATATTTCACTGTGCCACAGTTATTTACATATCTGTTTCTCTGAGTACAAGACAAGCTCCCTAAAATCAAAAATTGTGTTGTTATCTCAGAATCCCCATAGTGCTTTGTTCGTAGATATTTTCGCATTAAATATTTATTTAATATGTGGAGAAATCTGAGGAGTTTTTACTTGGCCATTGTATGAAAAGAATGGAAAGAATCTTCCTCTTTTCATTTCTGAAATTTCAGTTTTGGTCGTCATGGTTAGATACAGAAAGGCTAAGTTTATCGGATGTTGTCAGACAATTTGTGGCCTATTTTGCTTTTGTTTCTGCCTTCCTAGGAATAACATTTCTTTTCAGTTCATATCTGTAAATACGTATTTTAAGAGTGGAAGGGAGAAACATTAAAGTTGACACCTTTGTAGTTCCTTTAGATCAAGGAAGTTCTTGAAAGCAGATTGCCCTACAGACATGAAACCATCCTTCTCTGTCATCTTGACTTCCTCTTATTTTTCTCTTGATAGACACAAGATCAGTTTTGAGTCTTCCCTGTTTTGTTAAGTACTTCTGAATGTTTTTTAGGCACTTTTAGAAAATTTCATACAAGTGATGGAACCTTCAAATGCACATACATACATCCAAAACTCTGCATATAATTTCAGGGGTTAACAGACTTCCAGAAGTCCACACACGGATCCTAAATGTATGAATGTGTTCCTAACACCCCCGAAATCCATTGCTAGACAAAGGCCCAAAAGAAATGTGTGCATACATTCACCAAGAGTCATACACTAAATGTTCAGAGCATAGCCATTCACAATAGCTCACCAACCACAGAACAGACAATATTCTGTGGTATATTCCCATAATGCAACGAGAAAAAACAATTTACAACTGCACACAATGATGTGGATAAAATGCACAAACATAATATTAAATGAAGGAAGCTAGATACAGAAGGTATTACCAGGTGATTTCATCTATCTAAAGTATAAAAACAGATTATCTTTAGTTAAAGGAGTGGCTAGAAGCAAACACGAGCTTCCTTCTGGGATGGTGGTGAGGTTCTGTTTCCTGACTTGAGGGGCGTTTACCTGGGTGTGTTTCTGAAAATGTATTGAACTAAATGACGTGCATTTTTTAACATGTATATGCTAACCTTCAATAAAAGGTTAGAAGAAAACACCTGTTTCAGAGTAAGAAATTAAAGGAAAAAAGAGAATGCATGTATGTTTATATGCATGGAAAGCACCTGGCAAAAACGTTACCACCATCAGCCTCCACAGAGGGTGGCCTTCAGGAGTAGGACACTTGGCTAGAGAGTGAGCCTCAACCACCTAGCATCTTTAGACATATTCATTCATTTAGTGATTCTGGAAAAGTTTGGGATACTGATTGCAAATGTCAAGTATCTACTAATTAAGACACCATTAACGCCCTCAAAGGTAGGTAAATACATGAAAAATCAAAACAAAAAGTATTATAGTAAGTCAGACTATAATTAATGTTTTACAGCTATTTGTTTTAAATACTAGCTATACCTGGCGAAGCACACCTTCTAGAAGATTACTGTAAGTATTAATAAAATATCGGTGTGCTTTATTTATTCATATATTCCATTGTAAACACAATATGATCTCCTTCTTCTCAGATATAACACTTAAGAAGCCCAAAAAGCTGACGGTTAAGAGAATGACAAGTGGTTATCTATAACCAAATATAGGGTTCTGAAGGTATAAGTTGATTCTGTCAAAAGTCTCAGAAAGTTTCACAACTTCTTTTAGGTAATGCATAAAATTCAAAATAACAGACACACATTTAATGTTACATGTTGTGGAAACTCTACAATGGATTTTTTTCTGGTTACTTTTTTTAATTGAAGTATAGTTGATGTACAATATTATATAAGTTACAGCTGTACAATATAGTGATTCACAATTTTTAAAGGTTATACTCCATTTATAGTTAAAAATATTCCCTGTGTTGTACAACATATCCTTGAAGCTTATTTTTTTTAACATCTTTATTGGAGTATAATTGGTTACAATGGTGTGTTAGTTTCTGCTTTATAAGAAAGTGAATCAGTTATACATATACATATGTTCCCATATCTCTTCCCTCTTGCATTTCCCTCCCTCCCACCCTCCCTATCCCACCCCTCCAGGTGGTCACAAAAGCACTGAGCTGATCTCCCTGTGCTATGCGGCTGCTTCCCACTAGCTATAGGTTTTATATTTGGTAGTGTATATATGTCCATGCCACTCTTAACTCCATCCCAGCTTGCCCCTCCCCTTCCCCACGTCCTCAAGTCCATTCTCTAGTAGGTCTGTGTCTTTATTCCCGTCCTGAACATAGGGGTGCATGTATCTTTTCAAATTAGTGTTTTTGGTTTTTTGGATATATACCCAGGAGTGGAATTGCTGGCTCATACGGTAGTTCTTTTAGTTTTTTGAGAAACCTCCATAGTGTTTTCCACAGTTGTTGCACCAATTTACATTTCCACCAACAGTGTACGAGGGTTCCCTTTTCTCCACATCCTTGCCAACATTTGTCACTTGTGTTCTTTTTGATAGATTTTGACAGGTGTGAGGTGATATCTCATTGTGGTTTTGATGTGCATTTTCCTGATGATCAGTGATGCTGAGCATCTCTTCATGTGCCTGTTGGCCATCTGCATGTCTTCTTTGGGAAAATGCCTATTCAGGTCTTCTGCTCATTTTTCAGTCGGGTTGTTTGTTTTTGAGTTGTAAGAGCTGCTTATATATATTGGATATTAACCTCTTATCGGTCTTATCATTTGCAAATATTTTCTCCCATTCAGTAGGTTGTCTTTTCATTTTGTCAGTGATTTCCTTTGCTGTGCAAAGCTTTTAAGTTTAACTAGGTCCCATTTGTACAAAGGACTTTTTAAAGTTAAGGTAACAAACAGTCAAGAAATGCATATACTTTTCCAGGTCCTCATTACCCATTTGTCAGTGTCAGCACCGACAAATGAGCAGGTAGGTTTCACAAAGTCAGACAGATGCCTGGTGCATCCATTGTCAATAGGCACAAATGGATGAAAATCATATTTAGCTGAACCCCATATACGTAGGTATTTTATGGAGACAGAGGGCAAAAGTTGCTCAAGCTGACTCAAGGAAGCCTCTCTAGAGGAGGTGGGATTTGAATAAAGTCTTTAGGAGGATTTGATAGGTAGAGAGCAAGCAGAATGGCACTCTAGGCTGGAGCCAAAACCACAGACAAAGGAGTTCAAGGTATTCTGAGTGCCCTAGGATTTTGGCAAAAAGTTCCCCTCACTCACTCATATTTGGAGTTATTTTCTTAGAACCAATTCCCAGAGGTAGAATACCTAGATCATGGTTCTTGCCACAGGTTGACAAATTATTAAGCTTGCACTGAAGGTAATGTGTTTTTTTTAATTTTTAATTTAATTTAATTTTTTTATACAGCAGGTTCTTATTAGTCATCAATTTTATACACATCAGTGTATACATGTCAATCCCAATTGTCCAATTCATCACACCCCCCCCACCCCCCCGCCACTTTCCCCCTTTGGTGTCCATACGTTTGTTCTCTACATCTGTGTCTCAATTTCTGCCCTGCAAACTGGTTCATCTGTACCATTTTTCTAGGTTCCACATATATGCGTTAATACACAATATTTGTTTTTCTCTTTCTGACTTACTTCACTCTGTAAGACAGTCTCTAGATCCATCCATGTCTCAGCAAATGACCCAATTTCGTTCCTTTTTATGGCTGAATAATATTCCATTGTATACATGTACCACATCTTCTTTAACCATTCGTCTGTCGATGGGCGTTTAGGTTGCTTCCATGACCTGGCTATTGTAAAAATGCTGCAATGAACATTGGGGTGCATGTGTCTTTTTGAATTATGGTTTTCTCTGGGTATATGCCCAGGAGTGGGATTGCTGGATTCTATGGTAATTTTATTTTTAGTTTTTTTTTTTTTCCCCCTGGTATGCGGGCCTCTCACTGCTGCGGCCTCTCCCGTCGCAGAGCACAGGCTCCGGACGCACAGGCTCCGGACGCACAGACTCAGCGGCCATGGCTCACGGGCCCAGCCGCCCCGCGTCATGTGGGATCCTCCCGGACCTGGGCGTGAACTCACGTCCCCTGAATCGGCAGGCAGACTCTCAACCACTGCGCCACCAGGGAAGCCCTTATTTTTAGTTTTTTAAGGAACCTCCATACTGTTCTCCACAGTGGCTGTATCCATTTACATTCCCACCAACAGTGCAAGAGGGTTCCCTTTTCTCCCCACCCTCTCCAGCATTTGTTGTTTGTGGATTTTCTGATGATGCCCATTCTAACTGGTGTGAGGTGGTACCTCACTGTAGTTTTGATTTGCATTTCTCTAATAATTAGTGATGTTGAGCAGCTTTTCATGGGCTTCTTGGCCATCTGTATGTCTTCTTTGGAGCAATGTCTATTTAGGTCTTCTGCCCATTTATGGATTGGGTTTTTTTTTAATATTGAGCTGCATGAGCTGTTTATATATTTTGGAGATTAATCCTTTGTCCATTGATTTGTTTGCAAACATTTTCTCCCATTCTGAGGGTTGTCTTTTTGTCGTTTATGGTTTCCTTCGCTGTGCAAAAGCTTTTAAGTTTCATTAGGTCCCATTTGTTTATTTTTGTTTTTATTTCCATTACTCTAAGAGGTGGATCAAAAAAGATCTTGCTGTGATTTATGTCAAAGAGTGTTCTTCCTATGTTTTCCTCTAAGAGTTTTATACTGTCCAGTCTTACAATTAGGTCTCTAATCCATTTTGAGTTTATTTTTGTGTATGGTGTTAGGGAGTGTTCTAATTTCATTCTTTTACATGTAGCTGTCCAGTTTTCCCAGCACCACTTATTGAAGAGACTGTCTTTTCTCCATTGTATATCCTTACCTCCTTTGTCATAGATTAGTTGACCATAGGTGCGTGGGTTTACCTCTGGGCTATCTTGTTCCATTGATCTATGTTTCTGTTTTTGTGCCAGTACCATATTGTCATGATTATTGTAGCTTTGTAGTATAGTCTGAAGACATGGAGTCTGATTTCTCCAGCTCCATTTTTCTCCCTCAAGACTGCTTTTGCTATTCGGGGTCTTTTGTGTCTCCACACAAATTTTAAGGCTTCTTGTTCGAGTTCCGTAAAAAATGCCACTGGTAATTTGATAGGGATTGCACTGAATCTGTAGATTGCTTTGGGTAGTATAATCATTTTCACAATATTGATTCTTCCAATCCAAGAACATGGTATATCTCTCCATCTGTTGGTATCATATTTAATTTCTTTCATTAGTGTCTTACAGTTTTCTGCATACAGGTCTTTTGTCTCCCTAGGTAGGTTTATTCCTAGGTATTTTATTCTTTTTTGTTATAATGGTAAATGGGAGTGTTTCCGTAATTTCTCTTTCAGATTTTTCATCATTAGTGTATAGGAATGCAAGAGATTTCTGTGCATTAATTTTGTATCCTGCAACTTCACCGAATTCATTGATTAGTTCTAGTAGTTTTCTGGTGGCATCTTTGGGATTCTCTATGTATAGCATCATGTCATCTGCAAACAGTGACAGTTTTACTTCTTCTTTTCCAATTTGTATTCCTTTTTTTTTTTTTCTTCTCTGATTGCCGTGGCTAGGACTTCCAAAACTATGTTGAATAATAGTGGTGAGAGTGGACATCCTTGTCTTGTTCCTGATCTTAGAGGAAATGCTTTCAGTTTTTCACTGTTGAGGATGATGTCTGCTGTGGGTTTGTCGTATACGGCCTTTATTATGTTGAGGTAGGTTCCCTCTATGCCCACTTTCTGGAGAGTTTTTATCATAAATGGGTGTTGAATTTTGTCAAAAGCTTTATTGAGATGATCATATGGTTTTTATTCTTCAATTTGTTAATATGGTATATCACATTGATTGATTTGCGTATATTGAAGAATCCTTGCATCCCTGGGATAAATCCCACTTGATCATAGTATATGATCCTTTTAATGTGCTATTGGATTCTGTTTGCTAGTATTCTGTTGAGGATTTTTGCATCTATATTCATCAGTGATATTGGTCTGCAATTTTCTTTTTTTGTAGTATCTTTGTCTGGTTTTGGTATCAGGGTGATAGTGACCTCATAGAATGAGTTTGGGAGTGTTCCTTCCTCTGCAATGTTTTGGAAGAGTTTGAGAAGGATGGGTGTTAGCTCTTCTCTAAATGTTTGATAGAATTCACCTGTGAAGCCATCTGGTCCTGGACTTTTGTTTGTTAGAAGATTTTTTTTTTTTTTTTTTTTTTTTTGCGTTACGCGTGCCTCTCACTGTTGTGGCCTCTCCCACTGCAGAGCACAGGCTCCGGACGTGCAGGGGCAGCGGCCATGGCTCACGGGCCCAGCCGGTCCGCGGCATGCGGGATCCTCCCAGACCGGGGCATGAACCCATGTCCCCTGCATCGGCAGGCGGACTCTCAACCACTGTGCCACCAGGGAAGCCCTGTTTGTTGGAAGATTTTTAATCACAGTTTCAATTTCATTACTTGTGATTGGTCTGTTCATATTTTCTACTTCTTCCTGGTTCAGTCTTGGGAGGTTATACACCTTTCTAAGAATTTGTCCATTTCCTCCAGGTTGTCCATTTTATTGGCATAGAGTTGCTTGCAGTAGTCTCTTAGGATGCTTTGTATTTCTGCGGTGTCTGTTGTAACTTCTCCTTTTTCATTCCTAATTTTATTGATTTGATTCCTCTCCCTCCTTTTCTTGATGAGTCTGGCTAATGGTTTATCAATTTTGTTTATCTTCTCAAAAACCAGCTTTTAGTTTTATTGATCTTTGCTATCGTTTCCTTCATTTGTTTTTCATTTATTTCTGCTCTGATCTTTATGATTTCTTTCCTTCTGCTAACTTTGGGTCTTGTTTGTTCTTCTTTCTCTAGTTCCTTCAGGTGTAAGGTTAGATTGTTTGAGATTTTTCTTGTTTCTTGAGGTAGGCTCGTATAGCTATAAACTTCCCTCTTAGAACTGCTTTTGCTGCATCCCATAGGTTTTGGATCGTCGTGTATTCATTGTCATTTATCTCTAGGTGGTTTTTGATTTCCTCTTTGATTTCTTCAGTGATCTCTTGGTTATTTAGTAACGTATTGTTTAGCCTCCATGTGTTTGTGTTTTTTACGTTTTTTCCCCTGTAATTCATTTCTAATCTCATAGCGTTGTGGTCAGAAAAGATGCTTGGTATGATTTCAATTTTCTTAAATTTACTGAGGCTTGATTTGTGACCCAAGATGTGATCTATCCTGGAGAATGTTCCATGCGCACTTGAGAAGAAAGTGTAATCTGCTGTTTTTGGATGGAATGTCCTATAAATATCAATTAAATCTATCTGGTCTACTGTGTCATTTAAAGCTTCTGTTTCCTTATTTATTTTCATTTCGGATGATCTGTCCATTGGTGTAAGTGAGGTGTTAAAGTCCCCCACTATTATTGTGTTACTGTTGATTTCCTCTTTTATAGCTGTTAGCAGTTGCCTTATGTATTGAGGTGCTCCTATGTTGGGTGCATATATATTTATAATTGTTATATCTTTTTCTTGGATTGATCCCTTGATCATTATGTAGTGTCTGTCCATCCTTGTCTCTTGTAACATTCTTTATTTTAAAGTCTATTTTATCTAATATATGAGTATTGCTACTCCAGCTTTCTTTTGACTTCCATTTGCATGGAATATCTTTTTCCATCCCCTCACTTTCAGTATGTGTCCCTAGGTCTGAAGTGGGCCTCTCGTAGACAACATATATATGGGTCTTGTTTTTGTATCCATTCAGCAAGCCTGTGTCTTTTGGTTGGAGCATTTAATCCATTCACATTTAAGGTAATTACCAATATGTATGTTCCTATGACCATTTTCTTAATTGTTTTGGGTTTGTTTTTGTAGGTCTGAAGGTAACTTCGGATAGGACATTTCTGGATAAACTTCTGGATAAACTCTTAGAAAAATGGTCTATCATTGGCCTCTTGAATATAGCCACTGGCTTTTGTACTAAGAATAACAAATATTAATGTGGAACAAATTAATCAATTAAGACAAAAATTTCCAACAGGAAAACAAATACATTTTCCTAAGTTTAAGATGCATGCTTTGCAAAATGCCCTAAGCCATAATTTTAATAACATAGTAACTCCCGGTTGGGAAATGTAAGATAATTACCATGAGAAAAAGAGTTCTTTATCCTTCACTTTGAAATGGAAATCATGCACTCAGTTGACTTTTGTAGGTCTTCTGCATGTAGGTGTATTTGTCTGGAAATTTAAAAGATATTTTTTTTCTGCCTCAAACAACCTAGTAGGCTAAAGCTACAATAAATACAATCTTAGTACCAATACAGGACAAGAGCATTCAAATGATTTTGATACTCTTTAGGGACTCAGGAACCTGAGAACAGCAATATAGTGGGTCTATGTTATGCACAATTCCTATAATAGCAAAAACCTATTAATGTTCTCAAGAATTAAGCCTTTACAAAGCTCTTCAAAACAAAAATGATCAAAGGCCTAAAAGGCATATCATGTAAAATATGAAAACAAGGCAGAAAAGTAGCATACTACATTAGACACCAAACTCATTTCACATCTGGCTCGTAAACCAGGTCCCCCAAACCCAGCCATCTTTGTTTTTTTTTAAACCAAGTTGCTCTGATGCAGATGATGCTTTCAATTAGATATGGAAAGTGCATATCCTGAAAGGCCAAAGAAATAAGTAGTGTGATATATTAAGCTTCTAAAATTTGACTGCACTTATATTTTTCTTTATTCCCCTTTCTGTATTTTTCTAATTTCCTAGAGTGTGCCTAAGAAGAAAAAAACCCAAATTTTAAGGCCTTACTATTATAAGGTATAATAAGGTATTATAAGGTATAATAAGCTGATGGAGCCTTAAGCATACTTTAGAAACGTGGCATTTCTACCTCTGGGTCGTGGTTTTTTATTCAAAGTAATTTGAAAGGCTTTAGAAATACTTGAAACATCTGCAAGTACAATGAGAAGGAATCAAATGTTATTGTGTTCTTTTATTGACTAGAAACTTAAAACTGTGCACATAATTTTCGGGGAGAAATAAGATGACGATTCTAGCTCACCCTCAGGACAGATTTTCACAGTATCTCTTCAAGAAAGGAGAAACGTTCGGCTGCATATCACAAAGCTCCAACAGCCCCTTGATTAAAGCGTTCAGCCAGACTGGGGTTAATCATTATAAGATTTGGTGATTAACAGGCTGTTTTCAGAGAAAGTACCAAGTATCTTGCTCCCGTCTGTTTCAATTACATGAGGCTCCAGATTCTGGAAGGGTTGGGTCTGCAGCCATGAAACAGAAACAGCCTAAGCGTAGGAAGGTAGTCACTATCTGAGGTAGTGGTGCTACACCCCTCTCTGGGCACCCACCCAAGATAATAACACTCCACTGCCTACCTATTTTCTTGTCTCTACCTCTATCTGGCACTGGAAACACTACAAATCTCTGTTTTGTGCAGCTTAAAAATTTAAAAAATGACAGGCTGCATTTTAAAGTAAACCTCCTTTCCAAATAAAGAGTAAACTTTTAATATGTTACTGTCTTACTGCTTAAAACCTGAAAAATTTTGAGAACCAAAAATTTCATTCTTTTTACACAGTGGGGTTCTCTCCAGAATGCAAGTGAGGGTGTAGTACCACGAATGGGGAGGAAGGTGAAGGAGACAGCTTCAGATGTTCATGTTTTGGCTAGAAGTGAGGGAAACACTTCTCCATGCGATTTAATCTTTGTATTAAAATATCTTATTTCAAAACTTTGCAAGTAAAATGCCCTGGATGATTCACTACACCTGAAAACACCATAAATAAATGGTCTGTTATCAGTTGGTAACATCATTGCTTTTTCTGACTTATTCTATCATTAGGAGTTTACACCTCAGTGATCTTACCGTATCTTTAAAGAAGGAACATGTGGGATTCTTTATGAAGATACAGAGCAGAGAAAACTCTAAGACTACATAGTTCTTATAAAAAACTGTTCTCAGAATATCAAAGCACACACAAACTGGAGTGAAGGACAAGATAGTG
Source organism: Monodon monoceros (assembly GCF_005190385.1). Classification (NCBI taxonomy): domain Eukaryota; kingdom Metazoa; phylum Chordata; class Mammalia; order Artiodactyla; family Monodontidae; genus Monodon; species Monodon monoceros. Next base: position 59,679,361 of record NW_021703772.1, read on the forward strand.
AAAGTGGTTTTCCTGTCTGATTTGGGTTGTCAGGTAGGGGAAGTTGTTCCCTTCTTTCCTCATCTCATATGTTTAAGGTGCTTCAGAATAGGATTCCAGAAAAGAAGAGGAAGGAGGAAGGTTTGCAAATTCATCCCATAAGGGACTATTCTGGTCTCAGGAGAGGATAAGAACAAATATTTATTAAGTGCTGTATGCTAAGTGGTTCACATGGTTTATCTTACTGAACACTCACAACAACCCTTTGGTGAGGTACTTGTATTATTCCCATTTCACAGATGAGGAAACTGAGACTACAGAAGGTTAAGTCTCCTATCTTGGGTCACATGGCTGGCAGGTGGCAGCTTTGGTACCTGAATCCTCTAGTTAACCCCAACGCTATTCTGCCTTCTATGGATAATGTCCTTGTCCTTCTTTCCTCTGGAGTAAGGCTCATTTTTAAAAAGAGCCAATTTGATCATGCCGTTTTTCTATTTAAAACCCTTCAGTAGTTTCCCATTCTTCTTGGAACAAATCCAAACTTCTTAACACTATTCAAAAGGCTCTTCATAATTTCACCCCTGCCTACCTCTCCAGCCTCATTTTCCTTTCTCCTTCTTTTTGCTCAGAATGTTTTCCAGTCCCTCAAATATGCCAAACTCTTTTGTTTTACAGATTTTGCCCAATCTGTTCCCTCTCCTTATAACATGTATTCCTCTCCCTTTTCCTGATGTCCTCATCCTCCAAGTCTCAGCAAAATGTACCAGGCTCTAGCATCTGCTTCTAGAGCTGCAATGTCCAATATGCCAGCCACTAGCCAGATGTGACCATGGAGCACTTGAAATGTGGCTAGTCTGAATTGAGATGTGGGAAATACATGCTGGAGTCTGAAGATGAAGTACAAGAATAAAAAAAGTAAAATATATTGGTAATAATGTATTATATTGGTAATATGTTGAAATGGGAATATTTTAGATTTATTGGGCTAAATAAATTATTAAAATTAATCTTACCTTTTTCTTTTTACTTTTTAAAACGTAGAAAAGTTTAGAATTACATATGTGACTCATATGTCTATGCGCCAGTGCCGCTTTAGGGCATCCTGCACTTCCTTTAGTAGCACAGGGTACAGTTGTAATTTCTTGTTTACTATCTGACATTTTTACCAGACTGTAAGGTCTAACAGGGAGGGCCATGTTTGTTTTATTCCCCCTGGTGCCCCAGTGCCAACCACAGCAGCTGGCATAGCGTACTTAAATTGAACTGTTGAAATAACGAAGGCTAAAAAAAAGGAGGGACCAGTTGGAAAAAGGAAAGTAGCAAAAATACTATCTTCTTTAGCACAAAATGTGAATGTGGTCCTTAAATCTTGATGTTAGAAAGAGAGAAAGAAGATGGTGGTTATGAGTTTGGGCTAACAGAATTAAAAAATATATCAGAGATATAAATGAGGCAAATTAACTTGTTTATGATCAAAAGAATAAAACATTTGTTGAATGCACACTGTGTGCCATGTACCGCGCTGTGAAAACTTTACACACGTGTTCTAATTTAAACCTCACAACAAACTTAGGAGGTAGGTGCTATTGTTATCAACCCATTTTTTAGATGATGAACCTGAGTCTTAGAGAGGTTAAGTAAATTGCTCAAGGCCACATAACTAGGATGTGGCAGAGCCAGCATCTGAACTCAAGTAGTCTGGTTCCAGCCTCCTTGCCTGTTTACTCCTCTGGTATATTTCCATAATACAGCTTCCACAGGCGTATAAAGAGAAATCTCTGCCCGTAAACACAGTTTCTACCCTAGCTCTCCTAATCCTTTATTTTTCATAAGCCTCAATAATACTTATAACCAAAAAAGCATTTTGTCAAGTGCTTATTTTTGTCAGACAAGGCAATAAGAACTTCCCATGGATTATTTACTTTCCACAATAACTTCATGAGGTGGACACTTTTCTTCTTTATTTTAAAGAAAACTAAAGAATAGAGAAGTTAGAAACAACCAAAATACGCAACATTATACAAATGGTTAAAAATAAGTGATGATATATCAGAATTGGGGGATATTTTGTAGCCATTACAAATAATGTTTCATGGAAGAGTTAAAATACGTGGTAAAAATGATTATACTAAAAATCTAATAGCAAGGACATCCTTTCTCACGCCTACTCAACATCATAGGGGGAATCCTAGTTAGTGCAATAAGAAAAATAAATAAAAGGTACTCAGGTTGGAGAGAAAGAAATAAAAGTCTTTATTTGCAGACAGCATGATTGTTCTATGCAGAAAATCACAAAGAATCTACAAAAGAACCCCTAGAACTAATAAGTGAGTATAACAAGATCATAGGATATAAGGTCATAAATAAATAACAACTGCTCTTCTATATACCAGTAATAAACAATTGGAATTTGAAATGTAAAAAAATACCTCTTACAATAGCAACAAAAGAAAATTGAAATACTTAGGCATAAATCTAACACAATATGTACAGGATATGTACGCAGAAAACTACAAAACATGAGCGAAAGAAATCAAAGAAGATCTAAATAAGTGGAGAAATATTCCATGTTCATGGATTGGAAGAAGAAACAGATTCTTTGAACAGACCAATCGGTAGAAGTGAAATGGAATCTGTAAAAAAAACAAAACCTCCCTGCACACAAAAGTCAAGAACCAGATGGTTTCACTGGGGAATGCTACCAAACATACAAAGAAGAACTTATACCAATCCTTCTCAAACTCTTCCAAAAGACTGAAGCAGAGGGAACACTCCCAAAGTCATTCTACAAAGCCACCATTACCCTGATACCAAAACCAGACGAAGACACTACCAAAAAAAGAAAAATCCTCAACAAAATATTGGCAAACTGAATCCAACAACACACAGAGGGATCATACACAATGATCAGGTTGGATTCATCACAGGGTCACAAGGATGGTTCAACATACATAAGTCAATTACACCACATCAACAAAAGAAAAGACAAAAATGACACAATCATCTCAAGAGGGGCAGAAAAACCATTTGATAAAATTCAACGTCCACTTATGATAAAAGCTCTCACCAAAATAGGTATAGAGGGAACATATCTCAATATAATAAAAGTTATTTATGACAAACCCATAGCCAGCCAGCATAATACTCAGCGGTGAAAAGCTGTAACCCTTCCCACTAAAATCTGGAACAAGACAAGGATGCCTACTCTCAACACGTCTATTCAACATAGTTTTGGAAGTCCTAGCCATAGCAATCAGACAAGAAAAAGAAAGAAAAAGCATACAACTTGGAAGGGAAGAGGTAAAATTGTCATTATATGCAGATGACATGATACTCTATACAGAAAACCCTAAAAACTCCACACAAAAACTATGAGAAGTGATAAATGAATTCAGCAAGGTAGCAGGATAGAAGATTAACATACAGAAATCAGTTGCATTTCTTTACACTAATAATGAAATATCAGAAAGAGAAAGTAAAAAAAAAAAATCCCTTTTAAAATCATGTCAAACAGATGTAGAGAACAAACATATGGACACCAAGGAGGGAAAGCGGCGGGGTGGTGGTGGTGGTGGTAGTGCGATGAATGGGGAGATTGGGATTGACATGTATACACTAATATATATAAAATGGATAACTAATAAGAACATGCTGTATAAAAAAATAAATAAAATAAAATTCAAAAATTAAAAAAAAATCACAACAAAAAAATACCTAGGAATAAACCTGACCAAGGAGGTGAAAGAATTATATGCCGAAAGCTATAAAACACTGATAAAGGAAACTGAAGATGATTCAAAGAAATGGAAAGATATTCCATGCTCTTGGGTGGAAGAATTAATACTGTTAAAATGGCCATACTACCCAGAGCAATCTACAGATTTAATGCAATCCCTATCAAATTACCCATGGAATTTTTCACAGAACTAGAACAAATAATCCTAAAATTTATATGAAACCACAAAAGACCCAGAATTGCCAAAGCAATCCTGAGGAAAAAGAACCAAGCTGGAGACATAACCCTCCCAGACTTCAGATAATACTACAAAACTACAGTAATGAAAACAGCACGGTATTGGCACAAAAACGGACATATGGATCAATGGAACAGAATACAGGGCGTAGAAATAAACCCACACACCCACGGTCAATTAATCTTTGACAACGAAGGCAAGAATATACAATGGAGAAAAGACAGTCTCTTCAGCAAGTGGTGTTGGGAAAGCTGGACAGCCACATGTAAATCAATGAAATTAGAACACTCCCTCATACCACACACAAAAATAAACTCAAAATGGCTTAAAAACTTAAAGACATGACACCAGAAAACTCCTAGAAGAGAACATAGGAAAAACATTCTCTGACATAAATTGCAGCAATGTTTTCTTAGGTCAGTCTCCCAAAGCAAAAGAAATAAAAGCAAAAATAAACAAAGAGGACCTAAATCAAATTTATAAGCTTTTGCACAGCAAAGGAAATTGTAAACAAAACGAAGACAACCTATGGACTGGGAGAAAATATTTGCTAACAATGCAACCAAGAAGGGCTTAATTTCCAAAATACACAAACAGCTCAAACAACTCAATACCAAAAACCAAATAACCCAATCAAAAAATTGGCAGAAGACCTAAATAGACATTTCTCCAAACAAGGCATACAGGTGGACAAGAGGCACATGAAAAGATGCTCATCATCACTAATTATTAGAGAAATGTAAATCAAAAACGACAATAAGGTATCACCTCACACTGGTCAGAATGGCAACAATCAAAAAGTCCACAAATAATAAATGCCGAGAGGGTGTGGAGAAAAAGGAACCCTCCTACACTGTTGGTGGGAATGTAAATTGCTGCTGCCACTATGGAGAACAGTATGGAGGTTCCTTAAAAAGCTACAAATAGAGCTACCATCTGATCCAGCAATCCCACTCTTGGGCAGGTATCTGGAAAAGACGAAAACTCTAATTAGAAAAGATATATGCACCCCAGTGTTCATCGAAGCACTATTTACAATAGCCAAGACATGGAAGCAACCTAAATGTCCATCAACAGATGAATGGATAAAGCAGATGTGGTACCTATATAAAATGGATATTACTCAGCCATAAAACTGAAATAATGTCATTTGCAACAACATGGATGGACCTAGAGATTATCATACTAAGTGAAGTAAGTCATACAAAGACAAATATCATATGATATCACTTATTTGTGGAATCTAAAAAAGGATACAAATGACCTTATCTACAAAACAGAAACAGACTCTCAGACATAGAAAACAATCCTATGATTACCAAAAGGGAAGGGGGATGGGATAAGTCAGGAGTTAGGGATTAACAGATACAAACTACTATATATTTAATATATAAACAACAAGGATCTATTGTATAGCACAGAGAACTATATTCAATAACTTGTAATAACCTATAATGGAAAAGAACATATGTGTACATATGTACATATAGATACATACATATATATCTAACTGAATTACTTTACTGTACACTTGAAACTAACACATTATAAATTAACTATACTTCAATTTAAAAAGCTTGAAAAAATAAAATGGGCAAAAGATCTTAACAGATGTCTCAACAAAGAAGATATACAGATGGCAAACAGCATATGAAGAGTTGCTCAACATCATTTGTCAGGAGGAAAATGAAAATCAAAACAAGAATGAGATACCACTACATTCCTATATTAGAATGGCTAAAATACAGAAAACAGACAATACCAATTGCTGGTGAAGATGCAGAGCAAAGTAACTATCATCCATTGTTAGTGGGGATGCAAAATGGTACAGCTGTTTTGGAAGACAGTTTGGCAGTTTCTTACAAAGCTAAATATAGTCTGACAGTACAATCCAGCAACTGCACTCTTAAGTATTTACCCAACTGATTTGAAAATTTATGTTCACACAAAATCTGCTCACACATGTTTATGACAGTTTTATTTATAACTGCCAAGAAATGGAAGCAACGAAGATGTCCTTCAATAGGAGGATAAACAAACTGTGGTACGTCTATACAATGGAATGCTATTCAGTGATAAAACAAATGCTCAAGCCATGCAAAACACTGAATCTTAAATGTACATTTCTAAGTGAAAGAAGCCAGTCTACATACTATTTATTTGACTTTCTGAAAAAGGCAGAATTATAGAGAGAAAAAACCAGTGGTTGCCAGGGCTTCAGATAAGGATGGATAGGTGAAACACAGACAAATTTTTAGGACAGTGAAACTGTTCTGTGATACTGTAAAGGTGGATACATGATATTATGCATTTGTCAAAATGCACAGAACTTAGCACCTGGAGTGAAAGCTAATATATGAAGATTAAAACTATGATTTAGGAGGTTAGGGATCCCAGGATGGAATGCAGACTGTGACAAAAGAATTTGATTGTATTACAAATGTATGAAATAACCTCCATGAAGGGAGTAGGGTGAGGGAGGTAGGGAAGGTGCTGACTTAGTTTTAGAAATGAGCAGTCTGTAAGACTAAAGGCAAAACACTATACATAAGCACTCCATTCTAACTGATAAAGTTTGTTTCTCATAGGGGTACAGGTAATCAAAACCACGATACATACATGCTGGAATTAGACAATTAAATAGATGACAGATGGTACAAGTCAAATTTCTCAATGTTAGAGTGAGAAGTTTCAAACAAGCAAGAAGAAAAGGCTAGAATGATCCATTTGGTAATGGATTACAGTTAGAGAAATCGGTATGAACTCATACTTGGCTAAATATAGATACAGATAGATGTGTGTATATATATATGTATTTATAGATATGCATTATGCACAAATTAGTATACCCACATATATTTCCTTGCTCTTTTAGCTGAGAGGGCTTAGAAGCAATAACATCTCAGTAGTAACAAGCACACATACCACCCAGATCTTGGTTTCTAATACCAAGATCTTCAATAAAAGGAACCAAGGATCCTTGACAAAACGGCTACTGCTAAGATGGGGACAGGGAATATACAAGCATCTGGTTGTGTCAAAAAATGTCCAAAAATATAAACCAAAACGAAACACGATTATGGAATATGTCAATGAAACACAGGAGCCAACTTAAAGAGCTACCAGTGGCCAATGCTGGAACAACTTGACTAAGAAAATAAATAAGTAATATTGGCTTACAACTCAAAATATAAAATAAATACCTATGAGTCTATGCTGATATGAAAAACAGTTGAATAAATAAATAAATAAATGTGGTAGAAGAGACAATCTCCCATGAGAAGAATTTCAAATGATTTATGTAGACATCTGCTATCAAGGAGGCAGAGCATAACTCCCTTCTCAAGTGTGGGCTGTGCACAGTGACTTCCTCTCAAAGAGTTCAGTCTGGAAAGGGAATGACTTTACAGTAGAGAAACTTGGAAAATACTACCTTAACCAAATAATCAAAGTCAATGTTAACAACGATAAATCACCTTGACAGTATAAATTCTTGATATGCTGTGATGAAAATGGTACATCTGTTGTCTTTCCCAGAAAACCTATAATCTGAGTCTGATCTTGAAAAAATATCAGACAAATCACAAGTGAGGAACATTCTCCTAAATATCTGACCAGTATCCCTCAAATTGTCCAGTTCGTCAACAACAAGGAAAGTCTGAGAAACTGGAACAACCAAAGGAGTCTAAGGAGACAGGACCACTAAATATGAAGTGATATCCTGGAAGGGGTGCAGGAACAGAAAAAGGATACTACGTAAAAACAAAGGAAGTCTGAATAAACAATAGACTTTCGTTACTAATAATGCATCAATACTGGCTCATAAAAATGCTAGAAGATAAAAATTGTCAATTCATAATTCTCTATCCTTTAAAATATCCTCTAGGAATGAAGGTAAAAGAAAGACCTTCTCAAACGAAGAAAAGCGTTGGTGAATTTGTAGCCAGCAGACCTGTTTTACGAGACTTTCTAGAGGAAGTTCTTCGGTCAGAGAGGAAATGATACCAGTCAGAAACTCAGAACATCAGAAATGAAGGAAGAACAACAGCAACGTAACCAAAAATAATTCCAAGAATGGGAAGGGGATGAAGTGAAAACTGACTTTAAAAGATATAGATGGCTGTTTGAAAAAAAAAATTATTGCAGAGGAGATTCATTCTCCAATATGGTTGGGACAATATTAAAGTCCTTTCAAAAACTTCACTGAAAAGGTAGGATGTGAAACTATACATACAGTGTAAACTAAAATTTGTTTCTATGTATTAAATATAGAAACACTCAGAGCTCTGGGTGGTGGCATTTTAGGAGATGCTAAAAAACAGTTTTATGTTTCCAAATATTCAACAGAAACTATTACACTTATTATCAGGGAAAGATAACCATGATTTAAAAATCCACTGTCTTGCTGGACTTCGTCTTAGACTCTTGGCATAAACATTTCCCTTTAGGCACACAATATAAGCTTCAATGACTCATCTGAATGTAAATTTGGCTCACAGACTTTAAACCAAATAGATAAAAAAGAAGAATTCCTGTAATATCCTAGGACACATAGGCTTGCTGCTATCATCTACTGGCTCAGAACCCACATCTAAGTATCTCAAAAGACTTAACAAGATCAAATCTTGTTAATTTCCACATCATCCGTGTTAAGAAGACAGTGAAAAAGAAATTATGACTCTGATTGAAGGGAATGCATGTAGTTTTTAAAGCACAATGCTTAGGGCAATCAAAGCTGTTGCGAAATGTGATGTCAACATTATTCTCCTAACTGCTTCTGTCCTATTTCTTCATAAACAAGGGGTGAAGACTAACCCCCAAATGTGATATTGATTGCATTATGCTGTTATCTGAGCACACCAGAGGAGGGAGACTGATATTTCAGAAGTCAGCTGAATGTGTGTCACCGGGGAGGAAGAGTGAACAGCTACTATCTCCTGTCCTGCCTTCTTCCAGGGCCAGACCTCCCCCCTGCCAGAGCTGAGCCCACAGTGGTATCTCACCCACACTGACTCAGAATTGGGGTAGAGGGACCACAGGACCTACACTAGACCAGTCCGTGTCCTTCCCCAAGGTTTTCTAACAGTAGCTGCTGGGGAAAAACCAGGAATAGTTGGTGACCATGATTCCAGGCTTGGGGAGAGGTGGAAGTAGAGCCCTTGGCCTCTATTAGCCCAAGGCCAGCCCCACACCAGCTCTTCCTGTGGACTTTGCCTTTGAACCGGCTTAAAATGGGTTTCTGCCACCTGTATCCTCCATAGTTTGGAGTTTTACAGTAACTTAGTAACTGCATTCTTTTGAATCAGGAAAACATCAGGGGTGGTGAATAATGAAACTTTCTTTTTTCAGAAATCCTTTGGGTTCAAGTGACGTGGCTCTTACAATGTGTGAGGTATTTTGGCACTTAAGTCCAGTCTCTGTCAGTACCACATTCTGATATAATTATCCGTTTAATAACCAGTCTCTGTCCTAGGCTGTTTAAGCTGTTAGGCTGTTTGCTCTTTGAAGTCAAGAATTCGTTTTATTGGACTTTGTAGCTCCAGAACCAAAGTTTGTATCTGCGTGGCACATAGTGGGCACTTAATACATGTCAGTTGATTTAAAAAGAATTAAATATAATCATTTTTCCCCTATTATGGAATTACTTCACTCCTTCAAACTTAATTGGAAATTTGTGGCTTGGCTGGAAAACTTAATTTATTTAAGAAAAAGAGGGTTATTAACCCATTTAGTAGGATAAGACACTATAAAGAGAATGATTAAACTAATTAAGAAAACAAATTGTTTCAAGCAGGTCACAGCCATTTAAATCATATAGAAATAATTTGTGGGCTAAGTTACAAATAATGTGCCTCTACCTATTCATCCTAGGTCCCTGAGGATGTCTATTAAGTCACACTTTGTTAGCTTGATTCATTTACTATTTCTACCTGAAATATTCTATAAATCAACTTTTCATTAACCTTTTATTTGAAAGGCAATACCTGCAGTTATACACAAAATTTGCTCACAAACATAAATTCTCTTAAAATCTACAAAATATAACAGAAGGGGGGAGCCAAACCTAATAAAATTCTTGCTTATTTTTGTCTTGTATTTAATTCTTTCAGAAACATTCTAATTTTATTCATGCCCCAGGCATATACTACTCAGTATAAATACCTAAAATCAAATCTCATTACCACTCTCTAATCTAATGTTTATTATCATTAACGATTGACTGGACGGGGTACAGTACAAAAGCCTACTCATACCTCATTCCTGGATACTGTCTAGTATAACGACCTTCAAACTAGGTGTGCAAATTCACTTCATCCTCAGTCTTCCCTTTCTTAGCTGTTGGAGCTGCATCCTTCTGCGTGATTGGGCCAAGAACCCTTAAGTCGTCCTTGACTTCTCTCCTTCTCTCTCACCTCACATTTAATTCATCAGAAGATCCTAGGACTCCATTTTCAAAATCCACCCAGAATGCAACACTTTCCGCAGCCTCCAGTGTGACTACAATATCTCTCTCTCCCCATTAGCTGCTCAGGAGTCAAGAGTTTAGTGACATTGCTGTGTCAAACTATTTCCATTCTCATCTGCTGATTTATGTGAACAAGCTTTTCCAGTGCTTACATACCTAAAAACCAAGAAGTGGAGAATTGATGTTAACCCCCTGCTGCCTACAGATAACAAATTCATTTTTAAAAAGCACCCAAGTCATTCAATGATGCCTTTACAGTTATAATTTAATATTTAATAATTATTTCTAAATATATATAAAATATTTATTTTGTTTTGACAATTGTATACTACTACTATCATTCAACTCAGAAGAAAAATTTTAAAGGAAACTTACGGTCATTAGAAATTTTAAAACATTAAGATTTAAATATATACTTATTTTTGATACACGAAAGTATAAGAGTGTGATCAATAAGAGACTTTCAATCGTAAAAATACATTACAACTTGGAGGTGCCACGCTAACCCTGCGCAGCTCACATTTGGACACTTAACACGAAGGAAGATTATCTTCCGTTTTATTTAAGACACTTATGTTTGGGTCTTTGTTACTGTAGCTAAATCTGTATATTGACTAATACATTGTCGTAATTTAAAAGTAATCAGGTCTGGACAAAGATTCGTTACAGTAGGATAAAATTCTATGTGGCAAATAGAATGGGAATATAGTTTAAAGGAGAAAAAGAAGTAATATAACATTGCCAACTGTTATAGAAGAGCTTATTCATATATTTTTAAAATGATGAGTAACAAAATATTTCCCATAATGTCCAACTCTGGGCTAATACACAGTAAGCATTCTATAAAAACTTGCTAGTTAATAGAATCACTTCTTGGGGAAAGCTGTTTGACTTACAGGATTGGGACTTAATATCTTTCTATGGACTTGCAGATCAGATGCCCCTTCGTTTAGTAAAGTGAAATTATCAACAACATATTAGATTGGAAGATATATGAATGGATGAATCAATGAATGAATAAATGAGTTGGATATTTTGGATAATCCAGAGGTTCCCAAGTACCAGTCATCTTACAAAAGAAAATAAAATTTACTATTAATATTTCCACTTTCATCCAAACATTTTGCGCCATGTAACTAAAAACTTCAGCTGTAAGGTTAGACATGTAGAAACACTGGAATGGCCACCAGAGGGAGCCCAAGTGTTTTTCTGAACATACCAGACACCAAAAAGAAAACATAAAGCTGGGGGAACAGGGGACGGGTGTGCGTAGCGGAAGGGACCATTACCGGTTTCAGTCAAAAGAATATCTTGTTGAATGACACAGCCATTTTTGCAATATGTTACAAATTCCTTTACTAGGTAGTTGTACATTGCAATGCTTTGAAAATTTAAATAGAAGAATTTGTTAATATAATATTAAAAAAGCTCACATACCCTAAAACTAGAAGGTGCAGGGTGGACTGCCATGATGACATCCATGATTCTCTGCTGGGCCCCCAAACGAGCCAGGTGCCTTCTCCAGCTTATCTTCTTTACTCTCTTACAGCTCTTACTCTCTACCCCATCCGTCTTTGTAGTCAACTTTGGGTGTGGTTTCCTCACTTTGTTTGGGATTGGGCTATCAAATTACAGCACCAAATCAGTGCTTGGTGTGACTTGGGAATTGTTCATTCTCTTAGCTGAGCTAAGTTACAAGGACATTAAGATGAATGACTTTTCATTTGGCATCTTGCTGTCTTCCCAGAATTGAGCACTGGACCAAGTCCTAATAGGACGCAAGCTTTTATAAGGTTTCCCAGACCCAATCTCCTCCTAAACCAGAACCTACTGGACAGCCTCAGAGATCCCCAGTCTAGGATAATATCCCTGGACTGAGGTTACCAACAAGGGTGTGATCTCCTTTGGAATGAAGCTCCAGGGAAGCTTAATGTAGGGTTTTACGTTTGGGAGCAGTGTAAAGTTTGGGAATTTCCCCCCTGCTTTACCTTATTTGATCTCCCAACAATCCTTTTGCTGTGGTTCACTGGGGAAATCACCATTTTATCGATGAGGAAACTGAGGGTCAGAGTGCTAGGACTTGTTCAGTGTTGCTGGCTATTAAGTGTCAGGGACAGAAGCTGATGCACCTCTGGGGACACAGACTATAACAATGAATATGTATTGAATCCAGTCATATTAGTATATTCTGAGACAGAAATAAAATTCTCATCTTCCTTTTCTGTCAAATTACAAATAGGTAGAAAGTCGGATGGAAGTGAATTTAATGGCTTAGCACCTGTTTTACGGGGTATTTTCACAGTATGTTTTCCTAAGTTTCTTTTTCATGTCCGGATGGGATAATTTTATCATGTATGCAAATAAATTAGCAGAAACCAGATTAAATTCCACAAGGTTAGGTCCTCTGCTGAATGCTGCTAGATTTAACATGTTGATTAAAGCCTTGACTATGGAATCAAAAGCATTCTTATTAAATTTGACAATGATACCCAATTGGGTGGGGTGGCTGGCACTTAGGAAAACTGGAATGAAATTTAAAATAACCTTGACAAATGGAAAAGGAAAAAGAGGTCAAAATTCAATAGAAAGCTTTGCAGAGTGATTCATTCACGAGAAGGGGGAAAAAACAAAGGAGAACCACAGAAATCAGAGAGCACTGACTGGGCAATTATAGCAGAAAAGGAGCTGGAGATCAGAGTGAACAATAGGCTTCAAAGGCATCAGCTCCAGATCTGTCTTTTTTAAAAGGAAGGCATGATATTGGGATGTACAAATAGGGGGAAAGTCAAGCTAATTCCCCATCTGCATTCAAAACAGATCAACCTTTAGTTAACGAAAAAAAAAAGGTGTTTTGTTGGAACCCTGAAATGCCTGATGCTTAGAAGTCAGATTTTGACAACTTTGCAAGGGCTCCTAGCAAGTAGAGTCCAAAATAATGAAAAGTTTTTTATTTTGAAAGGTTTTGAAAAGCTCTGGTACTCTGTTCCTTTGTTCATGCATCGTTCTCCTTTCCCTTCCACCTGGGTAACATCTACGTTCCATCAAAAGCGCACGGAGGCATTTCCTCCTCTTCCGGGAGGCCTGCTCTGAGCCCCTCCCCTTCTCCTGAGAACCACACAGCCCCATGTGCCTCCTGAGAGTATGTAGGGGTGCCAGCACTGGCACTTGGCCTGCCTCATCTCACTAATCCTCCTGGCAGGCCCCTCGGCTTCCACCGCTATGCCACTACTCCCACACTACTGTTACTCTTACCCTGTAGCTGGGGAAACAGGAGTAAAAGGTTAACTAACTTGTCCACCTTCACATGGTTAGTAAGCGGCAGAGCTGGACTTAGCTCAAGCCCGCAGAGCCTCTAAGGCCACGCGGTCACGCCACGGCCTCCCGACCACACGTGCCACAGCACTGCAGTGTGCTGGCTTGTGTTCACACGTCTGCTTCCATCCCCGGCTGCAACTCCCTGAAGGTGCTACACTATTTTCATGGCTCCACGTGGCGCCTGGGATCCATCAATACATATGCATTCGATTAAAGGTTTTCAAGCAACTAGACGGCACATTCTACGGGTACTTCTGAATCATTCTTTGACTGAAGGAAAACAGAAAATAAAACAAAGCTGGAGAGAACTTGAACATTTATAAAAACTGGCAATAAGAATTCTGAACAAAGCCTGATCATATTACGAAAAGTTGGTGTTACGATTTTCTTCTCTGGAAATTCTAAAGAACGAAAATGGTTAAATATAAATTTATATATACATCTGCATGTGTCCATATATGTACATATGGGTGTGTATATGTGCATCTATCTATAATGTAATTTTACCGAAAGCTAAAGAGAACAACTATAGAATATTTTAATATCTATGGACTCAGGGCGGTCTTGACACCGAATTATTAGAAAAGAATCCAAATCCTAAATGACATGTAATCACTGGATTAATTTATCCAGTCTAAGAACACTACAATTTTCTCTCCTAAACCTAAGACGTATTTTGCAAATAATTTGGTTTCAATTTGTCAAAACAAGGACGATAAACATTCAAATACATCAAACATAAACGATACTACATATTTTATTCCCACAGTCAATCAAGATAACATGCTAGCAGCGCCAAGTGACTGGTGATGAACATAATTGCCTGCAGCACAGAGCAAACTATTTCTGAAGACAGCAGTGTGCTCTCCCATAACTCTGGAATCAGCGGTGTAGTGTCTTGCTATCAACGTGACATTATGTTCCTGGCCCTGCTGAGACTGGAGCTAATTCTCAGCAGGAATGCCAATAGTGAACAGCCTCACCTCAAGGCCGTGGCATTTGTTAAAGTGACAGCAGGGAGAGGCTGCTGGCTAGAGAGACTGGGGAATATAATTTCTGTTATGATTATTATTTTTAACCATTAAACACTACCCAGGTTCTCTGTGATATCTTGCCCAAGTCAAATTCTGACTACAGAAGACACTGAGAACATATTCAAAGCAAGGTTATGTGGTTAACTCAGTGGCAGCCCTAGATCAGCATGGCAGCAATACTCAAAGGCTCTCCTCCTAAAAATGTAGAGACACCGACATTAGAACACTGAATCAGTCACCAAATATAATTTGTAATATTATAAAAATAACTCTAAAATATATTTGCGAACCACCACCCCAATACACCCCGATAGGTGCCTTTTCATCAAGCAAACTCACAGCTTTGCGGGTCCTGTGAACACTGCCGAAGAACATTCAGAGGCAACAAACACATGGCATAATTGACAACAGAAGGTCAGATGTTCAGAGAGTTCCCTGCACTTACTATTTACTATGTAGATGAAGGTCAAGTACACATCATCGTAAAAATTCAATCAGAAACAGAAACAGACTTACAGATATAAAAAACAAACTTAAGGTTACCAGAGGGGGAACGTGGCGGGGAGGGATAAATCAGGGCCTTGGGATGAACGTACACACACTGCTATATATAAGACAGATAACCAACAAGGACCTACTGTATCGCACAGGGAGCTCTACTCAATATTCAGTGATAACCGATAGAAGCATCTAAACAAGAATGAATATATGTATATGTATAACTGAGTCACTTTGCTGTACACCTGAAACTAACACAGCTTTGTAAATCAACTACGCTCCAATAAAATTTTAAAAAGAGAGAAAAAAATTTCAATCAGTATGCCACTGCAGAAGCTAGAGAGAGATGGCACAGGCCAGCTTTTATATGAGGAGAGGAAGGGATGGAATAAAAAGCAGAAAGAAATTCAGCAAGGGCCTCTTGCCCCATAAAATGCCTAATTCACAAACATAAAAACAAACATTTCTTCAGAGACCAAGAGCTGAAGTTGTCCTTGGCACCTTTGACATTAACAGGCTGTTTTTTCCCGGGAGGTGGGGCCAAGTCAGTCCTGGCTTGCTGAGCTACACGTTCTAATAGGCCAGCTAAGGAATGAGTATTTACACACTACAAAGGCGTAATTTCGGGCCAGCAACACTGCTAAATCTAATCTTCTCTTGGGTGATAAGCAACTTGTCCTTCAAATGAAACGAGCAGCTCAGGATTTTCTGCCTTCAAGCGATTGGCTGGTTTGCTCTCCTGTGTAGAGCTTCGTACCCTCAGCCAGTCACATGTGTGTTGCTTCAGTGTGGTGACGGTGCTGGTGAAAACATTCTCACCCTAGACCAGAGGGAAATGGCTGCTGGGGTAAAGCTGTGAACTCTGGCCAGGATGTCCCAATCAGCTCTGGACGCCTACCAGTCACGTTTTAAAGTAGGATTTTAAAAACTGTGTTCCACCATAAACTGTTGGTTTGAATTCAATTTGAAAGCTGGAGTTGAAAGGTTTTACCGAGTTTTATGGAGTTTTCTAGGTTTTTTTTTTTTTTTTTTTTTAATATTTTAAGTCTCTATAAGGATACACAATTTCCTTTTTCTTCATCTGACCCAGAATCATAGCCAATCTACAATGGTAAAATAAGACATCATCATTTAATTGGTGGAAAATATTCTAATCTGTTTTCTCTAACCTTGAAAAAGAGCAACAATAGGGATAAATGTTACTACAGTCCCTAAAAATTCCTAAAATTGCTAACCTATTGACCCTAGTAATTACTTATTATTGCTCTCTCCTTAATGAGAATTTTCACAAAGCATGTAAACCATGTCCTTACCATTTGCCATTTAAAACCTTATGTCTTTATAATCATTTCCAAAAATTATTCTTCATATAAATAACCCATGATTTTTTAAGAGTTTGGGAAGATTTAAGTAATCTTCTTAAAAGGAGACCAACCAAATAGCTTTACAAAACCCCCAGTCTTGCTTGTTATTAGCATCTAGCATCAGCTCTTCCAGTGCTTGGGAAACCTCTGGGCTCTGAGTTGATAGTGCTTTACACTGGGGACGTATCCTTGCGTATTTCACAAGAAGCTTACTAATCACAGCGTCAACGTTATCACTGCCTCAAAAATGAAGACCTCAAATGACCCTTTTGGAAACAAGATGTTTGCAAATCAGAGAATGGGATTCTTTTGCTATCTTCCTGAGTCTATTTTCTGGCTCCTTCCACACTGAGGAAGAAACGTATAAGCTTCTAAAACTACAAAACTCCTTAGCAGTTGCCTCTCAAAAGAATGGAGCACAGTAAGCAGCAAAGTCTATCTACGCAGCAAAATACAGACAAGCTCATTCCGTCAAAGGGCAACCGTAACATTCAACTAGAAAGCGTTCTTTTCATTGCGATTTTTATGTTCTGTGTTAAACATAGTCAGTCAGGTATAGCCACTGATCGGAGACAGAAAAATAAAATAAAATTTAAACAGATCAAAGAGAAGAACCTATGAAACCAACAAGCCCAAACAATTGCAACCCTGACAAAATGGTCTTCTTGCTTTATTGGTTCAATGTTAATTTTTCTAACATTTTTATCAATTATTTTACAGGTTCCAGTATCCTGTGTCATCTAAAGTTGAATGATGTCCCTATGAATTATAATAAGTAGTAGACAAAATAATCCAGCAAGTTAACTGCCTATTTGTTTCTACGGAAGTGCAATTTATGAAAAGAAAGTTCTTTTTATGAAAGGTAAGGCTCGGTCTGGAAATAAAATATAGCTGGCAAGGCAGCTAAAAACACCATTTACTGACGTTTGCATATTTGATTGAAAGTTAAACATGGTGATTAACAAAATCAGGAGTAGAGCTAGAAAAAAGAATTTATTCTTTCCATAAAGAATCTGTTTGGACACTGAGACAATAGTCTAAGTGCTTTTGTTTCAGTCCACAGGCACATTATTGCTATTTAGAGAAACATAAAGGGAATATAATATTGCCCAGCATGTAGTTAAAGAAGGTAAAGGATGAAAGAAATCATCCTAACACAACTTGTCTCTCTTTTTCTTTTTAAAGTAAGACATTTCTGTATTGCTTGTTTTTGCTTTTGTTTTTTTTAAATATATTTATTTATTTTACTTATTTATTTTTGGCTGTGTTGGGTCTTCATTGCTGCACGCAGGCTTTCTCTAGTTGCGGCGAGTGGGTGCTACTCTTTGTTGCGGTGCGCAGGCTTCTCATTGTAGTAGCTCCTCTTGTTGTGGAGCACGGGCTCTAGGCGCATGGGCTTCAGTAGTTGTGACACGCAGGCTCAGTAGTTGTGGCTCACGGGCTCTAGAGCGCAGGCTCAGTAATTGTGACGCGTGGGCTCAGCCGCTCCGCGGCATGTGGGATCGTCCTGGACCAGGGCTCGAACCCATGTCCCCTGCATTGGCAGGCGGATTCTTAACCACTGCGCCACCAGGGAAGTCCCCAACTTGTCTCTTATAAAGGAAAAAATTCAATTAACATTAACACCACTTTAAGGCTCTTAGGCTTCTTTTTATCTTTCTAGAGCTTCAACTCTACTCATGAATGTCTTTCATCTCATTTGCTTTATTTTGACTGATGGCATTGGAGAGCTTTCCTAATAGCATGTGGTGACGTTGTATCCACTCTACTTGCTGACAGAGAAAAAGTATGCTTCCTCTTGCTAGTGAGTTTGACATAGAATGACCCAAACGAATACAAGTAAGTATATACTATGACTAGTTATCGGGGAGACAGGCTGGCCAGGCCCCTAAATCTCTGAGGGCAAGACGCTGTTAAATTCATTGTATCTGACTTTCTGCAAACTTCAAACTCCTCTCTTGTCATGAAGTGAGCTACATGACAGCTGGCAGGCTTTCTGATTAGAACGTTGCATCTGTCGTTCTACTGTGGGGAGGTCCAACCTAAAGGTCACCAGGTGCCTAAGAGAGACAGAGCATCCTTTTGAAGCTTAGAACATTTGAGACCTCCTGGGGCCTGGCCATTCTGTGTGTGCTCTCCACACCACTGACAGTCCCCTGATGAGGAAGCACCAGGCCCTTTTATCATCTTTATTTGGCCAATGATCCATGTATTATTTGTTACAGCGTGCTTTGGGACATCCATGTCCAAAATGGTGCTAAGATCAGTTACTTTAGCATCTAAAGCCTATGGTTTTAGACTCTCCATGAACCTGATCATCTACAGCTTCACTCAACATACAAAGATACATTTTTTAAATAGCAAAATACCATTACAAAGGTTCACTGAACAAACACATTTTAAGGAGGGTTAGTAGACATTTGATCATGTCCAAAACGTCCATTGGATATCTGGTCCACATCAAAATGTCCTTGAAATTTGGTTGTATCCAAAAAGTTCATATGCATATTTGGTCCATGACAAATGGTTTTGGACAGGGCAAATATCAAGGACCTTTTGGCATGGACCAAATGTCTCTATAGATGCTTTTGGACCAGATCAAATGTCCTTCAAGGTTAAGGAGAGCCATAAAATGTAAAAGGACAGTTACTTTATAAGGGGTAGGGAGAAAAGACAGCTAGAAAATGATACAAGACTTGATAAAATAATAATTATTGCAACAGTCCTCACCTTTACTGAGCTCTATTGTATGACTCTCCATGCTTTCCACAGATTATCTCACTCAGTATTCACGATGGCCTCTTAAGGTAGTCACAACCAACACCCACATTTTAAAGATGAGGCAAGGATGTTTAGAGAAGTTAAGTGGCTTGCGCAAAGTCCCACAGCTAGGAACTGAAGTCCTTTGCTGAACCAAGTCAACGAGGATTTGGTGTGACATTTCAAGTGACACTGCTAGGTCTTGAACCCAAATTTGTAGTGGTATAGCAGTGGACCAGAATTCCCAACCAGCCCTTTAAAAGCAACATTATGAAAACAGGAGGACCTAAAGAAAGCTAGAGTCAGACCTCTGAAAGGCAATACAGAAATAGTCTGAAATTACCACAGACACCAGCCCCGAAGCAGGAAAAGGACAGAAAAGGGAGACAGTTCTGTAACACTGTCACTTGGGTACAGCAACTGAGGAACACAATGACAAGTCAATACAATTGAGAGCCACCAAGCACCACTTCAGATTAATCCCTACACACTTCCGTATTAACCCTTCCATGTTGTTGTCTAAATTTAGATTCCAGTTAATATCATTATTATTTGCATGCAAAGAGAATGCCACGACACCACTACCAGCCTTAGAAGGAGTACTTGGCACTGGTTCTTGGTGACAGGTTTATCCTAAAGCACCTACTCTCTTACCTGTTTGCCCTGACCAAATAGAGCAATTCATTATTTTCGACTTCAAAGAGAAATACTGACTCTAATGCACTTGGATACAATTATAAAATCAACTGGCCTGAAATCTCCTATTTTGTATTCCTACTAAGGAAAAACAGCTAATTTTCTATGTGCTGTTAAACTAGTGGTTTTCTCTACTGCCACGTATGCATCATGGGAAAAAGAAAACACTTATCAATTATACTGTTTGTCCCTAGAGTAACCTTTCTTCGGACTAGTTAACATCAAGGACATGTGATGACCACGTCAGAGCAATCAACCTTCTCCCCTTCATATTTCAAAGTGACTCACCAAAGATGCCAGAATAAGATTAGAAAAATATTTACTGCTCTGTTGAATGTGGATAAAGAGCTCTCTTTGATGGTAGCGTTACCACAATTATTTTTTTACCTTATGACAGTTTTTAGAAATTAGGCAGAGACAGAGTAGCTACTCACGTTCTCGTCAGGAATCCCTAGAAGAGGAAAGAGAGAGAGAAAGAGGATGAGCTGTAAGATCAACTTGCAAAATGGCAATGAAATCCCCTGCTGAATCAAACCAAGTTACATTTCGGTGTTTTCAATTTGTCTTTCCATAAAAACGTACATAATGCTGCTTAGAAACATAGCAGCACCTACCAAAATCTGTAACATAAATAAATCAATGAATCAGGAGCAGGGCTGTGTGCCAGACAATAAAATCTCATACTTATTTTGCTTTTCTACCGTACGCCTTACTCTCCTAGAGGTGAAAATCCAGCCCTGCTTATTTTACACCATGCGAGCAACTGTCTCAGAGCAGTTACTCTGTCTTGGGCACCAGAACACTCAGAATTTTAGACAAACACATCAACTCTTAAGTTGCACGGATCGTATTTTTCCAAGGCAAACCCCCTGACACCGCTCCAGGGATTTGAACCTGGGGGCAGGTCGCACATAAAGACTACTAGCACACAACTTTTATTTTGGGCAAAGCAAACCGCTGCTGCTTCCAAGTCAGGTCCCAGTAGGCAATGGCTGTTTGCAGGGGTGTCTCAATTTTCTTAGCAAATAAGTTAATCATTCGTCCATTCACTCATTTACACACATTTCATGAGCACTTGGTCCAGGCTGGCACTGGTCCTTTGCACTTCCTTTGGGTCTGCTATTCTGCCATGGTAAGGGTGGCCATACTGGAAGGTCACCAGCCCCAGCAGAGCTTACTGGCCCCAGTACGAGTGAGAACAAGCGGCCTTATACTGAAGCGACAGAAGTCCAGGTGGTTTTTATGTATGGCTTGCACCTAGCTTAGAACTACTGGGGTGGTGTGAGGGGGTTTGCAATGCAAAGATATAGTACATCCAAATTCTGAGTAAGCAGGACTTTATGTGTTTAATAAGGGGTCATACAGGACTTAAAATATTGGCATTAAAAGCACCGAGTGCCCATCCTAATAGGCAGCAGTAAGCAGGAGGGGTAAGAAAAGAATAGATTATTAGGAAACGTACCCTAATTAAACTTTGACCCCCAACCTGGGATAGTATCGGGACATAACAGCTCAGGCTGGAAACAGCTCAGGCAGGAAACAAGGGGACAGAGAGGGTTGTCCTCTCAAGCAGAGTATTAATGAACATCACTTCTCGGATCTGCCAGAAAGAGTAAGCGTGGCCCAATGTCAGCACTCTGAAATTCGTCTTGAGCTCATTCATCCATTTATCCATCCATCCAACGACCATTTGAAAGGACTAGAGTTGACTAATGAGGAGATACAGGGTTGTAACAGAAGCTTACTTTCTAGGAGGTTTAATAAGATAAACACACAGTTGTACAAATCATCGTATCAGAGTGGATAGAAATTAGGGTATCTGTAAAGAAATAATACTGAAAAGGTGCTCTCAGACCATGCAGGAACTTGCAAGTTGGGCTAAGGCATTAGCAGTCTTGGAATTTCACCTTGTATGCCTGGCCATGGACCATCATTAAAGGTTCTGAGCAACAGAGTGGTATGATCAAGAAAAAGGAGGGAAGGGACTTTTCAAAATTAAAAGACACCAAAGACATAAAAACCAGAGGCAATGGCATGGTCCTTCACGGAAGCGCAGTTTGAACAATTAACTAACTACAAAGACATTCAGTTGGGGAAATTCGGACTTGGATTGAGTGGTGGATATTATTAAGGAAAATCATACCAGTAATTAGGTATGATAATGGTGTGGTTTTTGCATGGAAAAGTCTGTATTTTCAAAAATGCCTGCTGAAGTATTTGGGGTGAAATGTATATATGTGATTAGAAGAAGGAAATGTGGCAAAATAATAATATGAAAATACCTATCAAATTATTACTAATCTTATTTAAGTATTAAAGCTTAATATTAATTAAAGTGATGACAATACAGGTATTAACTGTATCATTCTGTATGCCTGAAATTTTTCATAATAAAAAGTAAATTTAAAAAGTTCTGTGTAAGTCAGGTGTAGGGTAAACCAAGAGTGAAATAATGAAGGTTCAAAGCCAGCTGAGCCATCTTTGCTCTCAGGTCAAGGGTCATGAGGCCCTCAGCCAGGGGGCTGCAGAGGGGAGAGAAAGGAAAGAATATGAACACTACAGAGGAAGGAACAAGGGATGGACAAGTGATTAACTTCAGGGGGGTGGAGGTGAGAGAAAAGAGGACCCCCAAACAGCGGAGGTTTAGTACCTGGTATGGGAGGACAGTGGAGTTATGAATGGAAATACACTTTCAGGAGGAAGGATGGTTTGTGGGAATCACGATGTATTCCGTTACTGATATTTTGAGTGCATGAGACCAGGAGGACATCCGGGTGGAAAGAGAATCGGATCAGTAGTCACTTGGAAAGTTAGGCTGCCCTTTGTAAGACTCAAACAGATTTGTATCAGTTGCAAGAAAGGATGCAACGGCGGAGGGGTCAGTATAGAGGAAAAAAGAGAAAAACAGCCAAGGCTGTCTAAACTTCCAGCTGAGGGGAAGAATACCCATGAAAGAATACAAGGGGCCAGAGAGATACAAGAAAACCAGGATAATGCAGTGGAGGCTGGGACCCAAGAGAGGATGGAGTCCGAACATGGAAAATCTTACCCAGTCACAGAGAGTGTGTAATAGTAATGACTGAGGCTGGCTATTGGCTGGTCACTGGAGAATTGAGATGGCTTGAGTCAAGAAGTATACGGCAGAAGGAAGACTTTGAGGGGTTAAAGAGTAACTGGTGGTGAGGAAATAATAGCTCACATCACTTGGGTGCTTATTATACGCCCGGCACATTTGCTTCTAAACATCTGACACGTTTTGCTTCATTTAATCCTCACAACAATCCTATGAGGAAACCGAGGCGCAGAGACACTAAGTGCCTTAACGGAAGTCACACAGCTAGGAGAGAGCACAGCTGGGATTTCCAGCTCAGTTACTGGTCATCCCTAGATCAGCCAGGGGAGAAAAATCAAGAACAGGGGAAGAAATGAAAGGAAAGAAAGATCTGCCCTCCAACACCCACCTCTCCAAGGATAGAAGAGAAACAGAGAAAGAGAGGGCACAGGCTGCCCAGAAACTGGGAAACAGAGGGGACGGAAGCTCACTTAAGATCCTGGTCAGGCGGGAAGGAGGGTCACCTGTAGAGAGTGACAAGTCTGAGCGTAAGAATGAGAGTGGGAATTCAAGGAGGTAGGAAGAGGATGGGAAGGGTGGCTCTGGCTCTGAAGAGGCTTGGAGTGGAAGTACTGCTCGATCCATCAGTGTGTCAGTGTTGAAGTGCCACAGCTTCAGAAACCCCAGGGCTCGCTGCCTCGTAACACACATACAGACAAGAGCCAAGTAAGGGGACCCAGAGCCTCAACGAGCAACCCCCAGGGATGGTATCGAGTGCTAAAAAGATGCTTCTGACATGCATGAACAGATAAACAGACTCAGGACACAGGATTTCTTCGAGTCTAGTGCGCACCCATTAGAAAAGAGCATCACAGAGAAAAACTTCCTTTCTTTTATGATCAGCCAGAGACTCATCTGGCTGAAGGCCTGGAATTGGAAGAGGCCACGATTTAAGAAGAAGAAAGAATGAATCCCGCTGCTTCTCTCCTTGATCAGTAGCATCAAAGTAAGCAAGAGGTGTGGCTCTCAGGTGTCTACGACGAACACAGTTCTTGAACCCCATTTTTAAAAGAGCCCAGAAACAACACTTTAAAATGAAGGTATTTTGGGAAAGCATGCTGAAGTTCCGACTAGTACCAGAGCATACCTCCCTCTATCAGCTAAGACCACGAAATTATACTATAGGAACAATTTTTTAAAATAACTCAAGTGTGGGCTGGTGGGTCTGTTTATCCACAAGAGAGTCTGGAGACTTACTGTCAAGCTGGTGTAGGAAGTATTTTTGTGTCACATGAAAACACATGCCGCACAACAGACTTTTATATACAAAATGTTCATGTTTTTCACTTACTGTCATTGTTAGAGCCTGTTTCCATAACACCATAAGGAGGAGCCAGAAGTCCTGCCATGTACTGTCGATACTTCTGAAAGACAAGATTGTAAACTCAGTGTACGGATATTTACTCACTTTGAACATTCACGTATTTACATGTTAAGAAGCAGAAACGCTGGGTGTCAGGAAGCATCTGAGTCTTGTATTTATAGAGCCATGGAGCGTGCTGTCTGGGCTCTGGGGCCTAAAATAAAAATGCTGTGTTCTAAAGAGGTCTTCCCGGATGAGACTGAAAGAGCCCCTGTTGGGGAGGGAGTTCTGTCACAGCCCGTTCCTCCACGTATCTGCGGCTGGTTAACCAAACGGTGCGGGCTCTTACCCTCCCCTCCACCTCTCGCCAAGCCTCTCATGCTCTCAAACACACGCTCAGGTTTTTGAGGAGGGAAAAGACATTTGGTTTTTGCAGATGCAGATACAAATAAAAGTGCCGCCTTCTTAACAGGTGAATAGCACTGAATCAGCTGTCTTTCAAAGCAAAAAGAAATGCATCTCTAGAAAATGTCTGTTTTGAAAGAAGCTGATTCATCGCCATTCACCAACTTCCTTTTACACTGTACACCTGCCCGTTATGTGACCTCCAAAGAACTTTCGATTTGTTGTCAAATACAATAGTTTGGCTTCATTTAGAACTATGTGGATTCCCCTGAATTGTCTCCCCCTAACTTTTGGTCCAGGCCTGCTTTAAAACCTGGGGCTCAGCGATACATAATTAGCCTTGGGAGTCTGTGCTGTTTTGAAGGGATAAGGCTTGGTGGGCATAAAGCATGTAGGTAGAGCACCCAACAAGAGAGGAGTGACATTTATGAAGAATGGAAAGTGAGTGTAAGACATCGTCTCTTCTCAGGTAATAAGTACAGCCTCCTCCCCTTTCAGAGTGAAAAGCTGGGCAATTTTATTTATTGCATGGTGTCATGTATATTTATGGTTTATAATTATGATGACACATAAATGTTAAACAGCACCAAAGGAATCAACACTATAACGTGCTTGTGGGTTACACAAACGTCAGCAGAAAAGACTTCATCTGTAGCAGTGGGCAGCCAGCAGCACGCAGTATTGGAGCAGCCATCTGGCCCATTTGGTAGATCTGAATGGTGTTTGTAAAGTAACATTGACGAGTTCTCAAAAGAGCCTTCTTCTAGTCAAGATGTGACTAGCTTTTTTTTTTTTTTTTTTAAATCCTTTTTTCTTCTCGTTCTGAGGCAACTATACTAACACCTGCATGCAAACATTTAAAATCATGATTTTTCTCTGCCTCTGAGTTAACTAATCACTCCAACGTACACATGGGACCAATCCATCACCCTGCATTCCTGACATTTCCTTTGATAATTCCCCAATTCTGCTTTTCCACTTTCTTATGATACTATCTACTTTTCTTCCTCATGAGAAAGCACTGATCAAAGCACACTTCTGGGCGTAATATTATGCTGGACGCTGAACAAAACAGGCGCAGAGAGAGCAGATGGGCTAGGTTATGTTCTAAGAAGGTTCTATGACCCCCTACAGCCTTTTGAGGTATTTCTGTCACTGTTAGCAACTGCATTAACAGGATCCTGAAAGAAATAATTCATGTTAAATTAAAGGAGCAATTTTGCTTTGCTTAGAGATGTTGTTTTGGATGCAATGGATGCAATTTGTCTCGGGCACCTCAATGTCAATTTCCATGAACTCCATGGAAGCACCTTGCTGACTCCTAAATGAACAGGACTCCGCCTTCCTTCAACTCCATAGCACTAGGTCTGAGGTTGGCTCAGACCTAGTTGGAGCATGTTACCAGGGCTGCCACTCCTGGGAACAGAAAACAGAGCAGTCGTTTGGGGCGCAGAGTGCGGGCTGGGCTTCAGCGTGTGTTTGTACTGAGCATCTACTATGTGCAGACTGTGTCCTAGACACTGGGCTTACTGCAGAGAACAAGCAGACAAGGCCCCTTGCACTTGTGAAACATCGATCTCCTGCAACACAGGGTACCCTGTCTTGCACATAATAGGATATTAACACTTATCGTTGACTTTGGGAACGTGAATGGACATTTTCAAACATATATAAAAATAGAAAGAATACCACACCGCATACTTAACATCCATCCTCAATAATTATTAACTCATGACTAATGTTATTTCATCTACAATCCTATCCACTTGCCCCTCTCAGAGTTATTTTGAAGCAAACTCCACATATCATATCATTTAATCCATAAATATTTCAGTAGGAATCTCTAAAAGGTAAGGGTTCTTTTCTTCCCCCAAACAAAACCATAACACCACCATCACAACTAAGAAATGTAACAGTATCTCCATAATATCCAGTCAAGTGCAAATTTCTAATTGTTTCATAAATGCCATTGCTGAATTGAATTTAAAAATAATGTATTAGATACACAGATGAATGGAACAGAATACAGAGCCCAGAAATAAACCCACACGTATATGGTCACTTAATTTACAACAAAGGAGGTGCTGGGAAAACTGGGCAGCCACATGCAAAAGGATGAAACTGGACCACAATCTTACACCATACACAAAAATTAACTCAAAATGGATGAAAGTCTCGAACATAAGACCTGAAACCATTAAACTCCTAGAAGAAATCATAGGCTGTAGGCTCCTTGATGCTGGTCTTGGCATGACTTTTTTTGGATTTGACAGCAAAAGCAAAGGCAATCAAAGCAAAAATCAGTAAGTGGGACTACATTAAACTGAAAAGTATTTGCACAGCAGAAGAAACAATCAACAAAATGAAAAAATAACCTACTAAATGGGAGAAAATGTTTACAAATCATATATCTGATAAGGGGTTAATATCCAAAATATACAAATATAAAAAACTCAGACTCAGAGATACAGAGAACAGATTGGTGGTTGCCAGAGGTGGAGGGTGGGGAGTGGGTGAAATGGGTTTTTAAAACCTATTTCTGCAGAACCCTGGGCTCCTTGGAGGACCCTCAGGCAAGGGTACCATGGAAGCAGAACCTTCAACTAGAGTGTCTTCACTTTTAGCTGATATATAATTTAGAGTTCTAAGAGCAATTTCATTTGAAAGATGACTTTTGCTTCTAAAAAAGAAAAGTTTACAAACCACAAAATTAAATAATCTCTCAACTTCCAGCCAGACAGATGTCACTCAAAGATCTCCATGAAGAATCAACAAAGATCAAATTAGGATTTGCCTATGAAGTGTTAGGGATTCTATTCTCTGTTAGAAAGACGTCTATGGTTGTAGATTGGCCAAATGACAGGCTGCTCCATACCTGAAAGGGTTATCAACAAAACCGGCAGAACTAAGAATTTAACTGAGATGCATCATGGTGCAATGCTGCCCTTCTCAAACTGAGGTGTGCAGATCCCCCTAGTGTAGCGCCCAGCAGGGCAAGAGGGTACGTGACAAGGGTTAACAGGAGCTCTTCCTAGAGCTTACATTTTATTCTATGTCAAATAGTTTAAAGCATTACTTTCATATTATGGAGCAGAAAACTAAATCTGCATAAATTTTAAAGATTAAAGCATATGCGACTTCAAAGAAAGTTTGAGCTTGCTTCTGGCTACTTCTAGCTACAAAGGGTCTAGACCCAAGGCGCTATGTATTGATTTCCTCTACATTCAGAGAACTTCAGTGGAAAAACCCAAGCGCCTCTGATGTAACGGAAAGCGTGCAGATGCTGGAATCACACAAGAAAGGGGTCTTAATTCTGATTCTGCCACATGCCACCTGTGTGAACCTGAGTAAGTTACTTACCTCAGTTTCCTGGGATAATATCACCCATCTTTCAGGGCCATTGGGAGGATGAGAAATAAAATCTAGAGAAGTGCCCAGCACATATTAGGCACTTAATAAATGATTACTGTAGTAGTAATAAACAATCAAGAATTGATCAAACTAATCCCAATATATCTGGTGATATTTCCCAAGCAGAGTCTCCAGCTTTAGGGAAGAACACTCTCTAAGTGACTTCTTATTACTGAGGCTGTTGATACACACACAATATAAAGACCCACACAATACATCCACTGACCTGTCTGCTAAAGGGAGCTATGGAGAAATAAGAATTTAAAGAATAGATGTTCTAAAGTAATTTTATAATATACTGCCTACTTTCATACCCACATGGCAAAATAGTCCAAGGAGAAGGGAAGAGCCCAGGAGAGAAAGCCCAGAAATAACTGAACAAAAGTAAGTAAAGCCTTTCAGCCATCAGAACTGATTTGGGTCAACAAAATCTTAAAGAAAAAAATCTCTAAATTACAATTGGCCAGTTTTTAAAGCAAAGTCAGTGCAGGGAAGAAATCCTCAGGCTAGTGAGGCCAGAAGCCTGTTCTTAAATCAAGGTGGAGATATGCCACTGGCTATCCTAATGTTTTCTGAGAAAAGACAAAAGATGACAGTCTTAGGAAGGTTAAAACCTGGTCCATGTCTCAGCCCCTTCACTGTCCCCCCAAAGCCACTGAGGAAGGCTGGCTGGGAGGCTGGTAGAGCAGCCACCAGGCCGAGGGAGGCTGTGGGTAAATCCAGCTCTGCTGCACAGCCTTGAGCCCCAGGCTGGGGCTGCTCCCACCCAGAGCAGGGGCTACCTTTCTCTACTCCGCGCAATGGCTCCACATGGCCCAGCTGTAGCCTAGGAGCCAGATATAAAAGTTGGATGGTGTCTGCTGGAGGAGGGGCATAGTAGACATATGTCATATTCTAAAGGCCGGTCTCAATTTGCCAAGCAGGACACACAGAGAATAAAGGCTGGCAGCCTGAACCCTAGCTAGATCCTCTGTGACAAGAGAAGAAGGGGTCCCAGTGGGGCAGAACTCCCCACCCTGGAAGTCAAGGCTTTCCTGACACACTGAGGGCTTTCCCGGGTGTTCTCTGAGCTGCTGCCCACTGCCAAGGCATCTAGGTTGCCAGCACGCAACTGTCAACGCATTCCACAGCAGCCAGGTGCGGACCTCAGCTTTGGGTACAAGCCTTCCCAGCAACTGTCCCCTGCCTTTTGCCACCAACCCCATCCACCTAGGAGATCTTCAGGTTTCAGGAAAAACGTAAATAACATCCTTAGGCTGGGATATCAACTCTAGAAAAACATTAAAAACAGGAAGCCATGAGGATGATTGACAGGCCTTGCTGTGAACACCTGAGGGTAGGGGTGATGCACATGTGCTCAGAACAGGGACATGCTAATGACAGCTCATGGTGGGCAGTGTCCAGGGTTGGGGAAGAATAGAGGGGACTCTACCAAGGGTGTGGGGATATGTCGTGTCATCATGTCCCATTCATTACATCTGTACTAGGGTCTCCCAAAGTATTAAAGCTCAGTTCATGAAATGTAATGACAAACAGGTTGCCTGTACTTTCTCTGAAAGTATCCTGATTATGCGGTAGAATAACTTAGAATAGGGAGGTAAAGTATAGGCCCCCCCTCTTTTCTGTTTCTTGGCAAGAGTTCTTTCACAACTTCTGTATGTGTAATGGATGGTGGGAAAACGGACATGGCACATTGCTCTAAAATCCCAGAGATCTAGAAAATTCTTAAACATGTGAAGAGGAGAAGGGGAAAAAGTAAAGCAGTTGTAGAGGGAAACCTTCATGCAGAATTTTTCTTTTTACCCTTTTAGAACCATATGTACTGCTTCTCTCACAGCAGATCACTGGCTGGACCGAGTTTACCTCTTACTGCCGGCTTATTCTTTTTCCTTGTTTCTTGATTTCTCTAGCATCGACCTAACAGGCACAGAGAACTTCTATTGCCTCTTCTTCAGTGATGTTTAATTCATCCTTCGGCTCTAATATAGATATACCTAAATGGAGGCAAAATCTGTTTGCCAACTCCCGGCCATTTTTAATTCATGAGTAACCTGCAAGAGCTGTAGTTTGGAGGGCAATAATCACAACTATAGCTCTAATGGAGGAAGTTTCCCAAACCTGAATCGCTTAAGAATTCTAGAATGAAGCCCGAGTAAGATGATGCTGCAAGTAAGCAAATACAGTCTCCCACAGAAACTTCCGGTTTGAAATTCTCTCTCCTCCTGGCCTGTGAAGGTGCAGAGATCCCAGCCAATAGGTGGAGGGTCCCTCAAATTCTCTCAAGTGAGAGCAGGGCGGTGAGGAATATAGCTTAGGCAGCCCTTACTCAGTCACAGAGATGAGTCAGATTAGCCCGGAGGGAAAGGGAGAGAAAAATGCATTCACTAAATCAGTCAAGGGGAAAAGAGAAGCACAGTGGGGTCCTCACAGTGGGATCCCCAGGGGCTTTGCTTCTAGGGATGGGGACAGCCATTCTCACGTGATCATACAATCATCTCAGTGCAGTGGTGCCAGGGGATAGAAGTAAAAAAGGTACACTGAAAACGTGGCTGGGTGGTACAGCATGGGGCAAATTCAGATCTGGGAGTCAGGGCAAGGACGTGAAATCTGAGGCTGAGAGGGCTTGGAGGTAAGGGCCAGAGGGCCTTCCAGGTAGAGGGCGAACAGGGGTGGTGTGCAGACAAAGACGCGTCTCTGGCAGGAGAGTCAGGATGAGGGTGTCGGGAGAGGGGAAGGCAGTGGGGACAGAGCGGTGCACGGGCCAAACAGGCAAGGCCTTGGAGGCCATGAGAGGAATTTGGAACATTATCCTACTATAATTGGAAGCGGTTTAAGTGGAGAAGTGACAAGAACAGACATGTGTTTTTCAAAGATCATTCTGGCTGCTGTGTGGAGAACGGTTTTTTGTTGTTGTTTTTTTTTTTTTGCGTTACGCGGGCCTCTCGCTGCTGCGGCCCCTCCCGTCGCGGGGCACAGGCTCCGGACGCGCAGGCTCAGCGGCCACGGCCCACGGGCCCAGCCGCTCCGGGCACGTGGGATCCTCCCAGACCAGGGCACGAACCCGCGTCCCCTGCATCGGCAGGCGGACTCCCAACCACTGTGCCACCAGGGAAGCCCTGGAGAACGGTTTTGATGGGAAAATAAGGAAGGCATTAAGCCCTTAGGGGAGGGCAGGCCTGGATGTGGCCCCTCAAAGGGGCCTAAGATTAGCGGAGAGGGAAGAGAGAGACACGGGGAGCAGGGGTGGTAAAGACCCTTCGTTCCTCAAGGCCAAACAATCTCCAAGTACTTAGACTTGATGATAAAGCCTCGGATTTCTTGCCAAAGCACACTCAACACACGTGCACTTTTAATATGACTAAAAGGTTCGGCAATTTCAGGAGGCTCATGAATGAGCTCATGAATGATTATAATTTTAGTGCACACTCTGTATCTTTGAGGGACTGAAATAGCCATGAGCTTCTCTTAGAAAAACTCAAATTGAGAGGAAGACATACACACACAGTAGGTCAATGCTACTTAATTGAGTCATAAAATAATTTGTTCTGGAGCTGTTATTGCACAGGAAATCCTCCTAAACTCTCTTTTTGCTAAGCCTGAACCTACTACAGTCCATCTAATGTATAAATGAGGCTATGAACATTGTCTCTAAATAACTGCTACCTCCTTGTTTATATAAAAACCTGTTGATTGACATTTTATTTAAACATATTCGTCTTCAAAGTGATGACTATTAAGTATAGTTATCCTGAATTAAAATGATGAAGCCCAGCACTTATAAAACTAACAGGAATATCGTACTACATACCATGGGAACATGCAAATTCCAAGAAAGTGCTTAAATATTGATAATACAAAATTTGGATGCATCAATCATTTAAAAACCTAAAATAAAGGATCATTTCGCAGAAAGTAACAGCCCTGACTGTCATCCCATTAGAACAAGCTACCAACATTCTGACTTCGCATTCTTGCTCTACAATGTACTTACAAAGGGCAGCAGGCAGTGTAGGAGGGGGATTGGTGAGTAGTGATTCAGGAGGTGCTATAGTCTGGCTGTGTCCCCGCCAAATTCATATGCTGAAATCCTAGCACCCAAGGTAACGGTATTAGGAGGCGGGGCCTTTGGGAGGTGCTTAAGTAGGAGGGGGAAGCCCCCATGAATGGGATCAGTACTCTTCTATGCAGCCTGGGAGAGGGCCCTTACCCGACCATGCTGGCACCCTGATCTCAGACTTCCAGCCTTCAGAACTGGAAAGAATAAATTTCTGTTGTTTCAAAGTCCCCTAGTCTGTGGTATTCTGTTATAGCAGCCTGAACAGACTAAGACAGTGGGGTAGGGGGGTCTTTTCGTGGCCCAAACAGGTATCTGAACTTCCACTTCAGAGGCATTTCTTTAGTTTCTGGCTTTGTCCCTCAAAACCCGAAACCACTGGGGCGTAAGTACTATGCATTTCCGTGGTTATTTTCTGACCGAGTTTCTCTAGAAGCATCCACAGGCTTCTCTCACCTGACCTCCTTAACCCCAATCCTACCTGAAAGCCCACTGTGCATACAGGATCCCGGTTTTTGCCATATCCACGAATGGAAACTATACAAGGGCAGTGACTTTTGCCTGTTTCATACATCAACGGAACTCGACAGCCTGGAGTCGGCTGCTTCTTACCTTCAAACATTCTTGACCTTTGGAGCCTTTCTACTTGAATTTATTGCAAACTCCCGCAGCTTTTCTGCTCACACATACGGTGCCTGCTTTCTTCATCTCCCTTCACTGGTAACATTTCTACTAGTTCTGCTCCAAGGTGCTGTAAACAACCTTGAAACATCCTTGTCAATCCAATCCCATATATACTGACTGCCTATATCTGGGGAATCCCAGTTAACAGCTCTGTGTGGTTCTGGAAGCTTCTGTTTCTTGTGGAATACCATACTCCTTGAATTCCTTGAGTGGTTCCTGGTTCCTGTCACCTCTCTGCTCTAGATAACCTGAACTGTTTTCCTTGCAGACTGTGCTCTTAGGCGTCTCGCCCAGGCCCATACTTTCTAATCCCCTCTGTATCATCAAGTAACAGACTAGGCCTCCACTTCTCTCCTCACGAGCACTAGGAGGTGTCAATAATGAAAGCGGTGCATTCGCCATTCTGGAAAACAGTGTGGAAGAAAACACTATAGAGTGGCTTGTGTCCCAGGGGGTAGGGCATGAGAAAGGGCAAGGCTGAAAGAGTTGGGGGGATATAAGCTTTAGGATCTAGGCAAACATGAATTCCCATCCCGGTCCTGCAAACCACCACTGGTGCTAACAAGATTTTTGAGCCTTCACTGGACCTGGCCCCCAGCTGCCCCTCCAGCCTCAGTTCCTACACTCTTCCCCTTTACTCGTCTCCAATCACATTGGCACTTTCAGATCCTCCAGCACATTGAGCTTTCCCCTCCAGGCCTCCTGCTGCCTGAAGCACACTTCCCACTGCTCATCCTTGCCAATTTCCACTCACTTGCACTTACGCATGGCCTTCTCTGAGCTCCCAGTTTACAGGAGTCTCTTGTTATTTTCTCTCCCAGTGTCATACCGTTGCTGTCAGTGTGCCCAGGTACTGTGTGGTTCTGTACTGTATCTGAGCGTGTGCTGGTCCAGTGGCTCTCTCCTCTTTTCTACTATAGGCTAACGGAGGGCAGGGACCACATCTATATTCCCCCACTGCGTACCTAAGACCCAGCACAGGGCCTGGAACATAGCAGACTTTCAATGAATATTTGTTGAGCAAATGAGTAAGTGAATGAATTACTGATAGTATTTCTCAAACATTCTGAGGTTCAGGTTCCCCAGTAATAAACCAGAAATATTACCATATACCCCTCATGGTTGATGGAAGGACTGAATGAGATAACCCGGGTAAAGCACCTCACAACCCAGGCACACAATAAATACTAGTCCCCATTCCCTCTACATCACGATTTCTTCTCATACTGATTTGGCCAAGGGCTACGTTCCCAGTTAAAAAATTAATGCCTGAAAGAGAAATAAGTCTAATGGATGAAGATCTACAAAAATAAATCTGGGGCTTCCCTGATGGCGCAGTGGTTGAGAGTCTGCCTGCCGATGCAGGGGACACGGGTTCGTGCCCCGGTCCGGGAGGATCCCACATGCCGCGGAGCGGCTGGGCCCGTGAGCCATGGCCGCTGAGCCTGCGCGTCCAGAGCCTGTGCTCCGCAACGGGAGAGGCCACAACAGTGAGAGGCCAGCGTACCGCAAAAAAAAAAAAAAAAAAAATCTGATAATCTGAAGATACAATGAAAGAAACCATCTGAAACCACATGATGTCCATGGTCAAATATCTCTGTGATGTTTGTTTGCTCTTTATGAATAAGCTTCTTGCTTTTAGAGAAGGGACAGGAGAAGCATGAAGATCAGTTGATGCTGATAAAACAAGACCTAAACTTAACTCATCAAAAATCTCTAAGTACTAATCAATTTTGTAATTTAAAAGAAAGTACAGAGGGATAGAGCAGCCAGTCTTCTCTACCAGAATTAGCACCAAAATGCACTCGTTAGTGAAAATTTAGTTTTAAGAGACCCATGTATGAATCTAGCTGAAAAAAACTGGCAGCCATATATAAATAGATGATGGTAGAAAATGATTCATTTTATATATCCAACTTATTTTTTTCATAATTCTGCCTATTGCTGTCGCTTTCTAAGCCACATCATTTTTAAATAAGTTTGCCTTTTTATTTTGTTCTAACTACCACTGTCCCTTTTTCTCTCCCACTCTTCCTCTCTAGTGTAAAAATTTTTATTGCTATAAAATAAATAAAAGCACATGGCAAAAAATTTAAACTACACGGTTTGTAAAATGAAGAAAAATAATTCTCTGCTCTCACTCCCCTCCCACCTACTGACCTACCCAGGCTACTGCCGAGTTTACCACTGCTGACACTCATTTCTTCTGTAAGGTCCAGAGCTTTTCTATGCTCATGCCAACATATACCTCTCCATTGGCTTTAAACAAAAGGGATCATATGGTACATGATATTTTGTCCTTTTGTTCCTAATAATACATTTTGGATAGCTTTTGCTATAAGAACACATTTCACCATCGCTTTCTTGTTAGACACCTCATTTGGGGGCTACACCTCCATTTAACTCAACTGGGGGAGATCTGGAAAATATACTGAATTTGCATTGTCAATAAATCTTTCCCGAGTTTAAGACAAAAAGATAAAGATCATATATACAGATCTTACCAAGTGGTGATTTCAGTTTTATTCTTGAAAATCAGACAGCACTGTAAAAATTTAATTCCAAGGCAAACAAATGTGCAAGCATATCACTTGGAAACGTCTCTGACCTCTCTGGTGATTTATCTAATTGGTGGCATTATGTTGTAGTGCCATCGGCTGCCAACTGTATTTTTTGTAAACTTGAAAAAGGCTTCCATGTCATCCATTTGAAGAAAAAATATTGTGTGTGCTCCCTCCCCCAACACTGTCAGAAGAAAAAAGAAATTTAATTAAATTTCAATCTCTGACAGTTTAAAATAATAGAAGAGAAATTATAAAACATTATGGATGAGAACTACCATACGACCCAGCAATCCCACTCCTGGGCGTATACCCTGAGGAAACCATAATTCAAAAAGAGTCATGTACCACAATGTTCACTGCAGCTCTATTTACAATAGCCAGGACATGGAAGCAACCTAAGTGTCCATCGACAGATGAATGGATAAAGAAGATGTGGCACATATATACAATGGAATATTACTCAGCCATATAAAGAAACGAAATTGAGTTACTTGTAGTGAGGTGGATGGACCTAGAGTCTGTTATACAGAGTGAAGTAAGTCAGAAAGAGAAAAACAAATACCGTATGCTAACACATATATATGGAGTCTAAAGAAAAAAATGGTTCTGAAGATCCTAGGGGCAGGACGGGAATAAAGACGCAGACGTAGAGAATGGACTTGAGGACATGGGGAAGGGGAGGGGCAAGCTGGGACGGAGTTAAGAGTGGCATGGACATATATACGCTACCAAATGTAAAACCTATAGCTAGTGGGAAGCAGCCGCATAGCACAGGGAGATCAGCTCGGTGCTGCGTGTCCACCTAGAGGGGTGGGATAGGGAGGGTGGGAGGGAGACGCAAGAGGGAGGAGATATGGGGATATATGTATATGCATACCTGATTCACTTTGTTATAAAGCAGAAACTAACACACCATTGTAAAGCAATTATACTCCAATAAAGATGTTAAAAACAAAGTAAAACATTATGGATGGTGTCTGAGTATTATTTTCTGATTTTGGTAACTGTGTTGTGGTAATATAAGAAAATGTCCTTGTTCTATGGAAACATACCCTGAAATATTTAATATTTAGTAATAGAGGAATACAATGTCTCAAATTACAAATGATTCAGAAACAAATGAAAAAGACAAAGAATGACAAAGAAAACGAGGCAAAATGTAAATAATTGGCAGAATTGGAGTAAAAAGCTTAGGGGAGTTCTTTACGCTATTCTTGCATTTTTTCTGAGTATATTTAAAATTATATAAAAATTAAAAGTTTCCAAGAGATGACAAGGAGTCAGAGTTGAAACTTTAAGTGATTACTCTTAGTGCATTTATTCTGTCAACATCTGCCTTCCCCAACTCGGCTCAGTTACAGGCTCTGCCCCCATTTTGTAGGTCCAGCTGCCTCTGACTCTCCAGCAAGTCCTTATCCAAGTGGAAGCTCTGTCCCCACCAGCAGGGACAGTGGTCCCTGGGTGCCATGTGTCTAGGTATCTGGCATGTGGGGAGGAGGTATGCAGGGGTGGAAAGGGTGAAAAGAGCGACAGCCTTCCCCAAATCCCACCTCATGTGCTTGGCCCCATGGCTGGACTTTGACCTTGACTCCTTATGTGTCCACTCCTCGGCTGGGACTCGAGTCCGGCCCTCAATGCCGCCACAGCCTGCTTGCCCTTGCCTGCCTCCTTCCCTAGAGGATATTTCTTGTCCCTTGTACCTCTAGTTCTAGCCTGAAATACTGCCCAACCTTGACAGATGACACAAAACTGCAATGCAGTCACCTGGTCCGGTTTTTGTTTGTTCTTTCTCTGCTGGCAACCCTTTTATCCAGGCCCCACCCATCAGACCAGAGGACCCTCCTGGTCTCAATGCCATCCTGGATCAAGGCGGACTTTGCCAGGCTCTCCGAGCACTGTCATTTTGATTGTTGGCCACTGCCCTCAGGGGTCAGCCTTCCAGCCTTTTTGTAACCAGGTTTTCTGGGAATTGCTTTCTGGCCTCTTTGCATTCTCCACACTGGGCTGTCTTGAGGCCCGAGGACACCAGATGTCTCATCCCCACTGTAGGCAGAGCTGAGGAGTTTCACAGTCCTACACAGAGTAACCTCTGATCACACACAAAAACAGACTGATTTCTGCTGCAATCTAGAAACTCAACTTCAAACGTCAATTCTCAGAAAATAGCTACATCGGGCTTTCCTATAAATTCTCTCTCTAGTGCTAGAAGGAAAGAAACCACCTTTCCACCAGTCAACGCAAAATCTAAACAATATGATATGCGTGTGCCATGCTTATGGAAACCCAAAGTATAAGACATGAATTTGTGTTTCCCAATATTTGTAATATATAGGTATTCTTGATTTTATTGTAGGTTTAAATAAAATTCCTGATGTTTTGAAAATATCATTGCATTTTGCCCCAATAAACATGGACATGGTTTTTTTTAATAACATCCATCAAATACATTGAGGTACATTTAAATTTGCGGGGAAAATTAAAGCACACTGCCTCAGATAGTTAGAACAATCTGGAAAGAAAACTTTAGGGAGTGGAGGAGTACCTTATTAAAAATTCCTTATAAGCCTCACTGGGAAAGGAGATATTGCCAACCGCTTTTCCACACAGCACACAGCTAATGTGGACAAAAAGGATGCCTCTTCCTCCAGTGAAAATGTCAAGCTGAAAATGACACCTTTAAGGAGAGATGTGGCAGCCAAGTGAGGGACTCTGAACCTGGACCCCAGGACCTACGGGAATCTTATCTGAACCTTCTCTGCCCACCCTCAACACCGCCCCCCCACAAACGATGACATTCTGGTTCGTCCTCCAGTTAGAGGTCCAGCCTGTCTATATCCCAACGAGCTGGGACATCTGCCCAAGTGCCTCTTCATCTCACGTATGGGTGTAAGGGAGCTGGCCAAAGGGCAGTATATGAGTCTGAACAAAAATGCTGACCAGAGGGGCCTGTCCAAATGGGTCTAGAGAGTGCGGGGGTCCTGAGAAAAGGTATGGAGTTGGGGAGGGGGGGACGGTGGAAAGTACGAAGCACGGATCAGAGTCACTCAGAGCAAAGAGGAGGTGGTTGGGCGATGCTGACTGAGTGCGAGGGGTACGCTGTGTGGCTGGTGGATGCATTCAGGGGGTGCAGGATTTGGCAGCCACGCTGGACTTCTCCCCGGCTTTCCTGTGCTCTCCACTCCAGCTTCTCCTCCCTCAAGGGTGGCCCTCTTCCCCATCTGGTTGTCTACCATGACATGACCTCCACCTCCCTTTCAGATCTTTGTCTCCTGTTCTGACAACCCTCCATCTTGATGTTTGAGCCCGCACAAGCCCCCAACCTCCTATATGGAAATCCTCTGGTACCTCCATCCCTCTTCTCAGCTTGGATCCACTTCTGGCCACTGGCTCTCCTGCTGTCCCCACCCTCGACCAGACCTCACACAGCTGGGCTCAGGTTGCTCAAATGCCCAGGTTCCAGCCTGCAGGTCTACCCCTCTGATGTTGCCAAATAACACGGTTCCTCTCCTCCAGGCCAGTCACCTGGGAACTTCCCAGCCCCAAGCTCGTCATGCTGTCATTTCTGCCTCTCAGCTGCAGTTTGACAGAAAGTGCTCTGCACACTGTAAAGTACCATGCAAATGCTGTGTATGCGTATTGAATACGGCTGTTATGCCATGAAACTAAGACACAGACTGGAGAAGGCAATTCCAAAGATGCGAACTTCCGTTTAAAAGCATCCTAGAGAATGCCCACCTTCCTTTCATTAATTTACCCAAAGCTGGGTCTGCAGAGAACAATAACTGGGGTCTAGTTTGCCTTTTTGGGGTGATAAAAATGTTCTAAAATTGATCGTGGAAATGGTTGTACAAAATACTAAAAGCTATTGAATTGTATACTGTAAGTGGGCAAATTGTACGGTCTGTGCATTGTGTCACAATAATAAAGCTGCTTGAAGAAAAGAGAAAACACTGAATGGCCTTGCAGGATGTGAACCTACCTTACCCCCCATATCCACCTGGCTGTCAGAGGGAGGGATCAGAAAAAGATGTCATTTTCCAGGAATCCTGGGTGGGCCCTGCTGAAGTATATACCCTGATTTTACCTGCCTGAAGCCCCAGTCTGTCCATCCCTGCTGCAGGCAGCTCCTCACACAGGAACGCTGCACAACAAGAGAATTGGCATGTGTAGGTTTCTTGGTGCCTATAGCATGCAGAGCTATGCCTACTTTTTTCAGCATTTGATTTTTCCAAACAAAAGGAGAAACCAAGCACATAAAACCCAACAGTGAATTGATGAGCAACTTTGCATATATATAGAATTTCCAGGCAATAAAGCATGCTCTCCAACAAGCTTGTCTTTGTTTGGAGGAAAATTATGCTTTGCTTTCACACAATGCCCTCAGCCAAGCCCAGTGTGCCCTCCTAATTTAAATTAGTCTTTCAATTGTATGATCGTTCCAAAAGAAATGAATTTTCACTACACTCATTCAGGGAACTTAACCAAAACTTGCATTTTTCTTGGGGGAGGTGGCAAACCCACACAGTGAGATTTTCTGCTTTGCCACAATCTTAAGATTAATCATTTTCTGAATATCTATAAATATTATTTTGATCATGTGAATGGCTTTAAATAGCTGTTTATGAAAAACTCACAGTACTGTACGTCTGCAAAGAAATAAGCCTAATATAAAATGTGAGCAAGAGAATTATACCCAAATTGCACAATTATATTCTAATTTGTAGATTATAATTCAGTGTGTCATAATGATTTATCCTGAAAATTATGTTATCTCAAAAAGAAAGTAAAAAACTGATGAGGCTAACTTTTCTCATGAATCCTGAGACGCTTCATTCACAGGGTAATTTTGGTCTGTCCTATCTCAATAAGGACACGTCAAATCAAAGACCTCAAACGGAAGGTCAATAAATCTTGACAGTTTCAACAGGCTGTTTTCTTACTGTATGTTAAATTCTGTGTGAAGTTCATATAATCTGGCATAAAATGGAGGATTTTTAAAAAATGTTTAAAACTTGGCTTTTCAGAAAATGTCTTAATGGTATCTCTTCCTCACTGCTGGGTTATTTCCCAGAAAGAGCTCCATTTCACTGTAATTTTTCTAGATAAGGCTCTGATAGAAGAGGATACCACGGCACTGGGGAGCATGAGAAATCTGATCAACAGTGGGTTAATTTTTTTAATTGTCATAAATATACAGCTCATTCTATAAATTCATGATCTGGACAAGCCAATCATTCTAAATGCCTTTGGGGCAAATTCTGCTTTTTTTTGTTTTGTTTTTTTTTTTTTTTTGGAGAAAGTGTTATTTTTATCCCTACCCTTCCTAACTCTCTCCCTCCCATATGCAAAATGAGATATTCATCTCTGAATACCCTTGGTAACCTGAGCATACGTATTTTGGTGACAAATTATGTCAGCATAAAATTCAGAGCTGGCAGTCTCAGAGAACAGAGGCAGAAGTAGGTTTGCTATATAGAAAATTAAACCATTTTAA
Organism: Monodon monoceros; assembly: GCF_005190385.1. NCBI lineage: Eukaryota > Metazoa > Chordata > Mammalia > Artiodactyla > Monodontidae > Monodon > Monodon monoceros. Next base: position 59,720,474 of record NW_021703772.1, read on the forward strand.
TAATAACTAAAATCACAGAAAATTATGAACCATAACTCAGGAAATACGCCTCTTTTGGCAAGTTCATGTAAGTTACAAATCAACACATACAGTTTATCTCAGGTAAAGCATGCATTGTGAACTTTCACCAAAAGCAGGGAGCTGGTAGAAAGCACTCAACCCTTGGATAGGGGAGGCTGCAGAAGTGGTAAAAAGGGTCTCAGATGGCTTAAAAATATTCACTGGCTCTGTTTTCTAGCAGTTGCCAATGACAAGTTCCAAAGAGCCAAACTTTTAATTAAATACTACGGAAAAGTAGGATGCCACAACCCTTAAAAAAAAAAAAATCAGAATGGCTCACAACAGGACAGGGACTCAAGAGTAAGTACTAAAAGTAGAACCCAGCTGTTGTCTCAAAAAAGACTAAAAACAAAGAAGAACTGAAAACATTAAAGCAAAATGGTTGCAGGGATGCTGCCAAGGGGGCATTTAAAACAGACCCAGAAAGTAACAACAAATCTCTCCCCTCTCCACCACCTTCCCTCACATACCAGAAGCCGTAGGGAGCACTCTAAAGAAAATTCAAAAACTGTTCTTCTGTTTGGTATACTTTGAAGGTGTTCAGAGTACAAGGCATCAATCAGCCAAGGAACACATAGAAAGTTCAAGACAGTTCAAGTCCAATTTTGCGATAATTATTATGCAATGTTCATTGCCCACTTCAAAGGCCAAAATAGAGTGTGCACATGCCTATGTAAGTATGAGCATTTTCCAAAAGGTTGGCACACACTGGAATAAGAAAACAGATGGCAAGACATCTATGCCATTATTTTTGGCTTCTCTGAAATGCTCCCTCAGAGCAAAGATTTCAGCACCCACCTCTTCCAAAGTCACAGTTGAGTTTTCTCTTCTCATTAAATTTTTTAAAAATTAATTTATTTTAATTTATTTTTGGCTGTGTTGGATCTTCGTTGCTGCGTGCAGGCTTTCTCTAGTTGCGGCGAGCGGGGGCTACTTTTCATTCCAGTGCGCGGGCTTCTCATTGTGGTGGCTTCTCTAGTTGCAGAGCACGGGCTCTAGGCACGCCGGCTTCAGTAGCTGTGGCACGAGGGCTCAGTAGCCGTGGCTCATGGGCTCTAGAGCACAGGCTTAGTAGTTGTGGTGCACAGGCTTAGTTGCTCCATGGCGTGTGGGATCTTCCCAAACCAGGGTTCGAACCTGCGTCCCCTGCATTGGCAGGTGGATTCTTAACCACTGTGCCACCAGGGAAGTCCTAAATTTTACTTTTTGCAGTCAATCTCAAAGCTCACGGCTAAATTCCTATTCAGATTGAAATGAATGTATCATTTTTTTCCTACTTCTCCAGATAGTCACTTATATGCACTTCCAAAATAAATCTTCGGTTTTTTACAAAATGACTCTTCTACTCTCTCCCACTAAATCCTTTTCCCTAAAAGGAAGGGAGGGAGGGAAGGGAGGAAAGGAAGCAAAGGAAGGCAAGGAAGAAAAATGTAAGAACTAGGATGATAACTTTTATAAAGCTTAGCCCTGATTTTCTACTGTAAGCCTTGCAGTAAAAGGTAGTTTAAAATTTGGATTCAATGCCAGCAAATTAATTAATATAATACAACACATTAACAAAATGAAGGATAAAAATCATTTGATCATTTCAATAGATGCAGAAAGAGCATCTGACAAAACTCAACGTCCTTTTATGATAAAAGCTCTCAACAAAGTTGGTACAAAGGGAACACACCTCAACATAATAAAGGCCATACACACAACAAGCCCACAGCTAACATCATACTCAAAAAGCTAAAATCTTTTCCTCTAAGATCAGGATGCCCATTCTCGCCATTTTTATTTAACATAGTACTGGAAGTCCTAGCCAGAGCAATTACGCAAGAAAAAGAAATAAAAAGCATTTATACCATAAAAGAAGTAAAACTGTCACTATTTGCATGAAATATTATATATATAAAACCCTAAAGACTGCATCAAAAAACTGTTAGAATAAACAAATTCAGTAAAGTTGCAGGATACAAAATCAAGATACAGAAACGTGTGGCATTTCTATACACTAATAATGAACTACTGGAAAGAGAAATTAAGAAAACAATTGCAATTAAAATACCTAGGAATAAATTTAACCAAAGAGGTGAAAGATCTGTATACTAGATGTTAATCAAAGAAACTGAAGAAGACACAAATAAATGGAAAGATATTCCATGCTCATGGATTGGAAGAATCGATATTGTTAATAAGAATTGATATGTCCATACTACCCTAAACGATATACAGATTCAATGCAATCCCTAACAAAATTCCAATGGCATTTTTCACAGAAATAGAACAAAGAAACCTAAAATGTGTCTGAAACCACAAAAGACCCCAAATAGCCAAAGCAATCTTGTGAAAGAACGAAGCTGGAGGTATGGGAGGGTGGGAGGGAGACGCAGGAGGGAGGGTTTATGGGGATATATGTATGCGTACAGCTGATTCACTTTGTTATACAGCAGAAACTAACACAATAATGTAAAGCAATTATACTCCAATAAAGATGTTAAAAAAAAAAAAAAAAGAAGCCATTGCTAGGAGGGAATCCAATGGGGCCCCAAAGAAAGGAGAGATACATTTCTGAGCCCAAAGAAATATGAACACTATTTTAAACCACTTAAAAATAAACACAGCATGATAAATAAGATCATTAGACAATTGTGAAATTATGTTGATTCATATACTATATATAAAATAATAAAATATTTGTTGTTCTCCTAAAAAAAAAAAAAAAAGCTGGAGGTATCATGCTTCCTGATTTCAAACCATATTACAAAGCTATGGTAATTTAAACAGTGTGGTGTTGGCATAAAAACAGATACAAAGATCAATGGAACAAAATAGAGAACCCAGAAATAAATGCACACATATATGGTCAATTAATTGACGACACAGGAGCCAAGAATATACAATGGAGAAAGGACAGTCTTTTCAGAAAAATGGTGTTGGGGAAATTGGACAGCCTCATGCAAAAGAATGAAATTGTATCACTATCTTATACCATACACAAAAATTAACTCAAAATGGATTAAAGACTTGAATGTAAGACATCAAACCGTAAAACTCCTAGAAGAAAATATAGGCACTTAGCTCCTTGACATCAGTCATGGTGATAATTTTTGGATTTAATACCCAAAGCAAAACTCAACAAGTGGGACTACATCAAACTAAAAAGCTTCTGCACAGGAAAGAAAACCATCAACAAAATGAAAAGGCAACCTACCAACTGGGAGAAAATATTCGCAAATCCTGTATCTGATAGGGGGTTAATATCCAAAATATATAAAGAACTCATACACCAAACAACCTGATAAAACATGGGCAGAGGATTTGGACATTTTCCCAAAGAAGACATTTAGGTGCCAACAGATACATGAAAAGGTGCTCAACATCACCGAGGATGTGGAAAAACCCTGTGCACTCTTGGTGGGAATGTAAATTGGTGCAGTCACTACGGAAAACAGCACAGAGGTTCCTCAAAATAATTAAAAGTAGATTTATGGTATGATCCAGCAATTCCACTTCTTTGTATTTATCCAAAAGAGATGAAAACACTAACTCAAAAAGATATCTGCACCTTTGAGGTTCATTGCAGCATTATTTACAATAGCCAAGACACGGAAACAATAAATGCCCCTCAATGGATGAATGGATAAAGAAAATGTGGGGGGTGTGTGTGTGTGTGCATGTGCGCACACACTGGAATATTATTCAGCCATAAAAAAGAAGGGAATCCTGCCATTTGTGACAACATGAATGGACCTTGAGTGTATTCTGCTAAGTGAGACAAGTCAAACAGAGAAAGACAAATACTGTATGACCTCCCTTATATGTGGAATCTTAAAAAAACCAAACTGATAGATACAGAGAACAGATTGATGGTTGCTGGGGGGGAGGGGTGGGGAAAGGGGGACAAAATGGGTAAAGGTGGTCAAAAGGTACAAACTTCCAGTTATATAATGTACATATAGGGATGTAATGAGCAGTGTGGTGACTAGAGTTAATAATACTGTGCTGTGTATCTGAAAGGTGCTGAGAGAGTAAGTGGATCTTAAAAGTTCTCATCACGGGGCTTCCCTGGTGGCACAGTGGTTGAGAGTCTGCCTGCCGATGCAGGGGACACGGGTTCGTGCCCCGGTCCGGGAAGATCCCACATGCCGTGGAGCGGCTGGGCCCGTGAGCCATGGCCGCTGAGCCTGCGCGTCCGGAGCCTGTGCTCCACAACTGGAGAGGCCACAACAGTGAGAGGCCTGCGTACCGCAAAAAAAAAAAAAAAAAAAGTTCTCATCACAAGAAAAAAAATTTTGTAACTGTGTATGGTGATGGATATTAACTAGACTTATTGTGGTGATCATTTCGCAATATATACGTATACTGTATTGAGTCATTCTGCTGTAATCCTGAAACCAATATATTGTTATATGTCAATTATATCTCAAGTAAATAAAGACTCTTGAAATCATTACAGGAAAGCAATACTGTGTAGTGCAAAGAGCCTAAAACCTCTGGTCAGAGGAGTACTACTGTGAAGTGCCTGTTTTTACACGAAAGCATCCATGATGAAGTTGTGAATGAACTTGAAAAGGCCTATGCACAGATCTGTATGTGCAATTCATCAGACTCTAATGTTCTCCATAGACCACTCCACACCAAACGGGCAGTAAGCACATTCCTTGGAACAGTGGAAGAAGAAGAAAGAAGGTAGCACAGTGGTTTATGGGGACAAGGCTATGGATCACACTAGAAGTTATGTGCAACTGACAATTGTGACAAGTCTTGCCCATGATGTGTCCTTTGGATGCACAGATAAGTAGCATCCTTACCAAGCATTTGAGCAGAATTCCCTGTTGCCTTGTACCTCAAGGATCAGACTGTAACACTGCGAACAGCAATATTCCAATGAGTGGGGCTAAGATTGCAGGTGCATTTGGAAGTGAAAAGCATACTGGTAGTGGCTGGGAACCTGGCCATGATGAAAGCAACCAAGTTTCAGTAAACGTATTTTAGAGTCACGTTTCTTCAAGTCTTTGAGGCATTCCTGGAACCCTTTCTTCTGAAGAAGACAAGAACGTTAAGATTTGCCCTGAACAAATGCATCATATTGACTAGGACAGTAGCCAATAGGCCCCTGAGACCCTAACTAAATCAAGAAACTCATTTTTTAAAATTAGAAATAAAGTTGTTATAACATTAAAAAGAAAAAAAAGATCCTAGAATCTTGAGTCAAAAGTCTTGTGCTCACCTCCCCACGGTTTGGGGCAGCAATCTGTGGATCTGCTTTGTATGGTGCAGAGGGCTGCAGGAATGCAGGTGCTATTGTTACAAGGTTTCAGGAACGCTTTCTTTTTTTTTTTTTTTTTCCCTTTCTGCGGTACACGGGCCTCTCACTGTTGTGGCCTCTCCCGTTGCGGAGCACAGGCTCCAGACGCGCAGGCTCAGAGGCCATGGCTCACGGGCCCAGCCGCTCCGCGGCATGTGGGATCTTCCCGGACCGGGGCACGAACCCGTGTCCCCTGCATCGGCAGGCGGACTCTCAACCACTGTGCCACCAGGGAAGCCCCAGGAATGCTTTCTTAGTCCCCCACCAGCTTCCACTGTCTTTAATAGGGGACATCAGGCAGGTGCTTTCATCTTCTGATACTGTGCCCCGACTGTGTGTGGCTCTCCCCGAGGACGGAGCTGCCGGTGCCTTTGCTCAGGCTTCCTTCTGCCTGGCCATGCCCTTGCTTGGTCTGCCCCACTGGGTCTTACCCATTCATCCTTCACAGCTTCTAATCACAGACGTACAACTGACCGTTGCCATTGAGTCCTACTATACTCTGGGCAGATTTCTAGCATCATCTCTCTCTGATAGACCGTACATTCCTATTAGGCAGGAACCATGCCTTATTTCTCTTTCTGACACCACCCTGTGGCATGCTGCCTGACAAAAGCTGGGACCTCAGTAAAGTTGACTGCATAGATGAATATACAGTAAGATGCCATCAATATATGGGAAAATGTGCAGCATGAGAATATTTTTAAATTTCCAATTTTCTCTTTTAGTCATCAGTTCAAAGTTTGAAGAACTGTACTCCAAAGAGTGCCACAGCTGAACCAAGCCATATGGAAGGCTGCCATATATGCATGCTAGCCTGGCCAACACCGCATCCTAGTCATTCATTCTATGCATCTCTTAATTTGTATTCCTCTGAAAGAAGAGCCTGAAACTAGGACTTGGATGCAGCTCATTTGGGAGGTGATCCCAGGAAGCAAGAGGGAAGGACAGGAAAACAGACAAGGAAGGAGGAAAAGACAGTAAAGCCTGTGTGAGCTGGTTATCCCACCGGGGACCCAGGTAGAATGCATCGCAGAATTCTGCCTCCTAAAGCACAGGAGTCTGGGGAATTTATTTGCAGACTCCCACCCGCATTAATTGAGGAGTGTCCCCAGAGGCATTAGCTCCCCCCAAACTTCCTAACTATCCAGAGTTCAGGTTGTACAAGCTCTCGTGGTTTAGGCAGAAGCAGAGAGGCTGGGAATAGCTGAGGTGGGGCATGGATGTGCACAGGAACTGTCCATCACAGCTGCAGCTGACATGGAAGGTAGGCCACAGCATACGGTTAACTATAGCTAAGAAAAGGGCAGCATAAGTAAATATTGATAAAGTCTTATATCATGTATTCCTGGATTATGCAGCTAAATTAAAAACCTGATTCCAAGACACAGTCCATTAATCGATGAAAAGAAAATGCTTAATGGGGCTAAGAAGATGTCCTAGCTGGGCCTTGGGGACAGAGTTCCCAGGAGACCAGGTGACTCTGCCAGCTGATGCTCAGTAATATCCAAGATTTATAATCTTCCCCGACCCCCAACCAGCCCTGACGCCAGCCCTCCACCTTTCCTTCTATCCCGTTCGCGGGGCAAACAAAGGGCTAAGAATTGCCCTACAACTTTCTCACTCACTGTGACTTCTTTTCACCATATAAATTGGTCTCGATGACCATTTTATAAAAATGAGTGGAGGGAGAAGCAAAGAAGAAAGGAGGAGGGACTTGCTGACCTAAGTTCAATCATTTAAAGGTAGCTTCCCCTCCCCTCTCTTGGGCTCTGATAATTGATTAGAAAGAATTCCCATCTACCTTACATGCTGGGAGAACCCACTACAAAATGTGAGTAAACTTACACTATTTAGCTTTCTGCAAGTATATCTGATAAAGCTCTTGGTACTCACCGTCACCATAATTTTCGAAGCCAACTGGAAAAAGGACAGACCAACTGCAGTGCCTTTGTTATTTTTTTACCTGAATCTCTGAACACACTGTTTCTTTATTTGGTAAGGATGACGTCAGGCACCCGCCCATCCCTCCCGAGTGCACGTGCACCCTCCATTGATGCAGCCCATCTGCTTTTGCTCCCACCACGCGGAACAACTGTCAATGAATTTGGCCCTTTGTTCCTTGCAATCAGTCTCACTTTTCCAACATGAGCCTCTTAGCTTAATACTGGCCCAGAATTTTGAGATAAACAGATGCCATGGCAGTGAGATGAGGAAAAGGGACATAAAAGCAGAAATCAGAGCTGGCTTCTAAAGCAAATGTCTTTTAAGAAGCAGCAGCACAGAGAACTGTTCAGGGCAGTGAAAATACACTGTTATGTATCATAATGGTGGATACACGTTGATACATTTGTCCAAGTTCGTGGAATGGACAACACCAAGAGTAAACCATGGTGTAAGCCATGGACTTTGAGTGATTATGATGTGTCAGTGAAGGTTCATCAGTTGAAACAAATGTACCACTCTGGTGCAGGATGCTGATAATGGGGAGGCCGTGCGTGTGTGTGTGGGGGGGGGTGGGGCGGGGTGGACATACAGGAAATCTCTGTACCTTCTGCTCAATTTTGCTGTAAAGCTACTAAAACTGTTCTAAAAAATAGTCTATTTTACAAAAATGAATAAACAGAAAAAAAGAGGATGAGAAGGAATAGGGAAAAAAAGGAGACATATATCGAAACAGAGAGAAATCAGAAAAGACCAGGGACATATGCCTGAAATTTAATATCTGTCAGATGTCACAGGGCAGTATTTGTTAACGTCAGGTAAGACCTCCGGTAAAGAAGGGAAGGAAGGACATAAAATCAGGGCTGGTTTCTTGGATGTGCTACCCATGTGGTCACATGGGGCCCTGTGTTAAGAAAGGCTCTGCCCTTGGTTTAATGTTCTGCTGCTGCCATCCCGAAATACTTAATAATTTTTAAACAAAGGCCCCATGTTCTCATTTTGCATGGGATCCCCACAAATTATGTATCTAGTCCTGGGTAAGATAATAGGAATTGTGAGACAAGATTTTTCCTTTGCAGGCTAAAGCACAGCACGGATGTATTTGCAGGAACATTCTCAAAGCACTCCTCTCCTTCTTACTGATCCATGTTAAACTGTTTCTCTTGGTTTAAAGACTTGAGCAGTTTCAGACCTCCTTGTGCCTTGTCCCATGCATTCAGTGGACAGGTGGGGAGATGGGAGGAGTGAATCAGTACCCTGGTTGATGAGTGCTGAAAGCAAGAGGGCTTAATGGAGAAGTTCTAAATGGATGAGATCCTAAACCCCCTTCCCTGGCTTCCTTATTTGCAGACGTGGGAAAATAATACCTCAAAAAATAACCGACGATCACTCTTCAAAATGACATTCACTCGTACACTGCCTAACTTCACTGTGAGGAAAATGCCTTAAAAAAGTCATCTGTAGTACTGCCAGATTAGAAATCTACTTTCCTAAAAAAGAGCAGAAGAGGCAACAAAAGGTCTCCCACTAGTCCCCAGGGACAAGTGTGGAAATGGCTGTCGCCAGTCTTCCAATTCCTGACTCTGAGCCTCTTATCAGCCATCAAACTTCCTCTCCTTAAATAGAGCCACTACAAATGTCACCACCAGCCTTCCTCGGATAAATTCAGGAGTCTGGCGTCAGAACTCCAGCTGCCAAAATAAAAACTCTCTAAATGACTGTCAGTTCACATTGGACCTTCCTTCCTCACATGTTCTCAATTTACTCTTTACCACTAGGAAGCTTGTTCAAGTCTTGCTTTCAGTCCTCAGGAGTTCACCCTAGTGGCTTTTTAGCTTGACAGCTGTAAAATACTGAGACACAATCCCTTTTTTCTCCTAGGGCTACAGAAAAATACCCAGTGCACCATGGGGCATTCCCCCAAACTGGTGGACATAATCCCAGATGTACAGTCTAACTTAAATGGCTTTGCATGCTGTAGGAAGCTGTCCTTCTCAAAATCTGCTAAAAGAAGACACTTATTATCTAGAAGTTTAAATACTGGCTTGGATCTGAATCTTACAAAATGTCTATCCATATTTAAAAATTTTTCCTTGCTGACTGACATTAAAAAGTAAGGCAGGGCTTCCCTGGTGGCGCAGTGGTTGGGAGTCCGCCTGCCGATGCAGAGGACACGGGTTCGTGCCCCGGTCCGGGAGGATCCCACATGTCGCGGAGCGGCGAGGCCCGTGAGCCATGGCCGCTGAGCCTGCGCGTCCGGAGCCTGTGCTCCGCAATGGGAGAGGCCACAACAGTGAGAGGCCTGCGTACCGCAAAAAACAAAAACAAAAACACAAACCAAAAAAAAAAGTAAGGCAGACACAATCAGAGATGCACTGGTTAGCTTGAATATATCCATACATACATTTGATTAAAGCTCATCCTTGTGTATAGACGTGTCCTCTTGTGAAGCCTTGTTCTGTCAGTGGAAATTCTAAGTTGAAATGACCTCTATGGGAGAAGAGGCACTTGTTACTTGGATGCGATCCTAATTACAAAGTAGCTGGATGAACAGAGACCAGATACTGCCCATGTTTCTAGCAACAGGACACAATTTGGTCTCTCAACAATTGAAATCTGTTTGTAAGCAAATAAGACCTCTTTACTGACATTATTACTATGCATAAGTATTATTGCCAAAGCTCGAACAGTGGAAGTCCAGTACAAATGGACTTCTTTCACTATAAAACATGCCCCAAAGACCTTAAAAGCCCAGTAACTTGAAAGTGGACAGTGTCATAGGATCTCTTCCGGCTAAGTGGTAAGGGAAAAAAAAAAAAGTGCCACAACCCTTAAAACATAACTTTATAAATATCAAAGGAGAAGTTCTAGTTTGTGAGTTCTCATTCAAATAGACCTTTGACGTGATACATGATTTTCCTGGTATTTAAAACTAGGTCCAAATTGCCTATCAATCTGAGAAACTGCTCATCAGTGCTCACTCTTTCCTCGCCTCCTCTCTCCTTCCCCTCAGTGAGGAGGCATCTAGGAAGTCTATGAACACTCATCCTTCTCACACCATAAGTGGTTACCAGCCCCAGGAAGATGGACAACTGGGCTCTTTGCCAGATCAAATTTTCCCTATTGGGCAGCTGGAGACTGCGAAGCACCCAGCAGTTAGCTGGCTCTAGTAACATGAAATCACCATCACTCAGATAAATATGGGAAGCTCTTGAAAAATGCTGTTTTCCATTTTTAATTTGATCTTTCATAGAAAAGGGGAAAAATATTAAGTTGATCATAACAAGCCAGATCACTAAACTGCTACTGCAAAGGCCACTATGGAATTAGAACAGCTTTAACAACATTCACATTTCACAGGTAAGGTAGAGGCAATATCAGGGACTAAGAATTATCCTTGTTTTCCAAAAGGAAAAACTGAGAGAGAGAATCAACTTATTCGTCTGCAAATGAAAGACGGAGAGAATAATAAAATTCTCTAATCTGCTCCCTGCTGCTGGCTGCCAGTCCACCAACAAACACCCCGCTTCCTTCACCATGGTAATAAGTATTAATGACTTTTACTAAGCATTTAACTCTCCAGTTAACACACGATGTCTAGTCAGCCTCCACTGGAGGGTTTCTGTAAGGTGGTGCTGCACAGTTGAAGAAGCAATGGATTGAGATGTGGGAGAGTTCAGTCAACTTGGGCAAGTCCCCTCTTTGAGCCTCAGCTTTTTTTTTTTTTTTCCATTTTTAAGGGCATGACTGGGGAAAAGTGGGACAAAAATAATCCCTAAGTACTTTACAGATAAAAATTCTATAATTCCTCCAAATGCTGAATGTATCTCTGATTAACCCCACGCCTTTCCTGTGCAAAGGTTATAACATGCAACACTCCAATATTAATCACTCACTTCTTGAGCATCTACTTAGTGCCAGGCACCTGGGTGAGGCACTGAATAAAGATACAGAAGCCCATCGTCTACAGCTCATATTCTAGTAGGAGGTAAACATAAAACTAGGAATTATGATACAGCTAGCAATGATAAATGCTTTAATACACATCTCTACAAAGTGCTGTGGGAGCTCAGAAAAGGAAAAAAAAAATTGGGAAGATTCAGAAGCTTTACAAAGGAGACAAAAACCAAGCAGGGCCTTGATAGCTTGTGTGAGTTTTCTAAGCAGGAAAGAGGAGAGTGGTCTTCTAGGCAGAGGGAATGGTATGTGCAAAGGCTCAGAAGCATGAAAAAATCTGATTAGCAGAAGAAATGGTGAGAGTAGACAGTCATGGTAAATATAAGAGTTTCCAAGAACAAAGACCAAAAAATTTTTTTTCCTGTAACGGGACAGAGTGTAAATATCTTAGGCTCTGCAGGCCATACAGTGTCCTTTGCAATTACCCCTCTACCACTGTAACACAAAAGTGGACATAAACAATATGTGAATCAATGAGTGTGGCTGTGTCCCAATAAAACTTTATTTACAAAAACAGGCAGCAGTATGGCTTTGGCCCACAGGCCGTACATAGTTTTACAACCCCTATCCTAGGGCATGACAGGAGATACGAATACAAAGTTGGAAACCAGGTTGGAGAAGTTCCAATGGGCACTACAGAGATGCTTGAGAAATATTAATTTATTTTTTTTTAGTAAAAGAATAAGATGACATTCGTATGCTAAAAATGATAATAGCAGCATGGCATATGGATATTTTCACATCCTGTATCATGAAAAGAAAACCTATTAACTTTCTCTACTTCACTGTGCTCTGATATCCTCAAATTAAACCTAGCTAGGGCATGCTTTCCCAAGAAAATACAGAAATGGGATTCTTTTCAACCAAGTAAGCATCTGGAAAACACTTTACATAGTACATCATGTCCCACTTGGTCTGAAACACCTGGCCAAAAAAACAGTAACAGCTTTACCTCTTTAGTAAAAGCGTTGTCTATAAAACTAATAAACCTTACAGTGGAAGTAGGAATCTGACTTCTATGTGATAAAGAGCTTTGAGAAAGTGGTACTGCATACTCACAGAGGAAATGTTTTACTTGGTATGCATAGTACTGCCCTCCCCCCCCGCCCCCCGACAAACACACACATGCACAGGCACACAATTCACAAGACAAAGGCAAATAATTAGGAAGGAAGAACGGCAACATTTGCAGAAACTTTGTTTCGATAGCAAAGATCAATAAAACTAAAAGCTGCTTCTTTGAGAAGACAAACAAAATTGATAAACCATTAGCCAGACTCATCAAGAAAAAAAGGGAGAGGACTCAAATCAATAGAATTAGAAATGAAAAAGGAGAAGTAACAACTGACACTGCAGAAATACAAAAGATCATGAGAGATTACAACAAGCAACTCTATGCCAATAAAATGGACAACCTGGAAGAAATGGACAAATTCTTAGAAATGCACAACTTGCCAAGACTGAATCAGGAAGAAATAGAAAAGATGAACAGACCAATCACAAGCACTGAAATTGAAACTGTGATTAAAAATCTTCCAACAAACAAAAGCCCAGGACCAGATGGCTTCACAGGCGTATTCTATCAAACATTTAGAGAAGAGCTAACACCCATCCTTCTAAAACTCTTCCAAAATATAGCAGAGGGAGGAACACTCCCAAACTCATTCTATGAGGCCACCATCACCCTGATACCAAAACCAGACAAAGATATCACAAAGAAGGAAAACTACAGGCCAATATCACTGGTGGACATAGATGCAAAAATCTTCAACAAAATAATAGCAAACAGAATCCAACAGCACATTAAAAGGATCATACACCATGATCAAGTGGGGTTTATTCCAGGAATGCAAGGATTCTTCAATATATGCAAATCAATCAATGTGATACACCATACTAACAAACTGAAGGAGAAAAACCATATGATCATCTCAATAGATGCAGAGAAAGCTTTTGACAAAATTCAACACCGATTTATGATAAAAACCCTGCAGAAAGTAGACATAGAGGGAACTTTCCTCAACATAATAAAGGCCATATATGACAAACCCACAGCCAACATCATCCTCAATGGTGAAAAACTGAAAGCATTTCCACTAAGATCAGGAACAAGACAAGGTTGCCCACTCTCACCACTCTTATTCAACATAGTTTTGGAAGTTTTAGCCACAGCAATCAGAGAAGAAAAGGAAATAAAAGGAATCCCAATTGGAAAAGAAGAAGTAAAGCTGTCACTGTTTGCAAATGACATGATACTATACATAGAGAATCCTAAAGATGCTACCAGAAAACTACTAGAGCTAATCAGTGAATTTGGTAAAGTAGCAGGATACAAAATTAATGCACAGAAATCTCTGGCATTCCTATACACTAATGATGAAAAATCTGAAAGTGAAATCAAGAAAACACTCCCATTTACCACTGCAACAAAAAGAATAAAATATCTAGGAATAAACCTACCTAAGGAGACAAAAGACCTGTATGCAGAAAATTATAAGACACTGATGAAAGAAATTAAGATGATACAAATAGATGGAGAGATATACCATGTTCTTGGATTGGAAGAATCAACATTGTGAAAATGACTCTACTACCCAAGCTACAGATTCAATGCAATCCCTATCAAACTGCCACTGGCATTTTTCACAGAACTAGAACAGAAAATTCCACAATTTGTATGGAAACACAAAAGACCCCGAATAGCCAAAGCAATGTTGAGAACGAAAAACGGAGCTGGAGGAATCAGGCTCCCTGACTTCAGACTATACTACAAAGCTACAGTAATCAAGACAGTATGGTACTGGCACAAAAACAGAAAGATAGATCAATGCAACAGGATAGAAAGCCCAGAGATAAACCCATGCACATATGGTCACCTTATCTTTGATAAAGGAGGCAGGAATGTACAGTGGAGAAAGGACAGCCTCTTCAGTAAGTGGTGCTGGGAAAACTGGACAGCTACATGTAAAAGTATGAGATTAGATCACTCCCTAACACCATACACAAAAATAAGCTCAAAATGGATTAAAGACCTAAATGTAAGGCCAGAAACTATCAAACTCTTAGAGGAAAACATAGGCAGAACACTCTATGACATAAATCACAGCAAGATCCTTTTTGACCCACCTCCTAGAGAAATGGAAATAAAAACAAAAATAAACAAATGGGACATAATGAAACTTCAAAGCTTTTGCACAGCAAAGGAAACCATAAACAAGACCAAAAAACCCTCAGAATGGGAGAAAATATTTGCAAATGAAGCAACTGACAAAAGATTAATCTCCAAAATTTATAAGCAGCTCATGCAGCTCAAAAACAAAAAAACAAACAACCTAATCCAAAAATGGGCAGAAGACCTAAATAGACATTTCTCCAAAGAAGATATACAGACGGCCAACAAACACATGAAAGAATGCTCAACATCATTAATCATTAGAGAAATGCAAATCAAAACTACAATGAGATATCATCTCACACCTGTCAGAATGGCCATCATCAAAAAATCTAGAAACAATAAATGCTGGAGAGGGTGTGGAGAAAAGGGAACACTCTTGCACTGCTGGTGGGAGTGTAAATAGATACAGCCACTGTGGAGAACAGTACGGAGGTTCCTTAAAAAACTAAAAATAGAACTACCATATGACCCAGCAATCCCACTACTGGGCATATACCCTGAGAAAACCATAATTCAAAAAGAATCATGTACCAAAATGTTCACTGCAGCTCTATCTACAATAGCCCAGAGATGGAAACAACCTAAGTGTCCATCATCGGATGAATGGATAAAGAAGATGTGGCACATATACACAATGGAATATTACTCAGCCATAAAAAAAACAAAATTGAGCTATTTGTAATGAGGTGGATAGACCTAGAGTCTGTCATACAGAGTGAAGTAAGTCAGAAAGAGAAAGACAAATACTGTATGCTAACACATATATATGAAATTTAAGGGAAAAAAATGTCATGAAGAACCTAGGGGTAAGACAGGAATAAAGACACAGACCTACTGGAGAACGGGCT
This sequence comes from Monodon monoceros, assembly GCF_005190385.1. Lineage (NCBI taxonomy): Eukaryota > Metazoa > Chordata > Mammalia > Artiodactyla > Monodontidae > Monodon > Monodon monoceros. Next base: position 59,735,751 of record NW_021703772.1, read on the forward strand.
TGAGGATATGGGGAGGGGGAAGGGTGAGCTGGGACAAAGCGAGAGAGAGGCATGGACAAATATACACTACCAAACGTAAAATAGATAGCTAGTGGGAAGCAGCCGCATAGCACAGGGAGATCAGCTCGGTGCTTTGTGACCGCCTGGAGGGGTGGGATAGGGAGGGAGACGCAAGAGGGAAGAGATATGGGAACATATGTATAACTGATTCACTTTGTTATAAAGCAGAAACTAACACACCATTGTAAAGCGATTATACTCCAATAAAGATGTAAAAAAAAAAAAAGTAAGATGACAACATTTGTATGCTGAAAATGATAATAGCAGCATGGCATATGGATATTTTCACATCCTGTATCATGAAAAGAAAACCTATTAACTTTCTCTACTTCACTGTGCTCTGATATCCTCAAATTAAACCTAGCTAGGGCATGCTTTCCCAGGAAAATACAGAAATGGGATTCTTTTCAACCAAGTAAGCATCTGGAAAACACTTTACATGGTACATCATGTCCCACTTGGTCTGAAACACCTGGCCAAAAAAACAGTAACAGCTTTACCTCTTTAGTAAAAGCGCTGTCTATAAAACTAATAAACCTTACAGTGGAAGTAGGAATCTGACTTCTATGTGATAAAGAGCTTTTAGAAAGTGGTACTGCATACTCACAGAGGAAATGTTTTACTTGGTATGCATAGTACTGCCCCCCCCCACAAACACACACAGGCACACAATTCACAAGACAAAGGCAAATAATTAGGAAGGAAGAACGGCAACATTTGCAGAAACTTTGTTTCAAGTCATCCAGTAAAAAAAAAAAAAAAATCTATATTATGGCTTTTTTCTGGTCAGAGACTGTGCTGGGTGCCAGGTCACAAAAGTGAGCCAGAGACTTTGTTGTCAAAGAGTTCATAGTCTACAGTAGGGGTTAGCAAACTTTCTGTAAAGGTCTAGATAGGAAATACTTTAGACTTTATGAGCCTTGTGGTCTCTGGCAAACACTTAACTTCACCGATGTAGCACAAAAGGAGCCGTAGGTAATATGTAAACAAATGGGTGTGGCTGTGTTCTAATAAAACTGTGATCGTTTACAGATCCCTAGCTTAGAGAAAGAGAGGCGTCTTTGAAAATAGGTTACATTGTTGCAAATATGCAAAGAGCTACAAAGAAAAGCACAGGGTTCTCTAGAAACACATGTTAGATGGAAAGGTCCAAGAAGGCTCCTGGAAGCTGCAGGGGAGGTGGAGTGGGTAAACAAGAGAGTGGGGAAGAACAACCCAGACAGAGCAACAGCAGTGCAGGGAGGCACGGACGAAGGGGGAATGAGGACTGGAGAGAAGCCCCAGGTGGAGCATCTGGAAAACACTTTACACAGTACATCTCAGATGCAGCTGAAGTGCAGAAAAAGCCAGGCTGTCAGGGATCTTGGATTCTATTCTAAGGCAAGAGGAAACCACTGAAGGTTTGGAGCTCGGGCAGAACTTGATCAATTTGCATTTCTAACAGATTTAGAGGTGTCAGCGGCAAGAGGCCACGTAGGGAGACCAGCTGGGAGCCCAAACCAGGGGAAAATTCAATCTTAGTTTGGCTTCCACCAAAAACAGACCCTGAGAAAGGTCTTGGCTTCCAGGAATGTATCTGCAAGGTGATCTCAGGAAGCACATGTCAGAGAGTGGGAAAAGTGAGGCAGAGAAAAGAGAAAAGAGAAAAGCCAATAGTGGGTATATTGATGAGTGAATTACTGCCATGGGCAACTGGGGCTCTGTCCTGTTGAGGACGCATTGAGGAAGTGAGTCGAACACACCTCAACATAGTCCCATGAAGGGTTGTGGAAGCTGGGGTATTTCTCACCAACGCTTGCCCCTCACCTGTTGAATGCTGTCCCTGGGAGCATCAAATCCCTGACACTTTTGAGCTGGCTCGTTGGCTGTGAAGATCCCTCAGTACAGGGGAAAATCCTCAGGCAGAGAGACACAGGTGCTGGAGGTGGAAAGAAGTCCGGGCACAGGGGGACAGGCCACTGCCCTGCAGATGAATTCAGAATTGGGCCAAGGGTATATGGAGTGGGTATCAATTACCTTTGCTACAAGTAACTTTTCCATATCACCAGAGAGTAGATAAGTCAAGAAAAATACAAATGATTTTCAAATTCTGTCAACATTTCTTAAATAAATCTCTCCCTTTTTATCAAAGACTGAAGGATGCTAAACTGCAGTGTGTTTCATATGCATTTTACCAGACAAAATGAATGCCCTATCATCACAGGGGCCATGTTCAAAATATTTAACGACTAAAGAGCAAAGGCAGAATGCACCTTGACCTTAGAAGCTCTTTCAAGGCATACAGGCGTGGGCCAGCTGAACACCAGCCCCGCTGCTCTTTCTAAAGATGCTTCCAGGGACTTCCCTGGCGGTCCAGTGCTTAAGAATCCACGCTTTCACTGCAGGGGGTCACAGGTTTGCTCCCTGGACGGGGAACTAAGATCGCATATTCCGCACGGTGCGGCCAAAAATAAATAAATCAATAAAGATGCTTCTGTTGTATGGTAGGAACAGAAGGGGCATGGCTCAAGGACAAGCACAGAATTTCCACGTGAGGGGGAAAGTTTCTGGATCTCCAGCTAGATAGAGCATGAATAAGAAAGTACCGCCCACAAGGGTAGCGTGAGAAAGCCAGAGGCGATCTCAAGTAAATTCGTTCAAGAAAAAGCGTATCTTATGGGCAAACTGAGCACTGACATTGCAAATGTGAACCCAAGACAGGTACGTGGGTTCCAACATCTGAACATGATCTACTGACTGCAAACATAGGTTTTCTAACCAATCTACCTCCCTGCTGTAAATGGGGAATAAAAGTACTGGTTATCCAAATTACAGTCCAAGGTCAACCTGAGATTAAGGTCTTGTATCTGAAGGTGAAATATTTCAGACCGTTTTCATTGGCTTCCAACTTGGAGACACTGCTGGTGGGGTGTCATCCCAGCAAGGAACGGCTTCATACATTTTAACAGCTCACTGCTGGCTCCCTGGTCCTGGGCTGGAGTTACACGGGTATAGTAGAATTTAAACACTGTGATCACAGGTCACTGTTGTAGCAAAGTTGCTGTGGTGGCAGTTTAGTTACTGGAAGAAGCCTAATCGATGAGGACAAAAATTGGTCTGGTACCATAGCCGCTGTCCCGACTCCAGGAGTCCAATTATTTCATGGACTATATATATCATTCCCCTTCTCTACTCAGAAATGACTCATACACTGTTTGTTCTTTTTCACTAACCTAAGTACAAGTTAAGGAAGGGCTCGATACTCTTGCCTTCTTCCACATCATATTTTGTGTCTCATTTCACACTACCTGAAGTTAGATCTAGGTTGGGTTTTCCACGGTCCTGAGAACCAAGCTCAAATTGATTCAGACATTGCTAATGGAAGCAGGCTTCCCATCAACCCCACCTTTCCTGAAGGAGAGTTCAAACACCTGGGTTTCACCAGGTAGTGACCTAGCAGACTTTTTCTTAATGTCTGGCCCTATCTTCCGTCTATTATATGTTTGACCAATGAGCTCAGCTTTCAAGGGTCTTCATCCATCTCTGATACGAATGTTTTGGGCCTTTTTGGGAGAGGAGGTATATCTTCAGGGTTGGGTTAGCTTCTTTTCTATACATTCTTTTTTATAAAATATGCTATTTACACATATTAAACACCCTGCTTTAAAACTGGCCTTGTCCTAGGCTCACCATGTGCTTGGTCATCTGCTACCCTGCCCCGACTCCATCCTTCCACATCAGCGGATAATCAGAAGTTAACCAATTCAAGATTTAATGATATAACATGAGTAAGTACAACAATTTGACACAGGGCAGCTAAAAGCAGGAAAACAGCCTGATGCTCCAAGTAGGCAGTGCTTCAGAATTCTTGGATCTAGCATTACTCCTTCCTATCAAGTTACCATGACGATGATGGTGCTGGAGATGGTGAAGGTCGTGATGATGATGATGTTAACGTTTGCTAGCACCTGACAATCTGTAAAGCACCTTCACGTGTCATCTCGTTTAAACTTTACTCAACCTTACAATACAGCTAGAACAGATATCCTTAATTTTGCCCATGAAGAAATGCGTCTCAGAGAGGAAGGGACCTGCACATTGCTAAGTGACTCATACAGTTATAAATCACAGGACCAAGATATACGCACAGACCTTGAGATTCTAGATTCTTCCCTCATATCATGTGGCCTTTTACTTTCTCCTCCTCTGGCGACTCCTCATAGTGCATTTTTGAATTTCCTTGTGGATGAAATTAAACCTCCTTGTCTTTCAGATACATGAATTTTAGCCTTAGACATCTCTCCAAAGTTCCTGCACTGCATTAAACAGTAGAGTTAAAGAGGCCCTGAGAGAGGCCCATTAACTATATAAAGAAGGCAAAACTGGGTCCCAACTCAAGGCATCCATGGGTTTAGCAAGCCCCAGAGGACACTGGACTGCAAAGAGGAATTCATTTCAGGTGGATACCATAGAGGTTTAAAGAGGTTAAGAAGTGGAGAGAGAGAGAGGGGAGAGGCGGGAGAGGGGGGAGAGGGGGGAGAG